>NW_006440638.1:9909754-9937215 GCF_000325575.1 Pteropus alecto | reverse complement strand
GGGGAGAGGGGGAGAGAGATCATCATGCTCTCACAAAAAAAAGTAATTGTTGCATTAAAAAAGAGAGAGAGAGAGAGAGAGAGAGAGAGAGAGAGAGAGAGGTTCTAGATAGGAAGAGGGAAGATAAATAAGTCCAAAGTTTTCAAATAGAGGTAGATAGAGGTAGTTTCTCCTACCCCACTTCCTGGCTATAGGACCAAAACCTCTACATGGAGAAGACCTCTAACATGGCTTGGAGATTTTGATTTTCCTTAAATGGCTTCACAACCTATTTTAATCAAAGAAAAAGATATATAAAGTGCTTTACCTTGGAAATCATTCATTTTCATCATTTCTGGAAGAGAGTCGTTGTTCCCATTTTCCAACCATAGACTAAATTTAAGCCTAAAGCATCAAATCACACAATGATTTGAGATGTGACAAAAATAAATTTATGGTACACATGGGTCTGAAACCATGTGCAGTACAAGCAATTTTTTGCTAATGATGATAAAAATACAAAAGTCTGTGAATAATTTACTTTGTTATATGGAATACATCCTTCTCAATTCCTTTATTTCCTGATTGGACAGGTAAGAACTGTTACCCTTGGAACTGCTCATGAACTCAGCCAATCCTCTCTCTGACAAAATAATAGACACAAGAGGGTCATTTCTTTAGTTAGGATTCTTGAATTGCAATCAACAGAAACACACTTTGTCTAACTCAAAGCAGAAAAGAAAGGGATGTCTAATGAAATTGAAGGAATGGCAGGAAATGCATATCAGGAGAGGCAGATCGTAGTGTAGCTGTGGGGCTGTAGAACAGTTTGGCAAACATTAATCTGCTGGAATAATGAGTTCTAGTTCTATTTTTATTGTTTTATATTGCCCACTATATCTATCTTGTGGATCAATCTGAAGAACAACCTGGACAAATGGGCTTGTCCTGCTGCTCAAATGTATATAAGCAAATAAATGCAAGGCTCCTTTCAGATGACACTCAAGAATTAAATGGTAAAAATATAAAGAGAGAACTGTTTTAGTCCTGCTTTATATAGTTATGATTTTGGCTATACCTTTTAGCATCTTTGTGCCTCCAGTCTTGTCTGTGGAATTGACTTAGCAGCATAAGTGACCCCTAAATTTGTGTGTGTGTGTGCATGTTTCATAATCTAATGTCTTTCATCTGACTCGCACTGGAATAAGAAAGGATTGCACAGACACACAATTTTGATCCATATCTTTCCATAGGATTTGACATATAGCAGGCATTTACACATTTACTGAAATAAGTATGTATCATTACACAAAATTTGCTGTTGGTGTCTTAAAATTCAGAACCATGGCAGTTTGCAAAATCACAGAAGACCTTACTTTCTGATCAGATTCTCCATTGGTAGTAATGATTATCGCCAACAGAACAAGGATAAAATAGGCCGGCACGTTAGAAATGTCTAACCAAGCAAAACGGTCTTATTGGTAGAAGGGTCCCTAGCTGCTTTGTAATACTTTAAAGTGCTGTTTAAAAATACCTTATTTCCATTTACTCAGAATACTGAGGTCAAGGGTACATGGTCTGCATCTTTTGTCAGGCCAGGATTAGTTGAGTTAGAAAAAAAGATCTTCCAAATATCACACTACCTCAAAATCTACATCTTTATTTTTTCTATACCCTTCCCCTGTATCATTCAGTAAGATCTCTAGAAATTAAGGTAGATTCTCCATGTCAAAAAAAAATAAAAAGCACATTCACATGTAAATATGTTTTGTTTTGTTTTATTCAATTTTCTTTCCCATTCTCTAGCTGTGGATACCATTTTCCTATGTCATCTCGAATAATATATGGGAGACTACCTGACTATAATTTACTAGGCAAATGAATGAAAAATGCTTTCATTTACATGATTAACATTTAATTAACATTGTTAATTAACATTGATTTTTTAAAAACTTTTTCAGCTGAAGTGTAACACTTAACATTGACCTTAACTTTTAAAATAAAAGCTAGGTGTTAAGAAAGCCCAGGGAAATTGATGATTGATAATATGTATTATGATCTAGCTCCCTGTGATCTGGGTGGAAGTTACAAAGTAATGTGCATTGTACCATATAAAACTCTAATGATGGTTAATGTTAGCTAATTAAGATGAACACTGAATGGAGCCAGCCTGGCTCACAGAGGTATTAACATCCTATTAGAGTCTAACAAAATATTATTTTAGTCAAAACTATATATAGTGAATAATCATTTTAGATTCTCACTAAGAAATACATTTGAGTCAAATTAGACATTAAAACCATATTTTAATCTTCGTTGCCAACAGAGATAATATTAAACACCTTCCCAAATTTAATGTTATATAGTGTGATTTTTTGTTTCATTTTGTTTTAATAAATCTCAAACATAGAGGTATGCTGTACTGGTATATTATCACCTAAGAAATCATGAATATTTGCTACTCCCAATTTTTGAAATATCAGCTATACGCTTCCTGTTAACCCATCTGAGTTCTTACAAGTGTGTTTAGGTAATTCAAAACAGCCATTTCTACTGGCTACTGAAAATATCCAACTTCCATATCCAGCATGATGTTCATTAATTTTCTTTTGCCCCTGTACAACAGCTTTGGAATGCATTTAAATTGACATGCCTGTGTGATTTGATCAAGTTATTTTGCCTCTCTGGACTACAATGTGCCTGTGCTGAAGAGGAAGGGATCATACCATAGGGTCAAGATGCCTATAGATCCTAATAGTTCATTTCACATTAGTTTAGGTCATTTATTTAATATTTGAATGCCTAAGCATAGCAGTAGGCAGTGGAGATATGGACATGAAGGATGGTAATGTCTGATGGGAAAAGCAGAAATATTTTAATGCCCACAATGTAGTTAGATGATAGGATTTAGAATGGCTCCTCAAATAGATAACACTCACTGATTGTCATGAACTTGTCTCAGATAAAACCGAAAGGCCAATTTGTCTATGGAAAGGTCCGTTTGATTGTAATGGAAAACACATATACAGCATATGTGCTACTCGCTGGTCTATTGGGTTATTTCTGTGCCCTCTAAGGGAAGAAGTTGAGGATTTGTGCGCCTGGGGCTGAGAGCTGGCATGTCTGAAAAGCAGCCCTGGCATGAGCGCCCACAAAAAGCAATGGCTTTTCTGTGCAAGTTTCACAATCTAGAAATAACTAGTTCTGTTCTCAGGCAAGATGTCCCAGGCAGTTAAATCATTTGACTGAGCAGCATTTTAAAATACTATTCTTATATTAAAAGCAAGCAATTCATAGTAGAGTCTAGAATCTGTGGGGAATGTTGAGGTAAGAAACACTGCTTTGCTGAGACCCTCTTGTAGCTTGGAAGTGAGACCCTGGCCCCACACTCTCCTCTGTGGTGGAGAGCTCCTTGGTGGCTGAGGACTGTTGATTTGCAGTTCATTCCCACTGCCCACCCCCACCTTCTGTGGCAGAGTGTACATGCAAGCATGCGCACACACACACTTACACATTTCTGTTGGTTTACACTGTTCTATATCCAGTGCTTAGAGCAGTGTCTCCACAGTGGAAACTCGATTATATGCTGAATGGATAAATACACACAGTTTTGCATGTGAAGTATTTGATAGTTTCATTTATTTCTAAATATAGTGAATGCACAAGAAATTTTCATTGAGTTTAAATAAAATGCTTGTGATGATGCCATCAATAGATGCTTAAGTATATTGGTATGAAGACCTTTCCCATAGTAAATCTTCCAACACTCCTTGAAAGAGACCCTCTGAAGGAACACACCATATCCATTTTTTGTTTTATATTACTACTGCTCTAGAAGGAGAAAGAAATTAAAATGAAATATTAACTTATATTCTGTTTAAATTTTAATACACACTGTGTAAGACTAACCAACTTCTATAGAAGGATGAATACTATACTTTAAGACTAGTTGTAATGGGTGAGTAGAGTGGAGGGACTGGGTGGGTGTAGAACTATTCATTTTACTTTAGACTGGAGTTGACAACTGTCAGCCTCTAGGTCAAATTTAGCTTGGGGATACAATTTATTTGGTCAATGCAATATCTTTATTTTAATTTAAATTAGCTGCTATTATTTAAAAATGGAAAGATTTCTCAAAATATGAATCTCTGAATTCAAGGTAGTATAGTGGGCAACAATGAACCCAAATTCTTGTTAGGCCCCAATAGAGACTACCTCTGAGACACAACACCTGTCCCACTGCCACAGCCACAACCCAGATCTCTGCCCTCAGTTGCATGTCAGTGCAACTCCTGAAATCTGCTTTAGATGGTCCTGTACTGTTTGTACCCTTTTTTTTTTACCAAGGAGGAGCGTCTATTTTTATAATTCATGTGCCTGAAGAATTTTAAAACTGAATTTTAAGGCACAGAAAAAACTGAAGAATATTTCTCAAGCAATAAAATATTATGCACAATTCAATTTTCAAATATATAGATAAGCATATGTATCATATATTATATATATATCATATATAAATATAGAAAAAGACTGAAAGGATATATTCCAGAATATTAACAATAGCCACAAAGTTGTCTCTAAGTGGTGAGATTTCAAATGATTTTTATTTTGTTTTTTTATATTTTTCCATTTCCTTTTTAAAATTTTTCTGTCTTTTCTAAATTTTACACAATGAACAATGAATTGTTTTCTTCCTGATAAGAAGAAAATTTCCTTTTGGATTTTGACATACCTGTTACTAATTTCCACCATTTTCTTGACTCTTTTGTAAGGAGTTTCTAGTTCACATCTCTTTGTAAGATCTGCCATCTATGTATTTACCTGCGGGCGGCACCTAACTCTGTGTGTTTATTTTTCTCCTCTCTGTGCATACTGGCCTTTCCATTGCTCACATCCTGGGGTGGCTCACATTGGAGTGAGTGACAGTGAATCAAAATTAAAAACACCAGTTGGCATTAAAGGTCACTGCTTTATTAGAATTATTCATTCAAATACAATTAACTTATCCCTGCTCTGGGGGAAAAGGAAGAGTTTACACCAGGGAGAAGGAAGGATCTAAGGGGTTCTCCATTTATAGCTTTTCTCCTATTTGAATTTTTTTTTTACAACAACTTTATTGACATGACAGGCAGCTTGAAATAAAGGAAGAACATAGAGCAGGAAGGCATTTCCTTTGATATACACAAGGAAGGGTTAGCATCTTTATTTTGAACAAAGAATAAGGTTTGGAACAAGTGGGTTCTTAGAAAATCTACTCAAATAGTGACCCACATAACACAGAAGACAAAGATTGTGACTAACTTTTTTATCCTAGGAGGATAAAGCACATTAAGGGACCATGACTCACCACTATTGTAGCCCCCTTCAGTACCTACACACGGTTTGGGGAGGGCTATCATTTTTGGATCAGGGCTATCTTTGAAATTCTAATGAAATCTTTGAAGCCGGAATGTATACCATATGTACCTAAAACACTGTAAAAAATTTTATGAGGTCTCTATTAGAATCCTCTCTAGAATTAAGAAATTGTTCCAGATTAGAAACTCTTATGTTTATTATTCATTCATTTATCTATTCATTCACTCAGCTTTGGAGTCAGACAGCCTGGGCTTCAAATCCTAACATGACCCTGGATGAGTTATTTAAGAACTCTAAGGTTATATCCTTATCTCTGAAGGGAATAAAATAGTGTCTATTTAATAGCTGTTTTGGGGATTAAATTAGAGGGAATTTGTAATGCTCTTAATTGCATACTTCAAATAAATGGAAGTTTTGGTAAATATTATTTATTACCTTGTTCTAGCAGTTGTGTAGGAGTTGGGAGGAAAAGGTAAAATAAAATCACAATCCATGTCTTAAGGAGTTTAGAATCTTCTCAAGGGAAAGCACAAAGAAGGCAATTCTGAACAGCATGAAATTGATAGAAACCGGAAATAGATTAGTGGTAGTCTGGAACCGGGGGTGGAGGGAATGGGGACTGACTGTAAATGAGCATGAAGGTTCTTTTCGGTGTGATAGAATTGTTCTAAAATTGGATTGTGGTGATGAATGCACAGCTTAGTAAAGTTACTAACAATCAGTGAATTGTACGTTGCAATGGTAAATTTGATGATACGATGTAAAAATGCTACAAAAAAGCTGTTAAAAATGTAATGTAGCATGACAGTTGTGGACATAGATATATACTAAGGACTATGGTTGCTACACAGGAAGGAGTAACCCCATGATACAGGGGAAAGTTTTATAGACGAAGGGACGCTGAGCTGGGTTCCAAAAGATAAGTAGCATTTGAGAGTGGATGGTAATACATTCTAAGCAAAGAAAGCAAGTCCCTCAGGAGAGTAGGATCAAAGTAATTTGCTGAACCAAAATAAATAAGTTGACTCTCTTTACATCCAAAATATTGGCTTCCTTTTGTATAATATAGAATATTTTTGCTAGTATCATTTCCTCTTCCCAATCGTATCATAAGGTATGCTTGACCCAAGAGAAAGTAAGGAAGACCTATATTTGTTCATGTACACCCATAAAATCATTGTAATGTAACTGAAATCTCCTAGCCCAATTGTCGTAAACTGCAGATGAAGAAACAGAGACAAGAACAGTGACTCTGTAAGGTTTTGAGCAGTTTTTAAAAATCAAAACAGAAACAAACAAGCAAACAGAAAACAGCCCTGGCACCCATGCATCAGGGCCCATTAGGATGTCCTCTGTATGCATGCATGGGGTCAAGAGAGGCTTCGTAGCCCAATATTTCAAAGTACTACTTTAGTCCTCAAACTTGAGTGATAGCTTCATTCCATGGTAATCTTAGCTCATGAAAACCAGAGTTTGGTATGCTCATTAATTTCTATGTAGTTTAAAAGTAATTGTAACAACTGCATAAGAAAGAAATGACTGTTGAATTTGCATGTCATTTGTCTAAAAGAATGAAAGAGAACATCAGCCCAAGAGTGCTTTGAACTATATCCTGCAAATCCTTGCCTAGAAAACCCAAGTGGCTAAAGTTATTTGTTCAGTAGGTATGTGAGGGGACCAGGGTTAGGACAATCTTTTGTCAAACAGGCCTAGTCTCTCAGGGCTATACTAGAATGCCAGTTAATGCCCCAGGATACAAACACTTCTTTCCTAGGCCACCAAAGTTACTAAAAGACAATCTTCAAACGAGATGGAAGAAGTTGAGGTTGAGGGTAAAAGCAAGAAGGTTTGGAAAATAGGTAGAGTATGTGTCTGAAACAGTGCTGGCGATCCATCTTCATGAAGCCCAAAGTCCTTGTGTTGGGTTTATGCATGTTCCAGCAGCTCAGTTTTCAGGCTATTACTATGGTGTGTTTAACTTTTTCTTTGGAACAAAGGACTCCAAAGGGGATGCAATTCCTAGAACTCAAAGCACTCTAATATCCTAAAGATTTATAAAATAAGACTCATCAGTGGTTCTACATGTGGCTCGGAAATAACACTTAATCACACTCACCACATTTTCCTTGGAAGTCTTTCATTTTGTTTTGTTCTGTTAAAGCTCTTCCTGCTTCTTTCTGGTCCTAAGACTGAAGCAAAGTTTGCCAGAGAAATAGACTTCCTATATAATTGCAAATAATCAGAAAGTAGTGTGTGTTTTACTTTCTCTTAGAATGAAGCACTGCAGTCAGGTCAAGAGTCGTGTCAAATAAACAACTTTATTGTTTTGAATTTTTTAAAGGCTGAGGCTCCAGATAAAACAACTGCCTCTTGCACACAATATTCCCTGTGATCACATGTCATGATTGATGACAAGTCAAAACACACTTTGTTTACTCAGCTTTAATGTGAATGTGGTGGTCAGGGTTTTGTGTGTTTCTGAGTGTTATTAGATAAATAAGGTCCATAAATACGGTAAAGATAGAGGTCTGTTTCCAAACAATAGAATGTTTCCTTTTCATACCTTTTGGGCTCAACTTTAAAGAGAAAATTTATGACCAGTTTGCCCACTCAAAACCTTGAGTTTCTTCATTTTAAGACTTTTCAAAGTAGTTACTAATCTATACTCATTTCATTTAATGTGGTCTAAGGCAGGGGTTCTCAGCCTCAGCACTACCAGCATTTGGGGCTGGTTATGCTTTGTTATGGGGGCCATCCTGGGCATTGCAGGCTGATAACCAGCATTTGTGGTCTCTACACACTAGATAACCAGTAGAACCCCCTAAGTTACGACAACCGAAAGTGTCTCCAGGCATTGCCAAATGTCCTTTGAGGGGTGAAAGAACCCCAGTTGTAAGCCACTGGTCTAGTGTTTTGAATGTACTAACAGGAAAAGAAAGTTTTAGTGCCATATAAAACCAACCCACAAAAATAGTATTTTGCGTAATGTAAAAAATTGCAACAGGAACTTACACATCACCAACAATGACTATTTTGAAAAAATGAAATTTAATTAAGTGATCATTTAAAAAAAAAAAAAGGCAATCCTTAGTTAGTACTTCTGTCAGTCTAGAGTGAGGGGATTGTATTTTCCAAAAGTGAAATCCAGGATTTTTTTTCTTTCTGTGCATAGTCCTATGGTATACTAAAAGACACAACTGTCTTCAATCTTTCTTTCAAGAAATATTGCACCAACTCAATAGGAAAATACAAGTGAGGTGATTTTTTTTCTTGCCAACTAAAATATTCCCCTGAGAAATTTTAGTCATTTCTTTATACCACTATAGTTTATCCTTGGCCTTTCCTTAAGCATATTTAAAGAAATTCTTCACATATTCATCTTCACCGGCGCTTCTGGTGTTATAATGAGGCATTTGTTATAAACATTAGTGACCATAATCAAATTTTAGTTTGAAACCTTATATTGGCAAACTTATGTAGGAAAGAGTAGAACTGCAGACAGTGTTACTGAAGAAACAGTTAATACAATTTAAATAAAAAGGTTTATGGCTAATTTCAACTCATTTAGCGAATTGTAATTATATGATTACCTATAGAACCTCCATAGTATGGTATTTGAAAGATCAAAGTTAGTGAAAAGTCAGCATGTAATTAGTTTCTTGCTTTGGAGCATTAGGTAGAATTACTGCAAAGAGGCAAAACTATCATTTTATAGAGACCCTTAGGAGATTTATAATGATGGTAGACAAATATATGCATACAATATCAGTTGGTGTGCTAAAATTTAATTTTCGTGAGAAAATGTGGTTGAAGATGATCACAATACATGGGGATGTTCTTATTTTAATATTGGTGGATGTTATTATTAGAGAATCATATCAAAAGATATGTCACCAGGGAGAAAATATCATTTATAAATCACTAATGAGTAGCAAACAGTGTTTAGCTTGGAGGTATGTAGCATCTCTTCACAATGTGCATTTATGATCAAACACAAAAGATCAAGTGCAGAAAGAATAGTAGATCTATGTTTCATCTCATTCTGCTAAGGAATATTTTTCTATAGTTAGAGTTTCAGTGCCTGTATCGCATTTCCTTCTCCTCAGAAAAGATTCTGCAATTAGTGGAAAGTGATTTTGATTGTGTCAATTTTGGAACTTAGCCATTAAGATAATGTATGATTGTACAGATTAAGTACTGTATAAATTTTATTTATGTCCTCACAGTAATACACAGCTGTGCAACTAGTTTATCTAAGAGAACACACCAGGAAATCTCATGGCTGACAACAGACATCCTCCAGGGGCTTTGCTGAGATTTCTTGCTTTTAAATGTAAGGTGAATTCAAATCATTCTCAAACGATAGAGTGTAGACATTTGAGCCTTCTATGGCCCATTTTTCAGTATATTAGAGTAAATCTAAAATTATAGTCTAAAGACGATCTTAGTCACGGCCCCAGGTAAATCCAGGCTTTTGACTCTGAGCAGCCACTGACCTGTATTCAGGAAAGTTATGAGAACTTCTTAAGTACCTCATTCTTTAATAAGAAGACATCAATCCTTTTTCCTCAGCTCAACAAACTATTAAAACGCATGGCTCCAACCCCTAGTTAGAAATCCAGACAAGCCACCATCTAGGCCAATAATCATCTTGAACCATTTTTTTAATGGTGCACATGTGGTTTATCTTTTTTTTTTCTGAAACATCGCATATTTACCACTGCCCCAAAGCCACACTATTTTTTGGTGCTATAGCATATAACTACTGAATAAAGTGATAAGCTAGAGACCTTAGAAGTGCTTTGTTACACCTACTACGTAGACTTTGTTATTCACATTACTAAGCATCTTCTTTACAAGAATGCTTAACGCAGGAGTCCCCAAACCCTGGGCTGCAGTCCTAGGCCTGTTAGGAACCGGGCCGCACAGCAGGAGGTGAGCAAGCAAAGCTTCATCTGTATTTGCAGCCGCTCCCCAGAGCTAGCATCACCGCCTCAGCTCCACCTCAGATCATCAGACATTAAATTCTCACAGGAGCACTGGTCCCTGGTGTCAAAAAAGTTGAGGACCGCAGGCTTAGAGACTTTCATTTTTTATCTTAGTATCAAGAGTAGTGCCTCTTCTGAAGTGCTGGTTTGTTTCTATCTTACAGACAATACCAGTTTTATAACTTTATGTTTCCCTATTGATGTTGACTTCCAGGAATTTTAAAGTCAAATTTGTCATCCACAAAGTACAGAGGATTTAATAATAAATATTTGTGATGCAGATCGCCTTCCTTATTTTCTTTAATATTGCTACCCATGTTGTTCCTTTTCCTGATTTTCTTATATATACTAAGTTACCTTATTTTGCTGTAGAGTATGATTTTTGTTTCAGAGAACCAGATAGTTTTAATAAATAAAATAAAATTACTGTAGTCTACAGACTATACATTCTGGTTTATTCACATCAGCTATAAGCCAGACAGGTGTTCAGGGACATCAGACTGGCAAATTCTCAGATAGGCAGTTTTCAATGATTTATTTGTGAAATACTTATAATTTCTTCATGAGGTATCATGCCACCAATTCACTTGGCTCTTGACCATGATAGTTTGGCTCAACAGAAAAGAAAGGAAGGAAGAATTGAAAATATCAAGAAGGTACAGATTCAGAGCAGGATATTCATGGGAAAGTCCTGAAGGCCTGGATCCAAGAATATACAACAATAACAGTGTGGAGACTTCAAAGAGGAAGCAGTATAGAGCAGCATCTTATTTATTACCAGCTTGTTACCCTCTGTTGCTTCAGAGAATCACTATGCATCCTTAGTGAATCATAAGAACATCACTAAGCATCCTTAAATAAACTCCTATTGCTAGTCACGCTGGAGGATGCTAAATCGCATTACCTATGTATAAAGCTTCTTGATGGCAACTTAACACTTGCAATATGAACCATGTACCTCTGACTTTTGATTTGAGTTCATACTCAAAACCCCATTTATTTGTGTGGCCCCCAGAATCGTATTATGTGTAATCTGTCTCCCTCAAACAGCAGAAGCTTTTGTTCTACTTCAGTTTAAGGTACTCTGTAGTATGGTTGGCTATGGCTATTTCTTTGGGTTTCCCTTAAGTTTCTTCTGCCAAAACGAATTTCATTTACTCTACATACTACATGTTTTAAGTCAGAAATCATTCCAAAGAGTTCGCTAAACTTAATGAAAGTCTTATTATAACATCTTAATTTACCAGTTTAAAAAAGACAAAAGTTTTGCAACAAAAGACTGACCCAAATAAAATGGGCAGGGTTGGATATCATCTCAAAAGTCCTTGTAAAAGAATGAAAAGCTCTTTATTGGACTTGTTTGGCAAAAAGACAGGTGATGGGCGGGAAAGTATTCTGAATGAACTTTTTTACTTAGAACCAAGACTTATGGCATATCTAGCAAAGCAACAAATATTTTTAGGGTCAATAACTGTGACGTAAATATTTTAAATTTACCAATTATTATAAAAATAATCTATGCCGTTAGAGGTCAGAATAGAACTTTCTTTGGATTGAGAATAGTGGCTGGAGCTAGGAGAGAGGCTTCTGGAGTCATGAGAATATTCTGTTTCTAAATCTGGATGCTGATTGTGAAAATTAAACTTGTTATTTACTTATTAAGATTTTTGTACTTTTCTATATGGATGTTAAAAAGATTTTTACAAATTACTGTTGGAAAGCCAGGAGAAATCGACAATCTCATACATTTCTGGTAAAATTGTACGTTGGTATAATCCTTATGGAGGCAATACAGAAATATCTATCAAAATTATAAGTGCATGTATCCTTCAATCCAATAATTTTCCTTTTATGAATTTCTCCCACAGATAAGTTGCACACATGAAAAATGATGTAGGACTAAGAATATTCATTGCAGCATTGTTTATGACAATAAAAAGTTAAAAACACCTAAATCAATAGGAAAAGTTAAAGAATGATGCATTTATGTAATGAGATGTTATGCCAATATTTAAAATTTTCAAAATAAAATAAGAAACTTCCCACGTACTGATTCAAAAATATCCAAAGCCATATTTGGATGAAAAGACAAAGGTGGGGGGTGAGGGAGGGATGGAGGGAGAGAGAGAGAGAGAGAGAGAGAGAGAGAAAGAGAGAGAGAGAGAGAGAAGTTTTTAAAGGCGAGGCATTATATTTATATTTGAGGGCACAGAAGAAACTGAGTAAAGTAATCTTATTAGTAAACTATTCTTTTTGTTATTTTTAAACTATTGAGTAAATTGCCCTTACAAAAATAATTTAATTAAATATAATTACAAAATTAAAAAATAGACTCCAAATGTGGTGAAATTGATATTGCAGGGCTTGTATTACCATTCAATATGGAAAAAAATGCAAAAG
This sequence comes from Pteropus alecto, assembly GCF_000325575.1. Classification (NCBI taxonomy): domain Eukaryota; kingdom Metazoa; phylum Chordata; class Mammalia; order Chiroptera; family Pteropodidae; genus Pteropus; species Pteropus alecto. The sequence goes on along the minus strand of NW_006440638.1, from coordinate 9,924,490 downwards.
AACTTAAAAAAATAGTTATTACTTATAGGTTATCCTTCATGAAGATGACCAAGAGTCAAAATTATCTGGAATCCTTCCAGTCTTTTTTCATATTATCTAGATTCCATTTCAGAAATCTGGTCAGAGAAGAGATGGTTCCTTATTGCAAAAGGGCCTATCTTCTATGCTACAGGAATGTGCTTGAGAAGCTGACTTCTCACATCTTTCCCAAGGAGGTCCAAGAATAGACCTGGGTAAGTATAAAGTCCATTCTCCATATAAATGGAGGAAACCAAGGTCTTGATTTATATGGTAATTTTTCCAAGGTCATACACAGAGGGTATCTCATCTAGAACATGAGTCCAGATTTCCTGACTCAAAATACATTGTTGTGAGTGCAGCAAGCCTAGTTCTCTTAGAAGAAAACCCATTTGCCAGAGTTACAACTTCACGCACTGGCATAAACCCTTTCAATACCATTCTGATTCATGATGATATATATGTAAAAACCTTAATAAAAACTATCTTCCTGGGTCACTAGTGATCTGCCAGAAGTTTAGTGGCTTTACACAGTATAAACTCCTGGAGGCAAGATTAAGACTGAGAATGAGATTCCTAACCATCTGGTAGAGGCTTTGTGTAAAACTGAAAGAGAAAAAAATTGGGAGAAAGAAAAGAGAATGGGGTCAACCTCAGTAAGAAAGTAAATTGTACTTATTAAATAAAGATCAAATATTTTCAAAATATCTTCAAAAGTTAAATTTGGGGCCCACAGTGATAAATAGGTTTCATGTCTTATGCCAGCATTGATTGCTTGTGATCATTGTTAAGGGTTTCAAGGTTGCATCCTGCTTCAGGTGGCAGGAGTACCATGATAGATTAACAATGCCTGTCATGTACATAGTCTCTGGGTGTGGCTGAACACATTCCATATACACCAGACCCTACCTTTATTCATTTCACCAACTTTTTAGCATGTATTATTTCTCAGGCACTGATGACATAATGACATTTAAGATATATTACCGTCATATATGGAAGGCAGACACGTAAACAAAAATCTAAGAAATTCCAATTAGACCCTAAATTAGATCTTCTGTAAATTATTTACGATTTCTTACTTTATCTTTGAAATCAAAAAACACAGTCACTTTCATCATCAGTTTAATTCAATCAGACTCATATTTATTGAAGAAAATTAGGGATCATGGTGTGCCAAGCAATCCTATCTATCAGTTGTCTCTAAGTCTGTGAAAACCTCTTTCTGGAATAAAATACATTCTACTTCTTTGTCTTTAATGTCTCCCTCTTCCTCCTGCTTTCCCCACCGTGAAAACCTCAGGCTCTACATCCCAGAGCAAGTTTTATCAGAAACTTCACATTTAAGGATTGTGGCATGTGGTTCCCTAAAATAGAAAGCTTTGTGACCTTTTCAAAATCCTCCCCGTTCCATATATCCTTCCCAGATACACAGCTCATTCTTTCTGTTGAAGGAACAGTGTAAAGAATGTACCGCCAGCAAGAGGCTTTGGAGCCCAGCAGGGTCCTGGTGGATGCATGCATATACATGGGATCAGGGGAAACCGGATGGACTGTCTCTCCCAGTGAGTGAAAGTCTTAAACCGAGATTAACCTTGAAGCTCAAATTAGATAAAAACAAATAGAAATTTCTCCACAGGAATAAGAGCTTAATATAAAGGAAAAGTATTTCGTAGCCCACATAACTTTAATTAAGATGAAAGGGTTTCCGAGTATCTGCTTCCTCGACAATCTTATGTTTAAAGATGTGTGTTGAGCTCAGCATGAAGGAACTAGTCTATGCAGCTCATTATTCACTTTTACAAGGGCCTACTTTGGGAGCTCTTTGTAAAGCTCTGGCGTTCACTTCCAATTTTCTCTCCAAGCGTGGCTTCCTCCAGGCCTTTGTTACATTCTTGGAGAATCTGTCGACCTCTTTATTGCAACGGTGGGCACACTTCACAGCAGAGACACCCCCTTCCAGCCATGGGAAGATATCACAAGAGCAGGGATACCTACCTTCTCCTGGTCGCTGCAGCCACATGTTAGAGAGCACATGAGGGCAGAGTACTGTACAATTTCTCACATGTAATTCATTAAAACAATTTTTGTTGTTGTTTTTTTCTGATAGAGAAAATCTAGTAGGCAAAAGTTTACACACGAAGAATAAATCAGAGATAAACACACTGGAAGACTAGAAATCCTTCACTGAAGTTGTTAAAAGGTTGACTGGAATTTTTTCAGTTCATCTTAGTGAGACAATTCTGATGTTTTAGATAAGCATCCTTCTATTTTCTTTTGTGGAACTTTGTAAGAAACAGATTCTGGAGTGTCTAGAATAGCAATAAAACGCATGGACGTGGGCATCTCCCCAGATGTGCACAGAGTTGGCACAGCTTATGGATTTTGTGATGCTGCAGCAATTATAAGCTTTGCCTCAACTTTAATTTCTAATCTGTAAAAATGAGAATTATAGTAACACTTACTTCATAGTAGGAGAATTAAGCTAGATAATATGTATAAAATCCATATATACCAGACTCATAATAAGCATTTAAATAAATTCTAACCATTTCTTTATATCATTAAAGAGAGTAAATATGAAAAAGACACATAAAAAACATAATATGTTTTCTGATGGTTTAACTTCATCTCTTCAATGTGAGATCATGGGTAAATTATTTAACGTCCCAAAGCCTTGGTTTCCACATCTGTAAAATAGGAATAATATTTACCTGCCTTGGGAGGTTATTGTAAAGGTTAAGGGAGAGATTATAGAGAGAATGCAAGCCTGGTACAATGGCTGGCAGTAATGAGATTGCGATGAATGTAAGATATTAGTGATTATTATCTAAAGGCTGTTTAGCCCATTTTAGGTAAATGCTGTCCTTGGGAAACCAGGATGGGAGTGATATCATTGTACTATTATTTTCATGAGTCCAATTAGAGTTGATCTGCAAAATATAGAGAATATTTTCAGAGTGAAAAATCAACTATAATATTTTCCAACTTATCTTTTGTGATTTAAAAAAATGGGGAATATGTAGCCAAATAAAACAAGTTCGGAAAATAATACATACCAATCCCTTCCCATCTCACCTACCTCTCCATCCTTTAGAGATTCACAATGCCTGTTTTAAAAGACAAGTGAAGGTAATTTATAGTAAAGAAACACATAGGACCTTATTTCGTCTTGTGTTTTTCAGTCTTAATTAACCATGAACCCATTTTTCCTACAATACCTATTACTGATAGAGACTTATTGAAACATATCCAAGCATATGAATATAATCAGAAATAAAATGCTCTAATGCATTTGAATCAGATTATCGTTTCTGATCCTGGAGGAACAGCAATCTCTCACATATTTTTTTTGTGAATTAATATCCTGAAGAAGTATTATTCAAAGTATTGCTTGAATAAAGTTAAATGACAGAAAATAGGTTGACACCAAACATATCTTGCCCACATCAGCAAATATTCAGGCCACCTAAATATTCATCAATTTAGCAAAGCCCCAAAATGGCTGAGTGATCCAATCCACAGGGCCCTCTCCCTATGTCAGGGTGGTAAACTCAAATATCTGGAGCAGCCAGGTAGCATAAAGAATTAGGCTTACTGGGCAGTTTTATAGCAAACACACCAGAACAATCTATTTTCTTATTTTAAAAAATTCTTTCTCTCATTTTCTTAAAGCACCAATTCTTCAGTTTTCCCAAAAGATTTCTCTATCTTAGGAAATACTGCACAATTACAATAGTACATTGCAACTGACACTTGCCCACAATGACAGAAAGACAATAAGACAATAAGGAGGGGTAAAAACTGTAGCAAACTGGAGATACATACTTCATCAAAATGGAGGTGCAGCCACTAAGAACCAGCCCATTGATGCCATATCTTTGTATTCTTAAAGGGAAACTGAAATGGTGCATTTTCATCTGAAATCTCCCAGTTTTTACTTATTTGCTGAAATTTTAAAATACATGCACACACACACGCACGCGCGCGCACACACACACACACACACACACACACACACACACACATTTGTGGGCCTTAGTGGGCTAATTTATAACTTCCCAAGGCATAGGATGACAGGAAAATGTTCCCGAATTGCAAGGTACCAAGTACACCGGAGAAATAACATCCTTCAGGAATCCAAACAGAGTCTTACTATCTGGGTCTCCTCAAATCCAGAGCAGAGCATGTACAGGATTTCCATGATGGGTTCAGATTCAAGGAATAAGGGACTGTGGTTCTGATTTGCATCAGAAATTATTGTGCCCTTGAGAACAATTAGCTTATTCATTCAATCCAATAATGTTAATTGAATGCCTACTGCATGCCTGACACTGTTCTAGAAGCTGGGCTTGAGTCAGGGAACAGAACAAACAAATCCCTTCACAAAGCTTAAGTTCTAATGGCAGGGGATGAAAAAGTGACTCTATCCTCATTTGTAAGAGTCATCATTAAGTCCCTCAGGGAGGTAGATGGGAAAACAGTAAACACATAAATAAATATATGTTCATGGTAATACGTACTATGAAGAAAAATAAGGCACAGAATAAGGAGAGAGAGTGGTGGAAACTGGGGAGATGGGTGGAATAGAGAGAGGTAAACTCTTCTGGGGAGGAGAAAACGACAATGCACTGAAATTTTATCAAGGCCCAGAAAATACAACAATACCAGCTCAGCTGGGGACCTAAAATATACCAAGCGCTTACTATGTGCCAAGCACTGTGCTATCAGTTTTTTATATGTGAACCCATTTCATCTCCATAGTCACCCTATGAGGCAGATGATCTACTTACCCCCCTTTTAACGGATGAGGAAATAGAAGCTCAGAAAGGCTGAATCCTTGGCCCTCTATCTCAGGGCTCATAAGTGATGCAGCTGGGAAAGGTGGAGTCCACCCAAGCAGCCCGAACTCAGTCTTTAGTTCTGAGCTCCACTCAGTTTTCCATTTGCTTACTGGGACCAGAAGAGGGGGAAAGTGGAGTTGATGAGGACTTGCTTTAGAAAAGGAAGGGGCAGCCAAGAAAACCTATCCCATTATTTGACTACTTCAGCTCCATCTCTCAGTTCTCACCCAGCTCTGTCCCCACTAACACAAAAGTGAGAAAATGCACTTTGGTTTCTAAATGAAACATAGTATCAGAAATCAAAAATATAAATGAAGAATAAAAGCATCAAACTATTTCCATTATATTCTATTTTGGACTATATTTTCCCCCAACTTATTCCATGCCCATTAAAATTCTATTCCAATTCCTTATAATGTTAATGAGTGAGTGAAAGAATTTGAACTTATCAAGAACTAAGCTTTAAAAATAATTGATGACAGGGTATAAAAATTCAAAGCATATGGCATTTTGTATTGGAGTCTAATCCTTGTTCCCTCGCTCCTATTTTCCAGTTTGCACACCTTTTCGATATGCCCATCACTCGGCATCTAACCTGGCTCTTAATAGGTGCCCAATAAATTGGAAACTGAGCAGTGAACCTGCTGTTCTATGTACTTATTCGTTGGTGCACTTCAGTGAATGCTTTCAAAATTCTTAGAGAGCCTCAGACAAAAGTCTATCTTTAAGTATGAGGTGGTGTTATTTATAAATAACATCATCCAGCCTGCAGAATGGTGTTGCAATCATAAGAATTTTTCTGCAGAGCAAAAAAGCAGAATGAACTTTTATTCACTTTGTGCAAAAACCCAAATTAACATCTTTTTGCTTTCACAATTGGTGTAGAATATTTAATTTAGGCCTGGGCTGGGAGTTTCTGGATTTTTTAAAATCATTTGTTGAACTAAGGGCTTCACTGCTCCTGTGAAGTCCATCATTTCCTGGTATTAGATACAGCTTTTCATTTAATTAATTTTAATACAGTAATTTATTTTTATATTTTCCCCTAATCTTGCCAACCCAATGTGGATTTTGCTTTTAATAAAGTACAGGGTAAGCTACTTAAAGTGGACTAATTGGGCAAAGCTTGACTTGTCCAACTGATCAGAACGGACATTTGGAAGAAGGTGGGGCTGGGGGAGGAGAGACAGCCAAAAAGAAGAAAACCCGTGCTTGGAATCCATGGGGCAGAGACAGCAAAGTGAATAGACCTTGCCAAGCACACGGAAGGTGTGGTTGAAACCTGCAAAGGACTCCAAGAGAGAGTTCAGAAAATGTATTTCCTTTATGGCTTAAGCAGCAGCTCTAGCTATAATAAAAGAGAGGGAATAAAGTTATTGAGAGTTTTTGGAAGTGAATTATAATTTATTATAGTGTCCTATATGCAATTCTTTCTACCACTCTGTCCCTCAGCAAGACTGCTCACATGTGCAAGTATGTGCACACACTTTTATCTGAGTTTTTGTACCTAGGTCTTTATTCTCTATGCTATAGGCAAACTATAGACCTGTTTTTAAAGAATCCTGCCTTCCATTTCAGGTTAGTGTCCATCTTGTTTATATAGTCATGATCTAAGTACATACTTGACAACGGGGTCTAACATGTAGCTCTTGCCCTATTTATTGATGTAAAAACCCCCAAAGAAAAATCTTCTAATCCTTGTTAAGCTGGGCCCAGACTTGTCACTCTGGAAATCACAAAGGTTCTCCTTCAGGTTGATCCTACGCTCAATTAGACTAGTAAAATGTAGTGGTCAAAGGCACCAATTCTGGAGCAAAGCTGTTTGAGTTTGAATCCTGAATCCATTATTGACTAGTTTTATGATCTTGGGATGATACAGTTTTTCCACTTATAAAATGGAAATGTAATAACATCAACTTCATAGGGTTCTTAGAGGATTAAGTGAGTTCATATATAAAAGGTTTAGTGACTGTGTTCATTAATACTTATATTTGTCAAACTCTTCTGGCTGCAAGTGACAGAAACCCAATTTAAACTGGCTTAAGCAATAGGGGTTCATAGACCCAATGAACTTAAAATCACAAAGACACAACTGGATCCAAATGTGTAAATTATTTCTTCATATTTTGATATCTATCTTTTTCTCTATCTCCTTTTGTCTCTCTCCCTTTTCCTCACTTTCTTTCTCTCTTTCCTCTGCCTTTCTCTGTGTTGGTTTTTCCTTCAGGCAAGTTCTCTCCCTGTTCACCACCCACCCCAAACAATGATCATAGGCTTCCAGCATTAACTCCAATGAAAACAAGAGATTCTCTTTTCCTATTACCCTGACAAAACTCCAGGACTATGTTTCACTGGATGGTCCTGAGTCACAGGATCATCACCGGCATCTTCACTATGAGGATCATGGTACTCAACCCACACCTGCATTTGCATGTGACTGTCACACACATAAGAAAGAGATCAAGTCTTGGGTTGAGAGTAGGAGGTTGGTGACTCCCTAAATGTGAGTTTGTTACCAAATGAAGAGGGACAGATGCTGGTCTGGCAAACCATAACAATCTACCACACATGCTAAAATCATTTCCCTGCATGTGCCAAGTGTTTCACTCCCCCGGTTTCTGGTGTAATAAGCAGTAACGAGGGGCATTCACCACGGGAGCAAGCTCTGGTTTTTCTAAGTGCTTTTTCTTATGGAATATGTGATCGACTTCTTTAAATGGCTTTAATTAAAATATACATATACTTCTCTAAAACCTAACTGCTCACACACTATCTGCCCCATCTACCACTTTCTATTCTTTTAAAGCAGTTTAGCCTAAGGGCCAATGCATTGGCCATTGGTGGCTGCTGCTTTGGGGATGTAGCCACCTCTTTTCTCCTGCCACTCCTACTGGACCCTCCTCACCACTAATTTTCTTCAGCTTCCTAACAATGAGGATTCTCATTGTTATCCTTCTTCACCTGCTCCAAAGCATTGCTATAGCCTATCACCCTGTGGCTTCAGATAAGTAATTTAACACATGTAACTTTAACAAATACAACTGCCTCCCAGAGAAGTTCTCCAACTTTATCCACATATGCACTATGTTGCTTGCTAAATTCCTAGCGATTAGAGGAGAATCACATAGGTTAAGGAGAGACAGAGAAGTGATGAGAAGATGACAGTGAAGGGTAGGCATAGAATATTAGCAAGGAGAGTACCAGACCTTAGACCATTTCAGGAAGAGAAAAGGGAACAGTAGGAGGAACATGCTTGAGGGTCATTTGGAACCTAAGCCATTGAGGCCATTGAGGTGAGCACCTTCAACAGCTCTATTAGCTAATCTTCTAATCTGGTGGAGGGATGGGGACTTTCCACAGCAACATCAGCCTGCATGTTGCCTTTGGGTGATTCGGCAAAAGGCTCTGAGACTTTGCCAAATCCCTCAATGACCGTATGACAGACCGTCACATTTTCAGTGGTTCATTACATTTTACTCCTACTAAAAGGGAGGGTTAGAGGGAACTAGTAATGGAGAAGTCCACACCTATAATATGAGTCTGCACTCATCAAATTGAAGGTATGTTATGCTTTTAAAGTCTCAGTCAGTTGATTTGAGCTCTTTTTTTTTTTTGAGTTCCTAATCTCTGAATGTTTATTGATACCCATCAAGCTTCCTGGGTTCATCATGTAACATATATGGCTCTGATATGAGCATTTGTGCCCATAATACAACTCCAAGAAGAATGTGGACAAGCATAGAATGCTGTCACCATCCATTCGTTCACTACTTTAACATTGCGTGAAAAATGGAAATGGACACCCTTTCACTAGGTACATAAGCATTAAAACATAGATTAAACAGCAATGGGTTAAGATCTTCTAGATGTTTGTTTAGATAAAATGAAGCAAAGACTAGTACATTTATAAACAATAAGAGACATATTAATCAAAGAAAAGATTTTTTTGCCTATCAGTGTAATAGAAACTCTATGAAATGGGAGAGTAACTCCCATTTCAAGATTTGCAACACTCCATGGGTTTGAGCCACATGTCTGAAAGCTAGGTCATGACTAAGTTAGATAAATCATGACATTTATTGTCTACTAAAAATAGTAATATTTTATCTTCTTGTTTAGCATTCTTCTGTTAAATTGGCAGAACACCTATGGCGGGAGCTTTGACCTGCAGTAGGAAAGAGTTCTGCATTGGAGTCTGCCATTAACATATAATTTGTGTAATGCCTTCCAGATGGTACCCTGTGTGATATTTCTTCATATAATAAATGTGTGCCTGATGTATTCCAGGCAATGTTCTAGGTCTATGGATTCAGAGGTGAATAAGAATGAATGGGGGTAGGGGCAAAGTAAAAATAAAAAAAATAAATAGACAAGTAAGAAAATATTAGAAAATATTTTCAAAATAAGAATTTCGAAAACACCGTGGCTCTCTCAGATTGTGTTGTTAGAAAGACTCCTTTGAAGTATTTAATGTCTGAGTGAGCCACCATGTGACAATGAGCAAAGACTATTTCAAACAAAGGGAAGAGTTAGTGCAAAGGGAACAGTTAAAGAGGAGTGAGCATTCATTCATTTAGAGGTCCATTCTATAAATACTTTTTGAGTCTTACTATGTGACACTAAGGGATCTTACGCATTAGAATTCAACAGTAAACCAAAGATTTCTACTTTACAGCACCTACATTCTAGAGGTGAAGTTGGACAATAAACAATAAGCAAAATGAATAAGTTATATTTCCTGTTAAAGATTGATAACAGTTATTTAAAAAAAAAAAAAAAAGCACATGGTAGGGGAAGATTGAAAGAGTAAATGACAGGGAGTGGTGAGAGGGCCAGATGCAGATTACAATATTAAGTAGGGTAGCGAAGGAGACCTTACTGAGAAGCTTTGAACAAATGATGATGAGGGGAACTGAGAAGCAGGAGAGGAACAACCATTGCAAAAAGCCCTCTATCAGGGGCCAGCCTAGCATGCTTGGGAGGCCAGTGTGGCTGGAGCAGAGTAAACAAGGAGAAAGTTAATGTGAAATCAGATTATGTAGAGCCTTGCTGCCAAAGTAAACATTTTAATATTACTTGGAGTAAAATGTGGAGCCATTGCAAATTTTGAGCACAGGAGTGACATAATCTGACACGTTTTTAAAGGACTACTCTAGCTGTTGAATTGAAAATAGACACTAAGCGGGTAAGAGAAGAAGCAGAGAAAACAGTTAGAAGGCTGCTGCATTAGTCCAGGCAGGAGATAATGGTGGCTTGGACTAGAACTTTAGTGGTGATGGGACGTAGACTGATTCTGGATACATTTTGCAGATAGACCCAACAGGACTTCCTTTTGAGTGGAATATGAGATACACAAGAAAGAGAGTCCAAGGATTACTGGCTGAGTGAGTAGAAGAATGGACTTGCCATTGATTAAGAACGCTAAAGATAGGACGGTTTTTTCGATGAAGGAATTGGTCAAGAGAAGAGTCTGGCATTTTATGCCATAGGAGTTAGCGATATGGAAATATAAATAGAACCAAGGGCTAAACAATGAGGCACCCCAGAATTAGACTGGGGAAGAGAGAAATCATAAAGGAGTCTGAGAAAGAACAATCAGCAGAGTAAAAGGAAAATCAAGAAAGTGTGGTGTCCCAGAGGCCAAATGGCAAAATGTAGCAAGGAAGCAGTGGTCAACTGAATCAAGTACTGATTATAGGTTAAGGAAGAGGAGGACTACGAATCACCCTGGGATTTAACAGCATGCTTTTGAGCAATTTTGATGCCGTGGCAAAAGAGGGAACTGGATTGAAGGTAGTTTAAAAGAGAATGATAAGAAGAGAATCAGATAGAGCAAATATAGGCAAATTTTTAAGGAGTTTTGATGAACAAGGGAGTAAAGTAGGTGTGATCTAGAGAGAGTTTCTTGTTTTATTTTTGTTTTTGTTTTTGTTGTTGTTGTTTTATTAACCATGGGAGAAATAGCAGCATGAGTTTTCACATGGATGAGATTGATCTAGTAAGGAGAAAAAAATGCTAATGTAGAAGAGAGAGGGAGAGTGGTGCTAGAACAATGTACTTGAGTAGGCAGGAGAGGTTGAAGCTAACGTACTGGTGAATGGGGTGGCTTTAGATGGGGAGATGTAACTGTGTAACAGACAAGCAGGCAAAGAACGTGGGTGCAGAGGCTGGTAAGTGAGTGCATGGGTTCATAGGGGTCTGTTAATTTCTCTTCTTGTTGTTTCCATTTTTCTTAGTGGGAAAAAAGCAAGCAGAGGAGGAGGGATGGGGAAAGACTGTTGGGGTTAAGAGGAAAGGGAAGGTGTGACAGTGGCAGAATGTGTGGGCAGGGTTTCCTGTGATTGCCTGCCAGCAGGAAGGGCCCACCTGAGCCTCTTGGTTTCTTAGAAGCTAGTGTACCTGGACCATACCTCTTAATAGAAAGAGCATCATGGGATGGCAGAGAATAACAAGAATTTAGACCAGGTAGGAACTGGTAAACCTGGGTAAAGAGTTTAGATTTTATTCCAAATGAACCCTTACAAAAATTATTTAAACATTGCAACTCTGTATTTCAGCATTTTTTAATACTTTACAAAAATTCGAAGGTTAAAAGACTAAATGTGAACTCACTAAAATTTGATGAGGAAGTCTGAAACCAGAAATAAATATTCTTTAGGCTTCTAGATTGATATCAAGGCAGAAATTTCTCTTTTGCAGGCATTTTTTTTTTCTTCCCTGTTTCTTAACATTTTTAGGTAAATGTTTTGTCTTCCTGAGGGTGCTGATCACCACATCATTTATAATAGAAAAATCACAAGCAACCTATGTATCCAAAAATCTTGGAACCATAAAATAAATTATCCCTGTAGGGGGAAATATACACACATTTAAAAAACTTCTCATTTTGAAGACTATTTAATAACATGGGGAATGTACATGGTATAAATGAAGAATACACTAGAATAAAATATTTACTATACCCCCAATTTTTAAGTGAATTTTTTAAAATTTATCACCTCGTATATAATATATCAACATTTATATGAAACAGTGAATCTCTCAATGTGGTATAATTAAGTGTGTTTTGTTTTATCGCTCTATGAACATTTTTTTCTTATTTTAAATTTTCTATAATGAACATGTATTTCTATGATGAAACTAAAATTAAATTTACTAAGACACAATAATTTTTTGTGTGTCTTGGGAGACTTGGTAATTGAAAAAAGTACCAATGTTTTTCTCTCCTAATAGAGATGTCACCTATCCTCCATCCATAGATGGCATAGAGCAGACAAACTAAAATCCACCCATGTTAGAGCACAAATCTCCTTGAGCTACTTTGGGGGTGAAAAAATGTGTCCTAGGTTTAAGTATATGTAAAAGTAACATGCAGGAAAAGAAGAACAAATTGGGCTTTAGGGGCAAAATACAAAACAATATACCAGGCCTCAGATCTTATAAAATTATAAATGCTTCTCTCCTTCCTTTCCTGAGTAATTTGTTAAACAATAATTTAACAAATACTTGGTTATTTATTTATAGTGCACTTCTCATGTGCCAGCACTAAGTGCTTTATATGTAATTCAATTCATTTCAGTCCTCATAGCATCTTTATGACATAGCTAGTATTCCTGTTTTATAGAGGAGAAATTTTATAGGCACAGGGAGGTCGTGTAGTTGGCCCAAGGTCTCATGGCTAGAAATGGCAAGGCTGAGATTCAAACCCCACAGCTGGCCTCTAGAGTTCATGTTCCTACCCCAACACCAAGTTGTTAGGCACTGCACTAGGCTCTTGGTTTCACTTGCTACTAAACAGCAAAATAAATATTAAGTCCTGCCTTCAAGTTGTGTGGAAAGACAGATGACAATTCAATAATCACACAAACACAAATTCATAATGACAAAATCTAATAAATCTATGAAGAAAAAATGTAGAAAATGTGTATGTATGTGTATAAAATGAGGCCCTAGCAACTTGGTAAATTATAGGATGCCTCTCTAGGCTCATTTCTCTTCCTCATCATGACCATTACATAGAATTGCAGTGTCACTCACTGGATACTCTGCAAGAGAATGGCAAAAAAGAAAATTTCACCACCCTCCATGCTTGTTATAGATCAAAGCCAATGATATGCTCCCTGCTTTCAGGGTAAAGGCAGTGTGGATCAGCCCAGACATAGGCATAGGCAGTAATTTCTCCATTCAAAAAGAGTTAAGAAGATATTTATTTGAGCTGAAGTGTATCACTATTGGTTGCTCTTCAGTAAGCTGCCAATATCTCCCACCAGTATATTCCCTCATAAGTTTTGTTGCCCTCTTTAAGTGAGGAAAAGATGAAATCACAGCATACTGAATAACTGTAGTTTGAATATTTTACTACTTTTCATTAGTATAGGTTTAATAAGTTTGATGATGTAGTCTAGAGGAATTTTTTTTTAATTTGCTTTTACCTTTCAGCAGAGAGAGGAAAGATGTCTTTACTTGAAAGCCAGGCTTTGTGTGGGTGGGACAATGTGAATTGTATAATTCAAAATATTTTTTAAATTTCTATCAGTATATGAGTTTCTAGTCTGGACACACTGATATATGTAAAATTTTTCATTATGAAATCTCCTTTGAGGTATTAGATTCAACTTCCGTTTCCGGAATAAAGTTCACAAGGCTTTAGAGAAATCACAGGTCAAGAGTATAGTGTCTTCTCAGGTGGAGGGGTACCAAATTAACATGTCAGAAAGGGGCACAATTTAATCCCAATACAACAGAGCATCAAAACTGAAGATATTATGCTGACCAGATCCCACGTTTTGTGAAAATTATGAACTGGTTCAGGTACTACCACTTGTTTTCTGAACATCTCAAAATGGCAGCCGAGTTATTCTTGAAATTCATAAGATTGTATGCTCACATGCCAGTGAGAGTATCACTCATCTCAGCTTTACTGCTCTGTCACATGTATAAATTTGTTCTCATCATAGTGACAGGGAAACTTTATAGTGCCACTACCACACTCTCAACAAATGCTCTTAACTGTCACCCTAACCTACCCTGTGGGTCAATTACAATAAGGCCCTGATCTCTTAGTCACAGTTAACTGGACAAATGGACTGTAAGGAGTGGGAATTTGTACCAAATTTGCCTCTCATCGATTGCTTTCTTAGGAATTTGGAATTAGGAAGAAGAGAAACTTCATTTCTCCGTGAAAAAACAAGTGTCGTCTGTGACATCGGGACTTGTGGAGGACCATCTTCTGTCTACACTGTATAGCACATAAAGCTGTTCTACCAGGAGGGAGAAATTGAACTAGACTGAGACAGCCAATCAGCTATGAGAGTGGAAGAGAGTCCTCCATGGGTTCCAGGTTGCCTTTGGGATCCTGGGTCTAGTGCTTCCTGAAGCCCAACAGATGTCATGCCCAGGAATCCATGGGATAGCTCTGTATCCCTATTATGCATTGTCCTTTCTTTTCCTTTCATTTGGTTGATGGCTTGGTTGGTTTTGCTTAAACCAAGCTTGATTGCTGTTACCTGGAACTAAAGAGTCTTTAATATAGTGGCTTTAATTGTTCAAAGAGAATACTTACCATACTCACATACTTACCAATCTCTTTTAGAATTAGTTGCATCAGGCATCATTCTCATGTGCCTACTAATAGACGTGCACACGGATCACCTGTTTTCATATTAAAGTAACAAAGACATTGAGCTGGAAAAAGAAAAATGCAAAGAAGTTTTAGTTTGAGAAAAAAGTAGCAGGCATTTCCTAGAAATAGCTCTGACCCAAACTCAGCCAGAGTAGATTCAACTAGAGAGATATAAACAGAAATCACACCCAGACTGCTATAATTAAACTAAACTAGATTTTAGAGGAAATTCTTTGTGAAAAGCAAAGCATC
>NW_006440638.1:9907356-9909690 GCF_000325575.1 Pteropus alecto | reverse complement strand
TTAGGAGAACAACTATTAAATTTGTGGTTTGCAGGATGAAATCTTTTTCAAAACAAACCCATCAATGTAAAAATAAAACTTAAGAACTCCTTTTTATGAGTGCAGATCATGGGGGTTCAACCATATTAGATGTTCCTACAGACTGAAGTCTCTACCCGACATGTCTTAAATAATAAAATTCAGTATAGCTTTTGTCATTATGTTTTTGTCTTAATACTCTTGTGTGTTAATAGTCCCTTTATTCATATTTTATCTTCCTACTTTATTTCTGATTGTACTATATATACCTAGAGATGTGAGTCTCTGATAACTTTAAGAGGATTAACATAGAGGAAATGAGCTTTATTAGTTTGGATTTGTTTTACTAGCATTCTACAGTTTGATTAGAATGAGAAAGTCAAGAGAGTGTTATTTGCCAAGCAGAGTAAAAACAACATAAAATGAAATAAACTGAACCTCAATGTATTATTGATAAAACGCAAAGACATTTTTCACCGCATTATTTAAGTACAAAGGTCCTTGTGTGAGACAATAAAGGGGAACAAAGACACGTTTTTCCCCAGACAGTTTTTAGTTTTTTTGCAGATACCTTTAGTTAAATGAAGGGCATATATTTTTGTTAAAAGGAATTTAGAGAAGAAGATACCAAAATATACCAGACAACTATATTGAAATATTTACCATTTGTTGATTTGGGACATAGAGTGAATGACAGATTTCAGCATAATATTTGCAGAGGGAAAAGGAGAATTTTCCATGAGCATCTAGAATGTTGTTTTGCTTGGGTTTATGCAGAAGAGACATCTGAGAAAAATGAAAATTAATCTTGGAGAGGAGGAAAAATCTTTCTGAGAATATAACCATATGATGTCAATGGAACTTTTCAAGTGATTAGCAATAAAGAAATAAGGTAATCAATGCTTTTTTTTTTTCAAGCTAACTTTTGCAAAAATTAGTTGAGCTCTTTTGTAGAATGACTTAATGACAAAACAGGTGTGGTGCTGGGTATGTCACTAAAATCCATTTTCTCTTGTGTGTATGTTTATTTATGTTTCTTTTCTTCTCTTATCTTCTGCCCTCCATGGTTTGATAAGTTCAGTAACTGGTTATAGATTTGGAGATGTTCCCTGTAAAAGCCAATTTGCATAAAGGAATATGATTGGCTAAAATAGTTGAAATGCCAAAGAACAATAAGTGAAAAAAAAAAACTTATTAGAAGTTCTCAGGTTTTTTTCTTTCTTCTTTCCTTCCTTTCTTCCTTTTTTTTAATCAGAGTTTGATAATTCTAGCAAATGAAACTAGGAATCTATTCATTGTTTGAATGGCAAATGTAATAAGAGAGATAGTATTGGTTAATACAGGAGTTGCTCTAGTTGCTTGATAAGAGCTCTCCCATATGAGAGAACTATCTTAAGAATGAAGGAAAGTGAAATAATACCCAAAGTGCCTTAAAAGTATGTTTATTTGATATAAGGAATTTAGATAATATGATGTTCAGAAATACTCATTCTAAGGAGATAGGACTAGGCACTCTGGACATGAAAATATACTTATTTATTTATAACTTTTTAGTGGTCTTGTAGAATAATGAAAGGATATTTATTGTAATCAAACAGCCCTGAGTGTAAATGGTGACCCTGCCACTCAACAGCTGGTTAATTGTGGACAGATGGGTCTCAGTTTTCTCATCTGCATAATGGATATTGAAATATTTTTTTGTAAATTAAAAATGTAACTCCTCTAGTACCCTGCCTGGCATAAATATTCTCTATGAAAGGAATTGGTATTAATTCTAAACTTTATGTGACAAGGACCTTTTTATCGATGCCAGAATTGCAGTTTTTATCAATGTGTCATTCCAAAATATCCTGGCTTCATTCTTGTGGAGAATGTAGAATTGAATTTTACATTTCAGACAATTTCAGTAAGTAAAGTCATCTTTGATCAACCTCCTAGTCTCAATTTACCTCTATCATCCTCCTCCCTTCACTACATAGTCTCTACGTCCAAAACTCTTGGTCACTGAATTGCCAAAGCTATGCTGAGAAAAAAGAACAAGGTTGGAGACATCACTCTGCCCAACTTCAAATTATACTGCAAAGCAACAGAAATCAAAACGGAATGGACTTGGCAGCAAAACAGACACATGAACAAGTGGAACAGAATTGAGAGCCCAGAAATAAACCCATATTTATATGGGCAAATAATTTTCAACAAAGAAGCCAAAAACATACAGTGGAGAAAGTAAAGCCTCTTCAATAAATGGTGCTGGGAAAACTGGAAAGCCACCTGCAAAAGAATGAAACTAGACTGTTGTCTATCACCACACACCAA
>NW_006440638.1:9872396-9907148 GCF_000325575.1 Pteropus alecto | reverse complement strand
CAAAAACAAATCGATCCAATCAAAAAATGGGCAGAGGACCTGAACAGACACTTCTCTCTAGAGGACATACAAATGGTCTACAAACATATGAAAAGATGTTCAACATTGCTAGCTATTAAGGAAATGCAAATCAAAACCACAATGAGATACCATCTCATACTTGTTAGAATAATTATAATCAACAGAACAAGTAATAACAAATGTTGGAGAGGATGCGGAGAAAAAGGAACCCTCATACACTGCTGGTGGGACTGCAAATTGGTACAGCCAATATGGAAAACAGTATGGAGGCTTCTCAAAAACTAAGGATTGATCTACCATATGATTCACCAATCCCACTACTGGGTATTTACCCTAAAGACTTGAAAACCCATATCTGAAAAGTGATTTGCACACTGATGTTCATAGCAGCATTATTCAAAGTCGCCAGGACATGGGAGGAACTGAAGTGTCCTATGATAGATGATTGGCTAAAGAAGCTGTGGTACATATATACAATGGAATATTACTCAGTCATAAGAAAAGATGAAATACTGCCATTTGCGACAACATGGATGGACCTCGAGATAAACATGCTAAGCAAAATAAGCCAGACTGAAAAAGTTCAAAATCACATAATATCATTTATCTGTGGGATATAAACCTAAAAGCAACAAATGAGCAGGACAAACAGAGATTCAGAGACATGGACAATGGACTAGTGGTTACCAGAGGGTAGGAGGTGGGGGAGGAGGGGAAAGGTAGACGGGGTAAAGGGGGTCAAATATAGAGGGGTATGAGGAGGGTGAAGTGGGTAAAGGTGATCAAATATATGGTAGCTGAAGGAAACTGGACTCTGGGTAGTAATCACACAATAGAATATATAGATGTCAAATTATAATGTATACCCAAAAATTACATAATTGTATTAACCAATGTTACCCCAACAAACTTTAAAAAAATAAGATAAAACATTAAATGCTTACATTACCTTTAAAAAAACTCTTGGTCAAACTATTTAAGTTCAGGTTGGTAATATATGCAAATTTTCAGCCTAGACTAATCTCCAAGCATGAGAACAATTTCTACAGATTAACTCTTCCTGATATACCTGTGATATGGAGATAGGCAAAAATCTTTCATTTTTAATGTTAAAAATTCTAGTTTCAATGGTTTTTAAAGTTTCTAAAACTAATAATTTATTTGCAAGATATTTCAAATAATCAACAAATATGCTTGTAAACATAGCATCTCATTATCATAATATTTTACAACTTTATTTAAATTTTTTGAGAAAATAAAACTTTACAGATTTATTGGCAGTCTAATCCCAGCATCCTCCTGAGTAACAATGCTTTTGGGTCTTGCATTTATCATTCCCAAGCAGATATTTATACATAAATTTAACATATGGCTCTTAGATTTTTACGTTTTATATAAAAATATTAGTATTTTACTTCATATAATATTATAATATTATAAAAATTATTTTTGTTTAATATTTTTGAGATTTATGTATATTTACACAAATTATTTCATTTTTACCACTATATAATATTTTATTACATGACTATGTATTAAGAAACTTTAAACAGATAAGTTTGTTTTTTTCCAAGTGCACATCTGATTGTGTCTGCCACTTGGCTTTAATTTTAAGTGCTCTTTTATTTTACACAACACCTTACCAAAAAGTTTTATGTGGTCCATAGGCCATTTTTTTTAATTGTTTGGATTTAGTGCATAGGACTAATTACTTTAGTCTCATCTGAAATGTGATATATCTCCCAAATACAACTGCATTGTGTATGTCCTATCATAAGACAAAGTAGAACTCTACAGTCTGAGTGTTCACTTTGTTTTATGTTGGGTCATTGTAGGCCATAATTAGTGAAGCAATAACAAAAGGCAGCAGTATTGAACTAAATGAGCTAATGGGTGAAAACCATCCTTTGCGCCTCTCCAGTACATCTCTGCTCTTTCGTATTTACAGATGTCAAGAAAGCTGCAATCAACAGATAAAGTATTCCTGACATCTCAAGACTTAACATTTGTTGAGAGGGACTATGCCCCAGCCACTGATATAACTGATACAACCCCAGGACTGATTTATGCAAACATGTTCCTCTATAGTTTTATATATATTTGATGCAATCCTTTTATATTAAGGTGCTAGGGCTCAGAATATGATTCATTATAAATGGAAGTCATCACTGTTTTGTGTCCCACAGTTTGGTTAACCAGTAATATTACCTTAAAGAGAGCATCTTTAAAAAAAAAAAAAATGATTTAATGTATTCTAAGATAAAAAGGTGAATATAGACCCTATTTTTTCCCCATTCAAATTTTATCAATATTATCCCCAAGGTTCATATATTTATTCATGCATGCAATCATACATTTAACAAAAACATCTGAGTGCCTACTATGTGCCAAACATAGTGTTTGTGCACAAAACAAACATGACATGGACCTGATTCATGAAATTTTAATCTAGTTTTTAAAAGGGTTGCAGAGTCTATATAGAAAGAGACTATCTAGAGCTGTGCTGTCTAATGTAGAAACATGTGACTGTTTAAATTAAAACTAATTAAAATTAAATTTAAATTTTCAGTTATCCAGTGCACTAGCATTTTAAGTGCTCAAGAGCCTCACGTGGCTGGTAGCTACCATATAGGACAATGTAGATGTAGAACATTTCCATCATCATGAAGGTTCTTTTGGAAAACACTGTTCTAGAGTTTGAGATGCAGAATTAACCAAGCAGATGGGTGAGCAAGGTCAATCCTGAAGGCCTCTCCATAAAACTACTCAAACATGCAAAAACAAGAGTAGAGGAAAAACTAAGGAACTTGTGCTGAGGTAAAAGATAAAGGCTTGACTGAAACTAAAGAGAGCCATTAAAGTCTTCCTCAGCTGTTGGATGAGAAGCGTTCAGTGCTATTCGGCAGCAGATGAGAGAGTTCCGGGAAATTTCCAAAAAGGAAGGATTTGGCCGGGAACTTCTCCAACAGAGAAAAGTTCAATAATTGTGTGAAATCACTTGGTGCTGACTTGGCCAAATTTCTGTGGTAATTTTGATCCTCATAAAATGTCAGTTATTTCACACACACACAAATATTTGTAATGCATAATTTCAGCTACTCTGAACAATTTGCCAGCATTTCCATATTTTACCTTTGAATTTTATAAAATTTCAAGATATTTTATGGTTACGTCCAACAGAACTTTTAGGGTTTTTTTTTTTCTGTTTCTTTTTACAAACCACAAGCTCTCATAAACTTGTAGTCTTCCATTCATTTCTCAAAACTGAGATACCAAATCCCTTAATTTTCCTATCAAACAAATATTTGGCCCAACTGTACTTATGTATTAATAAAATAAAAATGTCCTATTTGTGTTCACATTTAATAAGAGTTGGAATGTTATTGAGAAGAAGTAGATGATTGGGAAGCAAAATAAACTTTAAAATGAATTGGCAGAAAAAGTCAAAATAAAAGTCCTAAAACACAATAAATCTTCCAAACTTTAGTAATATAAGTTTTTATTTTGACAAATTTGGTCATTATAGGCAACAAATAATAAATGTGACTATTTTCCAAAAAAAGGTACCCAATTTTCTCAATATTTAGGATACATAATACACATAAAAATAAAATCCCTGAACATCTATAACTATGGTCACTCGACAGAACTTCAGCAAACATGTTTTTGCCCTAAAAGATCTAAAATTAGAGAAGTCTGTTGAATTAAAAATCGGCTATAAGATATATAAATGTCATATCACTATGTTGTACACATGAAACTAATATAATATTGTATGTCGGCAATACTTTATTTTAAAAAAAAAAAAATCAGTTCTATCTTTCCTTCATCAAAAGTGCCCAATCAAAAAATGAAAGCAAAATGAACAAATCTATCACTCATCCATCTGGACCATGATAAGTTAATACCAGGAGATGTGAGACTTAGAAGTAAACTTAAGATATACTTAATGTTAGGAACAGAAATAGAAATTTAACTCAAATTTCCTGATCCAAGATCCTAGTTACTTGCCTCATTCGCTAGACTACATGAATTTGTCAAAGAAAGAATTCAATCAGGATTTTATTTAAAAATGAGGACCTTGCAATAGTAATTGGAGGTAAACAATGATATAGAAATAAGCAAAAGGCTCAGTCGTTTTTTTTTTACTTCTCCTGAAAATAGAGTGATGGGTTTGGTTTACACCAAAAAGGCAATTTGAACTATAAAAATATATAACTACATATATTTATAGTTATATATAGAATATTTATATATTCATAGTTATGAATGATAAAAATATTCAAACTCATGATGAGCATTTGTTGAAATTTCAAAACAGAGTTCAAAGGGAGCAATTCAGTACAAATTAGGTAGAGAGTTTTCCTTGAGTTGTAATGTTGCACCCATTTTCATGACACATTTGGAGTTTCCTCAAAAAGAAAATAAGTCTCTTTGGCTTTGTTGATCCACATTCTCATTTGAATACATGAGACATCCCATTAAATATTGCCAGTGTGAACTAATAAATTCTGACTTGTACAATGTTTTTAAAAGAAATAGTGTTTACTCTAGATGCTTACTCTAAAGTGGAGTTAAACTAATATATCTACTAGATAGTCTTTGGAAGTCTACTTTTTTTTTTTTTAGAATGTTTTAGTTCACTAGTGCTTATTCCCATTGTGTCTGACAATGAGAGTCCTGACTTATAATGTCCAGTTACAGGTGTCTTTGTACAGAAATTTTGAGAGCCAAGAACTGGAGTACCAAAAGTACAAGAAGCCTTGCTTTTGGCATCAAGGAACACCTGATTGTGGGTTTCTACATAAAAAATCTGTGTATAGACTCATCTGTTTGTCACAGGAAAAGAGATTTTACCTTCATTTCTTCTAATAATCAACAGGTAAATAATCATGTTTACCTGAGCTGGATCTGTTTGATTTGAAAACATGTTCTTTCCCGCTCTTGACTATTTATTAGGTGATTTTTTGCTTTTCCATTTCTAGATCCATTTGTTTTCAAAGACCCACCTCTGTAAAATAAATAAAACACAAGGATGATTTGAAATTAGGTTACTGAATTGTCAACATTAAAATATGCTATTTAACATTAAAATATATGGTCTTAAAGAGGGATCAGCAAACTTCTTCTGTAAAGGATAAGATAGTTAATATTTTAGGCTTGGCAGGACATATGGTCTCTGTCACAATTATTCAGCTCTGCCATTCTAACACAAAAGCAGCTGTAGACATATATAAATAAATGAACATGGTAGTTTTGAATAAAGTTTATGTATGGACACAAACTTGGACTTCATACAATTTTCCATGTCATAAAGTATTATTCTTCCTATAATTTTTTCAACCATTTATTAATGTAAAAACCATTCTTAGCTTGCATGCTGTCCA
Source organism: Pteropus alecto (assembly GCF_000325575.1). NCBI lineage: Eukaryota > Metazoa > Chordata > Mammalia > Chiroptera > Pteropodidae > Pteropus > Pteropus alecto. The sequence goes on along the minus strand of NW_006440638.1, from coordinate 9,901,740 downwards.
ATAACACAGGAGGCTGCAGTTTGCCCACCCGTATTTTAAAAGTTTTTCCTGTTTGGTTTAAGTATCTTTCTTGAAATTTCCTTTACCATATTATTAATTACTCTGGAAAATATTCTTAAGCAGGAAAAAAATCCTTCTGCTTAATTATCTGAATTGTTTCAAGTCGAGTAGAGAGATCAGACAGGAACATTTTACTATAGCGTGATATATCCAGGAGGTTATGGGCGCTACCTGTATTACAGAAACTCTCCTCATTGATCCTTGTCTCCTGGAAACACATTTGCAAACCTCCTTTGTAGTTAGTTTAGAAATACTTGACTAGCTTTGGCCATTAGAATGTGGTCAGGAATTATATTTAATATTCTCTCTCCTGTGAGATTCTCAGCATTTTTTCTCTCCACTTGTCAACTGATTAGATGCAAGTTTCTAGTAGAGGACTCAAAGTGCTTGGAGGATGACAGAGCCAACAGGTGGAATAAGCATGAATCAATCACTGAATTGTCTCTGGACAATTCTCTTTATACCCAATTGGGCTATGACATGAGCAAGAGATAAACATTTATATTGTTTAGCCACCAAAATGTGAAGATTTGTTACCTCAGCAGAGCCTACCCTAGCCTCACTAATGTAGTCCGTTTTGTCAACCTGAGAGCTTAGTAGAGTGTATAGTAGGTGCTAAATAGGCATTTGTTGATTGCTGATTGCTGATAGTAACCATCTAATAATTTTATAATTTCATGTTGTATATTATTGAAATAGTAATTGATTAAAATAAAATATGTATGCAGTATGTGACTAGGCTCCACTAATGATATACATTAATTCAGAAAGAAGATAAGATAGAATCCTTGCTCCAGTGTGATTAGTGAAGCCACATTTGAGTATTCAGGCTAGGGAAGAATATCAAAGCATGTGTCACCAAAAACTCATTTTGTTCAGGAAACAATGTGACCAGTGAGAATACTAGGATGAATAAACCATTTCATTCATTAAGAGTGGGAATAAGGCAGATGGACAAGGATCCTAACTATGCCAAAGACACATACCTAAAGTACAGGACAAAGAGTAAATTACTCTTCTTAATGTCCCCAAAGAGTAGCATTTGAGTTTAGTCTTAAAACAAGGGTGAATGTCACTTGGCAGATAAAGAGAAAGCAAGTTGTTTCAATGTACCTGGGTGGAAGAATATGGGGTGGAGTATATAACAGGGCTCATAGGCAATAAATAGATACAGGCAGGAGATAAGTGGAACCATTAATAATTTCGGAAAGGAGGAAGTAACCTGGACATTTGTATTTTTTTAAAAAGTGTACAAGAAATTTTCAGAAGCTGAAAATGCTACAGAGACAACACAATACAATAACTGTATTGTATATTATGTCATATTATATATTATTAAAGCATTTGTGTGATATATGACCTCAAGTATGAATAAGAATGGAAATGTATTTTTAGATGGTGACCATAGAAGACCCCTATGAGGAGGTGAGTTTGAGATGAAACATGAAAGATGAGAAGCTGGTCCAATAGGCCAGGAAGAGGGATGGGTACAAAGGCGCTAAACTAGTATGGAGTTGGACATATTTGAGGGTAGAAAGATGGCCAATGGGCCTGGATCACATAAAAGAAGGGGAGAGTGGTAAGGCATGTGGTCAGAAAGTTCAGTTTGGCCCAATTAATATAGTCTTTTACATCACGGTAAGAAGTATAGTTGTTGTTTTTTATCTAAGTGCATTAGGAAGACTTTTGAGGATTTTTTTTGACTATAACTGCAGCAATTGTGTGGAAAGGAGATTATAAATAGGCTAGAGTTCTAGCAGAGAAGTTGTTGGAGAAATTCTTAAAAATTCCAACTAGAGATGAGAGTATTTGCAGAGTTGTTGGAAATAACTAGATTTTACTTGGATGTATTTGGAGGAAAAGCTGAGAGTACTTGTTAGTGGTTGTATGTGACACTTGAGACAAAGAAAGGAATTAAGAATCACCCCTAGATTTTCACTCATCAAGTTGGGAAAAGGTAGCACTTCCTGAAGTGGGAATAACCAAGGGAGGGAGATTCACAAAGAAAAAAGAGCCCTGATTACCAATGCTAAGGTTGAGATTCCTATTAAAAGATATGGAGTAGACAACTGAGTATCATAGTTCAGAGTTTAGAGGAAAAGTCAGAGCTAGAGATATAAATTTAAGAATCATTAAACATATCAGTTATCATTAATGCCTTAGAACTTTACAAAATCATGTGAGGAATATAGATAGAGTTAAAGCCTAGGAGTGAACCATGGAATATTTCAACAATTATAGGTTAAATAAAATGATGAGGATGATCAAATAAAAGAGCCTAAAAAGTCAGTACAAAATACAGAAAATCAAGTGAATGTTGCTCAGGAAAAAAAAAAAAAAAGTTTAGAGAAGGCTTCCAGAAGGAAAGAAGAAACCACTCTTTCAAAGGCTGACTGAGAAGTCAAATAAAAAAGAAAAGAGAAGTGGGAGGGGGAAAAATGGCATAGATGGTAGAGGCTCTGTTCATCCCTCTGGCGACCAATCAAAGTTGTGATGGAAACAAGGAGCAAGTAGCAAGGAAAAATTGCCTGGGATCTAGATGATCAAGCCTTACAACTAGGGAGAAATCCAAGAAATCACCTTGCAAGGGCAGAAGGTAGGATGGGGCAAGGTCATGGGGCTGCCTGGTTTCAACCAGCTGACTGAGACAGAGGCTGCGACAGTGGCAGCAGTGGAAGCATCTTAAAAGGGCCGCATCCACGAGCAGATTTTCCCGGTGATGGACATGTTCACTCTGAGCACCAGTGATGATTAGGCTGCATGTGGGGGCACCAGGGACTTACAGGGAGACATTGTCAGAGTGAGGGTTGAGGCAAGACGCACTCTGTACAGAAGAGCCAGCGGTATCCATTGTTCCCTGTTAAGCCCTCCCCACTCTTAGCAGGCAGACACACAGCCACCATAGCTGAACTGTAATCAAACTGGATGACAGAGATCATTCCGCCCAGAGGATTCTCTGAAACTCTGCCTCCTCCAACTCATGGCCCCACCCAAGCCACATCCAGGTGTATCCTCAGCAAGTCAAGTGCTCCTTGCTGAGCAGCGCCTAGACTCACACTGGAGTCAGCTGGCCTCGGTTTCTGGTGTGGCCTTTTGAGGTAACTATAAGCACAGCATCTGTGGATTGTTCGCTGAATCTTAACAGGTGGCCCAAGAGGGGCAGAGGCTTGAGCTAAATTTGACCTGCAGCTGAACCCCTCTTAGGACTGTGCCATTGGACACCTATTTCACAAATCCACACTAATAAGAGCGGGAGACTTAGGAGCTTCGCTTAGTACATAGACATGGACACGGAAAGGCAGCAAAAATGAGAAGACATAGAAGCAGAAACCATATGAGAGAACAGAATAGAGACCAGATCGAATGGAGTCAAGTAACCTAACAGATGAAGAATTCAAAACACTGGTTATAAAGATGGTCAAAGAACTTTTTAGGAATTGTAGATAAATTCAGTGAGAACATAAAAGAAGGGATGAAAAACATAAAAATGGAAATGAAAATTATAAAAGGGAATCAGTCTGAAATGAAGAACACATTATCCAAAATGAGAAGTATATTGAATGGAATAAACAAAGAAATAAACAAATTGAATAAAGAAAAGGATCAAATGCCCTATCTAGAGGGCGGGAAAGCGAAGGCCACTCAATCACAATGGCAAGAAAAAAGATGCCAAGACTATAAAAAAAATTTAAAGAGCCTATAGGACACTATTAAGGGTCCAAATATTCATCTGATAGGCGTACCTGAAGAAAATCAAGATGTTGAACAGCTACCCAAAGAGGCCCACAACGAGACACATCATAATTAAAATGCCAAAAATTAAAGACAAAGAGAGAATAATAAAATCAGCAAGAGAAAAGCAGTTAGTTACCTACAAGTGAGCACCCATAAGACTGGCAACTGATTTCTCAAAAGAAACTATGCGGGACAAAAGGGCTTGGCGCAAAATATTTGACATGATGTAAACCCAGGATCTACAACCAAGACTACTTTATTCAGAAAAGCTATCATTTAGAGTCAAAGGACAGATTAAGAGAGCTTCCCAGACATGCCCCCCCCCACCAAAAAAGGCAAGATAAAGGTGTTCATCACCATCACGCCAGTATTACAGGAAGTGTTGGAGGGACTTCTTTAAGAAGAAAAAACATGTATTGAAAACAGGAATAAGGAATGGTGACAACTACATTCCTATCAATAAGTACCTCAAATGGAAAAGAATGAAGTGCTCCAACCAAAAGACAGAGTGAATGGAAAAGAAAACAAGATTCCTACATGTTGCCTACAAGAGACTCACCTCAGATTAAAAGACACACACATACTAAAAGGAAGGGGATGGAAAAAGATATTGCTTTGATGGACGTAGAAGATATTTAAGTCAGACGGAGAATGATAAACACTATATGATTTCACTTATATACAGAATCTAAGGAATAAAAAGAACAAACTAATCAAAAATAGACTCACAAATAAAGTGGACAATTTGGTGATGGACAGAGGGAAGGGGGGTTTGGGGGGCTGGGAGAATGGGATAAAAGGTTAAAGAAATACAAATTAGTAGCTGATCGATGGTCATGGGGATGGGAAGCATGGCATAGGGAATGCAGTTAACATTAATATGTTGGCTAGATGGAGGGTTAGGAGAGAGAGGGAGCAATTGGGGGGATCATTTTGTGAACAATATCGATGTCAAACCAATGTACTATATACTTGAAACTAATTAAAATAAATAATTTTTTTTTAAAAAAAAGAGGAGAGAAAACTGACCATTGAATTTATCCATGTGAAGGACATAGTCAATGTCCTTCGCAATGGCCCAATGTGAATGAATACTTTTCAAAAAGGAAAAATATGGGACAAAAGAAAAGGTGACTATAAATAACTCCCAAGAAGTTTTCATTTGAAGGGAGTAGATAAATAGTGTCATAGACAGAGGAGAATGTGGGGAAAGGGTTGTGGATTAAGAATAAGGTTGACATTAGAACATTTGTTTGTTGATGGAAATAAACCAAAGGAAAGAAAGAGCATAATTGCAGGACAAGCATCACTGAGAGGACAAGAGAATATGGGATCAAGAGAACAAGTGAGTTTGACCTTAGCTTTGACTCTGTGCCTTACAGAAATTTCATTTAAAAGGTTGATAAAGAGGTACAAACTTTAAGTTATAAGATGAATAAGATCTGAGGATAATAATATATAACATGGTGACTACAGTTGATAACATTGTGTTGCGTAGTTGAAATTTGCTGAGAGTAGAATTCAAATGTTCTCACCAAAAGTGAGAAAAAAGGTAAACAAGTTAGGTGATGGATGTGTCAATAACTCAATGGAGTGGAATCCTTTCACAATATACACATGTATACTTTAAATAACTTATAATTTGTTTGTTAATCATACCTCTGTAAAGCTGGGGGACAAAAGAGAAGGCTAAGAGTGAGATTATAGATACCAAGTAGCTTGATTTAACTAGGCTGACTCTGTTTTTATCTGTTTTATATAGTTTTAAGATTTGGAGGAGAAAATTGATCTCCCATTGGGGAAGTTAACACTTGAAAACTATTTTATTAAGTAGTAACAATTTTTAGAAAATTCTTCCTTTCTTGGAATCAAAATTCACTTTCAAATTGCCAATAACTCAAATTTGAACACAGACAACTTCAAATGTTGTACAGTTAGCAAGAGATTATTATATCCTTCAATGTGGACAGTAATTCTATTACTTCTGCCCAAGAATGCTTTAAATACAAGCAAATTGACAACACGTATTTATTATGAGCTAGAGAAAAATCCCAGATTTTTCAGATTTGCCAATGTTAATTTAAATAGCCTTTATTTTGTGCTTAATTTATTGGGGGAAGGGATTAGCTAAAGAAATTTATATCTATTAATTTTTATCTTTTAAACCTGTTTTACCTTCATGATTTTCTCTACTAGACATACAGAATATTGCCTCTTTCATCCAAAATAGACTATCCTTTCAATTTTGTGTCATCCACAAATTGGATGAGATACTTCGTGTCTTCTCAATCAGGGATTTCCAATCTATTAAGTCTCAGGAGAGAAAATGTTTGACCAATATTTTATCTTACTACATACATTTTTTATTGAACACCCAATTTGAAATTTTACTAATGCTTAACATCAATGTTACTCTAGACTTTCTCAAGCTTATTTGTTATTTCCTTTCTGAATATCAGGACAAGTCTGCCTCCCTCCTGTGTCTAAGTACCACTCTGCTCTTCCATGTTTCTAAAATATTTTATTTCCTTTTATTTACTGAACACACAAAATTTCAAAAAATATTGACACCAAAACAAAATTTCTCTATGCAACACTGATGTCTTTATACATATATACCTGCTCCTCTTGTTTGTTAATGTTTATGGAATTAATCTACTCTGTGGAGACTCATTATTCTTCAAGAATACTCTCTGAGACTATATCTAAAGGATCACATTTATACTTCCTATGCAATGTAGTATTGGGTATTTGAAATCAAGTCTGAATATCCCAATATTCTCCTCTCTCACCGTTATTAATTTTAAAATATGTTGGACTTTTCCTTCCAATGTCCCAGCACAGCTTCTTATTCTTCAATGAAGTGAGATTTAATTGTTACTTCCATTGCATCCTCTATACCCAAGGAATGAAGTGTCAGTTCACTCTCTTCTTTCACAGGAACATAAAGTCAATGCCATATATGTTATGGTTTTGATTCTGTAGCACTTATTTCCATGACTAATTTCTGTATTGGTCATAATAGTCCAGATTGTATTATGGCAACAAAAAACTTTAAAATTTCAGTGGCTTAACACAGCAAAAATTTACCTCTTGCTAAGCAGTCTTCTGCGGTGGTGAGGGGCAGCCTTCCAGGGCATCTGTTTCCCATACAGTGATTCATGCAGTCCAGCAGTTTCTATCTCATGACATCAACATATCAATGTATGAAACCAATGTCACCTCAGAGGGCGAGTGGCTGGAAAGTCAAACATAACTCTTAAAAACTCAGGCTGTAAATGACATACATCACAAATTTCCATAGCATATTGGCCAGAACTACTCATATGGCCCCACAACTGCAAGAGTGCTAGGAAATGGGGGAAAACATGGATATTTGTGGAGGAGTAAATTTTCCTGCCAACCTTATTTGTCAGGGCTCTGTCAGGAAACCAGAAACCACTCCAGGTATTTCAAGTAGAAAGGGATTTAATACAGGACATTAAAAGACATATATAACCATTCAAAGGACTAGGGAAGTGAAGGTTAGGCAAGATACCACTAGAATTCAAGAAATCAGTAAATAAATGCAAAGATCGTAGAAAACTGTCACTGATGATTTCACCTGCCTATAGGACTCAGAGAGGCTGCTGCCAAAACCTCATATCTCCTATCTACCAATGCTAACATGATTGACTACAGCTTCTGATGGAGATTAAAGCTTTTCTTCTACCTTTCAAATCTTATATGGAAACTCAAAGTGTTCAATACACTAGCCACTAGCCCTGATTGGCTATGAACACTTGAAATATGACTAGTCCAAATTGAAGTGTGCTGTAAGTGTGAAATACATATCAGAATTTGAAAAATTAGTATGAAAGAAGAATGTAAAATATGCCATTACTAATTGTTATATCGATTACATATTAAAATAATAATATTAATGAATTAAAAATATATTGTTAAAGTTCATTTTACCTGTTGTCAAATTTTTCCCAAGTAATTCTAGCATTTTACATTCACACCAGCAATGTATGAGTGATTAATTTTTTCACATTCTCACCAACATTCATATTGTCACTAGTTTTTACTTTACCCATTCTGATAGGTGTATAGTAATATTTCATAGTGGTTTTAATTTTCTAGTGTTGCCCATTTTTCAAGGGCTTATATGTTATCTGTATTTTCTCTTGAGTGAAACATCTCTTCTCATCTTTTGAGTGTTTTCTAATTGAATTGTTCATTTTTTACTGTTGAGTTTTGAGTTCTTTATATATGTTAAATGCCAGTCCTTTGTCGGTCACGTGGATTGCAAATATTTTCTCTCAGTCTACAGCATCTCTTTTCATTATACGAACAAGATCTTTCCCTGAGCAAACACTTTTCATTTTGATGAAGTCCAATTAGCAATTTTTCTTTTTATAAATCACGCTTTTGATGTCAAGTATAATAATGTTTTTTGTCGTCCTAGATCTTGAAGATTTTTTCCTATGTTCATTTCTAAAAGTTGTATAGTTTTACACTTATAGTCTGAGCTCCATTTTAGGCTCATTTTTCAATAAGTTGTGAGTCTTAGGTTTTGATGTTTTTTCACTTATGGAAGTCCATTTTCTTCAGCATCATTTATTGAAAAGTCTGTCTTTGTTCCATTGGATTTTTCTTGTACCTTTGTCAAAAATCAATTGAATTATTACCTTAACTAGAAGCTCCGGTACAATGCTAAATTAAAGTAGCAAGAGAGGACATCGTTGTCTCCTTTCTGTTCTTAGTCTTAGGGAAAAGAAGTTGTTGGTCTTTCACTACTAAGTTAGCTCAATGTTTTTTTGAAGGTGTTCTTTACCAAGTTGAAGATCCCTTCTATTTCAATTTTTCTGACAATTTTATCATGAATGGTATTGAAATTTGTCAAATGTTTTTCTGTATCAAGTGATATGATTATGTGAATTTTCTTTTTCTTTTAATATGGTGATTACATTGATTTATCAAATATTATATCAGCCTTGTATCCCTGAAATAAACCCTAATTGGTCACAGTCTGCAATCCTTTTTATATATTGCTTAATTCTATTTGCCAATTTTTCGATAAAGATTTTTGCATCTATGTTCATGAGATTATTGTTTTCTAGTTTTTGTTTTGTTTTACACTGTCTTTGCTTTCATTATTAGAGTAATATTAATTCATTTTATAAAATGAATTGGAAGTTTTTTTCTCCTAGTTTCTGGAAGAGCTTGTGTGTAAGTGGTATTAATTTTTCTTTAAACATTCGTAAAATTCTCCAGTGAGACCAATTAGAACCAGAAATTTCACTGGGGGAACTTTTTCAATTATGAATTCAACTTCTTTAATGGTTATAGGGGATCTTTAAATGATTGTTTTATATTGGGTGAATTGTGAAACCTTGTGTTTTTCAAATAATTAGTAAATTTCTTCCAAGTTGTCAAATTTATGTTTGTATAGTTGTTTGTAGTATTCTTTTATTGTACTTTTGATGTCTGCAAGTTCTGTAGTGATAACTTCTGTTTCATTCCTGAAATGATAATTTGTCTTTTCTCTTTTTTCCCTCCTCTGTCTTGCTATGAGTTGTCAACAATCATTTCCATGATCCAGATCTTTATTTTATTAATGTTTTCTATTGTTTTTCTGTTTCAAATTCATTGATTTCTGCTCTTAGTATTTCATTCCTTCACCTTGCCTTGGGCTTATTTTGCTCTTCTTTTTCTAGGTTCTTGAAGTGGGAGTTTAGATTATTGATTTGAGAATTATCTCTTTTTGTCTAATATTAGCATTTAGTGCTAAAAGTTTTCATCTTAACGCTGCTTTAGCAGCTTCTCACAAATTTTGATATGTTGTATTTGAATTTTTGTTTAATTCAATGTATTTATTCCCTTCCAAACTTACTCTTTGATCACTAAATTATTTGGATGTGTATTGTTTAGTTTCCAGGTGTACAGAAATTTTCTTGTATCTTTCTGTTATTGATTTCTAGTTTGATTCCATTGTGACCAGGAAATACACATTACGATTTCAGTTTTTTAAAATTGTTGAGGTTTGTTTTATGGCCTAGGATATGGTCCATTTTGGTATATCTTCCTTGGGCACTTCTTTAAAATGTATATTCTGCTGTCATTTGATGGAGAGTTCTACAAATAAAAATTAGAATTTGGTGGATGGTGTTATATGTATATATATATGTATATATATATATATACACTTTTTGATTTCTCTTTTCAGTTCTTTTAGTTTTTTCATATATTTTGTAGACAGGTTTTTTTGGTTTAAATATCTTCTTGGTGAATTGGTCTTTTTTCATTATATAATGTCTATCTCTCTCATATTCTTGGATTTGAAGTCTGTTTTATCTGATTTTAATACAGCCATTTCTGCTTTCCTTTGATTAATGTTTGCATAATGTATCTATTTCATTTTTTCTACTTGTTATCTGATTGTATCATTATATTTGAAGTAAATTTGTTTTTTTAATCTATTATGTCATCTCTATCTTTTAATTCATATATTTAAACCACGTACATTTAAATAATATTGATGTGTTAGGACTTAAATCTGTCATTTTATTTTTTGTTTTCTGTTTGTTCTTCCTGTTTTTCATTTCTCTGTTTTCTTTTCCCTGCCTTCTTTTGGGTTATGTAAACATTTTCAGATCCCATTTTTGTCTATCTCTAGTGTTTGTGAGCATATTTCTTTGTTTAGCTCTAGATATTATATTACGTATACATAAATGATCACAGTCTACTGGTGTCATTTTACCAGTTTGAGTAACATATAGAAACTTTACCTCTCTTTACATTCTTTTACCTTCCTCTGTTTATAATATAATTGTATTATTTTTTCTATATGCGTTTAGAACCAAACTGGACAGTATTATCATTTTTGCAACTTAGAAAACTTAAGAGGAGAAGGAAAGTTTACTATATTTACTAGTATTTTTGCTTCTTTTCTTCTTTCCTAATGTTACAAGATTCCTTCTTTTATCATTTCCTTTCTGTGTAAAAAACTTCCTTTAGCCATTATTTTAAAGGAGATCTGCTGGCAACATATTCTCTTAGTTTTCCTTCATTTAAAATTGTCTTGATTTCCTCTTTATTCCTAAAGGATGTTTTTACTGGATATAGAATTCTGCATTTCAGTTTTTTTATTTCAGCACCTGTAAAATATTGTGCCACTTATTTCTAGCCTCCATGATTTCTGATGAGAAACATGGGGGTCAGATCCTCAAAAAGAGTAGATTTATTGGAGGACTTTACATTAACTTTTAAAAAAGAATTATGGACTTCCACTTCTGGGATAATGTGATTTTTCCCTATTTTTCTTATGTAAAGATAAACAAAAGTTCTGGACATTTTATAATTTTATGTATGTAAGTGTATATACATAAAATTATATATAACATTATAATAACAATTACATATATAATTATATATACACATATAACATATACATATATGTAACATATATGTAATATATATGACATGTATAACATATACATATATAATATTACGTAATAACATTATATATACATATAACTATTCAAATTGCTTTATCATGGTAGGTAAGGTGTTATTTTCTCTGCTGCTTTCAAGATTTTTTCTTTGTCTTTATTTTTTAGAAAATTAATTATTATGTGTCTAACCACAGATTTCTTTGTATTTATCCTACTTAGGTTTCACTCAGCTTCATGAACCTATAGTTTTATGTATCTTAGTTAATTTGGGAAGTTTCGGCCATCATTTTTTGAGCATATTTTAGCCCATTCTTTCTCTTTTTCTTCTCAGATTTTAATCACATGAATGTTACATCTTTTCTATAGTCCCACAGGTCCCTGAGACTCTCAAATTTTTTCAGTATATTTTCTCCCTGTTGTTCAGAGTGGATAATCTCTGATATTCTATTATACCATCCATTGATTCTTTTCTCTGTTCCTTCATTCTACTATTGCACCCATACACTGACCTTTTTGTATGGGTTATATTTTGCAGTTGTAAAACTTCCACTTGGTTCTATTTTTACCATCTATTTTTTGCTGATGCTTTCTATTTATTTTCTAAGATGTTCTTTATTGTTGTTTGTTTTGTTTCAAGGACATTTTTAATTGCCCATTGAAGTATTTTTTGTTATGGCTACTTTAAAAACTTTGATAATTCATTCAGTTCAACATCTCTGCCATCTTGGTGTTCACATCTTATTTCATTACGAGTTAGACCTTCCTGGTTCTTGGCATGATAGGTGATTTTCAATTGAAATATGGACATTTTGTATTTTGTATACTCTAAATCTTATTTAAACATTTGGTTTCACTTACTTTTCTGGTACAATCCGGCAAATGAAAAGAAGAAACAATACCTCCTTACTACCAACTAGAAGTAAAAGTCCAGGCCCCTCATTCAGCCTCTGTTGACAACAGAGGTGGTGGTGAGGTCCATGTTATTGCTGGGTGGTGATGGAAGTCCAGGCCCCACTGATGGTATCCACCAACACCCTGAGGTCAGGGAAGGAGTGTCACTGCTGCTTGGTCTGATCTCCCTATTTGAGCTTCTCTGACACCATCTTGGTAATGGTGTTGGTAAGCCTTCTTAAAGTCCTACAAGGGTGGGCATCTATGCTCCCTGCTTGCTCATGGCTGGTGTAGCTGAGGTGAAACCACATTTTGTGTATGTATGTAGTGTTTGGCTGGAGTAGAGTGGTTGTTTAAAAAGTTTTTTCTCTTTTTAGGTTTCCCCTTTCCTGATTATTTGACTAGTGAGAGTAGATATTTTGTTTGTGGCTGCCTTTTTTTTTTCTTTTTTCGTCTGTGCCATTGGCAAGTCTGGATTGCTGGCTTTTTCAGCTCCAAGTCTGTGATATATGAGGCAAAAAGCAAACCCAGGAAACTCACCTCCTCCCTGTTCCTTGGGTCTGAAAGTGCCTAGCTGGTCTGTTTTCTTTTCTCTACTGTTCAGAGGTGTAACATATACATAATATATACTTTCTAGGGCTTTTACTCAAGTAAAAAAAAATGGGGGAAATATTCCCAGAAGTGGAAGTCCACGATTCCTTATTAAAAGGTAATATAAAGCCCTCAAGTAAAGCTTTCTTTTTTTTTTTTTTGAGGATATGACTGCCACATTTAGTATCTATTAGTAATTAACTAATCTTACTCACAGTACTCAGAATCATTGGTAACTGATAAGTAACTAACTCAAGATCACTTATATGTAGCACCATCTACAATCCCCTACTTATCCAAATAGTGATCTATATGTTTAACATTGTTGAACTAAGACATCCTTCTCTAATAGAAGAGGACCTGTCTTTAGTCATGGAACTGTATATTCCTGTTGGAAACCTCCAATATTCTTAGAGGATATTGTTTAGCCCTGATGATATATATACTATTAATTTGTTAGTCATAACTAGAACATCCAACATTTACCACTTTTATCTAAATACCTCCGAACTCTGCTTTGGAAGTTAATTTGGAAGAAATACTAAGAATAGCTTCATTCACTCTCAAATTTTCAATTAATTGATCTTCACAGGTATCATCCAGATGATATCTCCAGCTTAGAGTTATCTTCTGAGCTCCAAAGCTATAGATCCACTGGCCACCTGACTGTGTAGTCTGTCTCTTCAAACTCAGTATCACCAAACCTAACCCATGACACTGCCTTCCCGATCCCTACCCATGAAACCTAGTTCTTGTCTGAGTTCTCTGTGTAAAGAAATGAGTAGTATCTCTTAGGCAGTCGAACAAGACAGGAACTGACAGCATCTTTGACCAATTTTGTCTCTTGACTCATATATACCCAGCGGTATGCTGTTTGACAACCAGTTCTCCAAAAAGAAAATGTATGCATATATATATTTAAAGGTACATAATTTATACATATATTCAAATATGTATAACATATAATCTAATTATATATTTTATATATTTACTTATAACTTATATTTATATATAAATAGATTTTGATATAAAGAATGTATAGCACACAATTTACAAGTAATAATAAAATATACAATATTGTTTGTTGTAAATTTTACATAGCCAATTGTTTCTCACAGAATGCTTTCATTGTTTTTTGCCAAACTCTTGGATCCATATTAACTGATGGCTGGAATTAAAAAATGAGTGTATTTCTGACATGTATGTTGGTTGAGAGTTTCCTTTACTTTAAAGACTAAAACAGGAGTGAAACAACAAAGATGTATGTCAGAATTTCATTCTTTTGTCAATGATGTGAATGACTTCTTTGCTGAATCAGATCATTCTTTTCACATACTGGAGGAATATTTCCTCAATGTTGTGTGATATTAACAATGAAACATCTGCAGACATGACACACTTTTTAAATTAATCTGTATTATTAACATTTTAAGTTATCATCTTAAGTCTTGAAAACAGCAATACAATAAAGCAAGCTCTGATTTATGGCATTTGACAATTACCGAGGAATAAATACTCCCACTATGACTGATTCCAAGCTACTAATGTGACCTAACTGAATGTGGAGTTGGAAAGATTTGCACAGTAACACACCATCAGATAGTATTTCTCATAGAAACATAATACACATAAATAGCCTCAAGAGTACAAGTAAAGGTTAAATGTAGTAAAATAATTAGGAATTAATTACTTTTGAATATTTATTAACTTTATTTTTATATAATTTATTTTATTGTAAGTTCATATAACTTAATTTTAGTAATGTCTGTACTTAAAAACCAACTAACAAAATTATGAAAATTTTAACTATTGGCTCCAGCACACTACTGAAAGTAATCCCTGGTGAATCTACCTAAAAATCCCTTAAACCAGTTTACTTTCTCCATTTCTAGCATCATCACTTTAGTCTAAATTGCCATCACTTTTTTATTAAACCTTCGATATAGCTTCCTGATTTTCTACATTAACAGTTAACTCTTCCCAACTTATTCTTCAAACTACAGCCAGAGTAATATTCTTAAAATGCCAATGGGACCATGTCGTCCAATGGATTCATTGATTTATTCAGCAAATGATTATGGAATTGTATGTCCAAGGCACTGTTTCAGTTAACTAAAATAAATGTGGACAAAGCACAAAAATTCTGCCTCATGGGGAATACATCCTACTGGGGAGTATAGTTAATACACAAAACATAACAAATAAATGAAGTGTACTGTACAGCAGAAGGTAATCATTGCTACAAGGCTGGAAAAAGTGCAAAGCAAAGTAAAAGAAAAGATGACAAGAAAATTACAATATTAAGTTTGGTCCTCAGGATATGCCCCATAGACAAGGTGAGATTTGAGCAAGGGATTGAAGAAGGTAAGTTTGAATCCTTTCACATGGAATTGGAAGAAGAAATAGTCAGTGGACACAAGGAGCCCAGTATAGCTAGAATAGAACAGAGTGAGCAAGGTAAAGAAGTTTTTTTTAAAAAGTAAGTCAGAGAGCTAACAAAAGACAGAACATAGAGGGTCTTGCAGGTCATTGTAAGGACTTCGGTTTTTACTCTGATTGAAATAGGAAGCCATTGTTGGGTTTTAAACAAGGAGTTTGGAACTTTATAAGCATATCACTCTTGCTTAAAACTCTTCAGCTGCTTCCCTTGCTCTTAAGATAAAGTTTAGTGTTCTTCACATTGCCTACCAAGCCCCACCCCAAATAATGTGATCCTTGTGCATCCTCACCCCCTTCTTTAATCTCTCTGTCTCTCTGTCTCTGTCTCTCTGTCTCTCTCTGTCTCTCTCTCTCTCTTCTCATTCCTTCCAGTGTACCAATAGGGTGCTGCTTTCTGCCCCAGACAGGACTCCCTTCAGGCACTCACAGATGCTTGAACTTGTCCTTCATAAAACTTGCCATACTAAATGATTGGTTTTGATTTTGTGATTAGTTCCATATTATATATGTTGCCTATTTCCACTGCTACTCTCTACAAGAAAGGAAGCTAGATTTGAGCAAGGATGTTGTCTAATGTTTTCACTGATCTAGCATAAAGAATTAGACCAGTCCTTGGCACATTGTAGACTCTCAAATATTTGTTGGCTGACCTAACGTATGTCTTATGTATTGATATATTCCAACTAATTAACCCAGGGACTGTCTCATAATATATATTCTGTAATTTGTCTGTTTAATGAATAATTAATCAAATGCATGGATGGATGAATTGATAAATAAATGCAGGAGAAGAAAGGAAGGAGGGAGAGAAAAAAGGAAAGAAGGAAGGCAGGCTTATGTATTTCTATATTCCCTTGTACTGAACCCAAAGTCTGGCTCATAGTGAGGATTCTGTAATTTTTTTAATGAATAGATGATCAGATGGATGGATGATTGAATGAATGAATAAAAGTGAATGTATGAATAAATAAATCAATCATCTTTAGTAAGGTCAGAATTTCCATCTTTCAAGAAGAATATCTCTTCTACCCAGAGTGGGTCACTTGATCGACCCATTAGTTCTCTACTTGGTTTCCTGCCATGGATATTTTTTGAAGAACATTTTTATTAGCTTTGGAGTCACTTGCAAGGTATCCTTGAATTCTCTCTTGGCTTGCCTGCATCCTTGTTCACACCTGAACTGCCATAGTTTGCGGATCTCCCTGGTTTCCTTACTTGGGCCACATTTCCAAGTGTCCCTTTGATCTCTGGCACATACTTTTGCTAGGCTTCCAATAAGGTGTTTTTAAACAGTCTCCAGATTTCCTGTGGCTTATTGACTTTTTAAATGATTTCTTTCATTTGTTTTTCCTAACCAGTGCCTACACTTGTTCTTAGGTCCCCTTTATAAAATTGAGTAACCACATGATATATAAATTTTCTCTCCCAGCCCAGAATGGTCACAGTGTTGTGATCACTCAAAGATACTTTTTCTTCCAGGTCCTGTCTACCACTCAAAGCCAAGTCTGAAATATTTTCCTTCCTTAATCATTTTAAAAGACGTTTTCTGAGAGGAGTTCATTTATCTCATCCAATAAGTTTATATTTACATCTCTAATCTATATATGAACTGTGAATAAGTTAGTCTCCAAGAAAGCGTAGACCATGCTGTGTATATGGGCTATAGAATGAATGTGTGTATATTTGTGTGTGTGAACACCGCATAATGAACAGGTACTTTGAAAACCATTTAATTTATTTCTAACTAGGAAAGTCTCTAATCATGATTGCTCTTCCAGCAGAAACCAAAATCTATTCAAATATGTCATAAAATGCTTTTGATTTCCATGTATGGAGACCAAATACTAGGTTCGTTGTTGTTGTTGTTGTTGTTGTTGTTGTTGTTGTTGTTGTTGTCGTTATTGTAATATTTTCACCTACCAAGACCTATTTGGAAAGAGAATTAGATAACCAAGTGGAAATAGGAAACATTTAACATAATGAAAAACTAGCCTTCACCTTTTATTGATCAAGCATTTCATCAATTAGGATTTTTCCTAACAAAAGATATTTATTTTCAAACATTTCTTACTTTATTTGGCTAAAATATATGTTCTTTGCTACATTTAATAGCCATGTGTCTACCTAAAGTAGAGATCTCAGACTTTTTATCTTCAGATTTTACAAGACTAATGTGAACCAAAGAACATGTTATAATCTTGACTATATTATATATATATATATTACATATATATATTACATATATATGTGTGTGTATATATATAATATATATATGTTACATATATTATATATATATATATATTCTTTGCAAATATTTTAGCAGACTGGTTGGTCTTCCAAAATTTTATATGATAAAATACTTCCATAGTTACTATTTATTCAAATTAGAGGTTGTGGTGTGAATATAATAGATAATGTTTTAATAGTGAAAACTAAAAATGTACTTTTTTTCTACTTTAAACTTTTGATTTGGTCAAGTAGTAATGAAGAAGCTTTAAAAATTTGGTGATATGTTTTCCACCCATGATATTGACATATGCACATAATTACCTTTTTTTCTTTTTGATACAATTTCATTATTTGTCATGCTGACTGTGGTGCACCAATAAAGCCAAAATATCATATTAGAATTCATGACAGTTTTCACATTGTATTATCAATATGTGGAAATAATTGTCTGCTCTGAGATTAAATTACATTATTGTGTATCTTTTTCATGCCTAATAAATAATGATGGATGGCTTTTATTTTCATCACCACCTGCAACCATTTAGCCACCCCTTGATTGTTGAAGATAAAATAATAAAAGGCAAGTGTTATGTTGCAAGCAGAAGAATGTAGTCAAAACAGTTGTATGTTCCTTGTTTCTATTTGCATTATTTTAGTCCCTAAAAAGCAATGCATCGTGATCTATAAAAGAGATCAACCTGGGGGAAACATAGCAAATAGTTCACATAAATGAAAGGAGAAACTAAGAAAATAGTTTTTTTCTAGTAGAACAATAATTATTTCTTGGTGCATGATTCTTAATCTGAAAATGAGTTTTTTGTTCTGCGTGCAAATCAGTTATGTGCAATTAGAATGCAAAGCAGAGGCACATCTTACTGTTTAGCCTTTTTTAAATAGAAATGAAAACAGTCCAGAAATTGTAGCAAAGTTTAAAATGCATGCAAGGTAATTTTGAAATCCAAAGACACAAAACCATGCATAATAAAAAGGCCACTCTAACCTCATTACATTTTTTTTGAAATTGGCAATTGGGAAGCTTAATTTTAAAATTCTAACTTGCATTTTTGAGAACTTATTATCTATAGTTTGAATGGTCAGTTGCATTGTAAACATTTAGATGTGTTTTGTTCGTCCTCTTATACTCAATTCCATTGCTTCATAATTTGTTGTTGTTGTTTTTCTATGTCAGACCTGTTTGGTTTTTTTTTTTTTTTTATTGTCCAGTGTTATGCTCAAGCAAAATTGATTCATCTTTTTTGTGTGTTAAAATTACTTTTGAATTAAAATTACTATCAGCAAATGTTCTGAGTCTTCAGGGGAAAAGAATTGCCTCTGAGTTTTATGATACCATTATATTTCATCTCTGAAGAATGTCAAGCTTTTTATAAAATAAATATATGGTGTTTATAATGGAAACTAGTCATTTGATCAGTTTCATACAATAGTGAGGTAAGAAAGCAAACTGTAGACAAAATCTTTTTGATATTTGGTTATGAGTCACCAGTTGATTCTTTACAGAACAGTTTCACATGTTTGGCTCTATTATCTTTAAATCAAAAGATGACAATCTTCTCTGGCACAGCAGAGACTCAAACCAAAATCCAAACATAACCCTATCAAATGTCTAGTTACTACAGAAAAATGGCTTGAAAAATAGGCCAATAGTCCATTATTTGACGAACCCCAAGTGAACACTTAGGCTCGTAGAGTCTGCCTTTTGCTTTGCGTTCAGTTAATGCTCTTCCCAGTTGTTTCAGGGCATTCATTTAAAAAGAGCGGAGGGCCCTTTCCCATGTTTATGGCTCTTTTGTTATCCGACTACTCATCTCCCTCTATAATTAAATGCCATGAATACAATAATAATAAACATAATTGTATTTGTACCATTACTCACTGCAGAAATTACATCTTTACATTTCCTACGAGAATCAAAGAGCAGTTGTGCTTGCTTCCTTCACATGTGAGAAAGCCATGCAGAAGTTGCGGGCTTTTCTAGATTCTCTCAGCCTGGGAGGAATCTGTGCATTAGCGGCCTTTGAGATAAATTAATTTGCAGTGGGTACAAATATATTTATCCTCTCTTAACAATCAAGATTTTACTTGGCCCAAGAAAACACTTTCAGAAGATTAATCTTGCAAAACAGACTTGCATAAAAATCACCCAGAACTTATAACTCGGACATCTATCTGTGGGCACAAAGCAACACACTCCAAAGAAAGTAAGATTAACACATGCCACCTAACTCTTCTAATTAGAAAAGCCCCTGCTCGTCCTCTGTCCCCCAGTGGTTTGTGGAAGATCTGAGAACCCAAGGCTTTACCCAAATATATCTAGCCCACACATCCTACTCTCATTGCCTGGCAAACAGAAATTTCTAGAATGATATTCTCATAGGATGGTTTTATTTTTCTCTTGCATTATCTCTTGTCTGTTCTGATTTTCTTCAGCCGTAGTCTCCCTGACATGACCTACCAGGGGAAAAAAAAGAAAAAGAAAAAACGTTGAATAACTGCACCATATATAGACAAAATGAAAATGCTGAACTAGCTCCATTAAACTAAATCATTCCTAGTGCAGTAATCATTTTTTTTTTTACTTTCACACTTTCTATTATCCTAGTGGTTTGCTAGTTCTAACGATGTTTCCCAAATCTGTGCTACATATATGAAGACATGTAGTTTTTAATACACATCAAAATGATTAACTTTCTCAGCCTATGTATTTGCAAGGAGATGTATGGGGGAAAAAAAAAAAGAAAACAACCTATATTCAAGCAAGCGCTAAAATATTGGAACCTGGAAACTTCCCTGATGCTAACAGCTAACAGTCAGTGCTCTTGGGTAGCAGCCGTTACTCTGCGCTTCTCAGGAAAGCAATTGGGAGAAAACACTTTCAACTAATAAAATTAGCATTAGAATGACCAAAAAAAGTAACATCTTTGAAGCTTTTTGACTGTTTTTGACTTTTAAAAATTATATACATAATTTATAATTTTTAGGCGATGTACCTATTTATACATGTAATTTTTAACAGTCGGGGGAAAAAATCACTTTGTCTAAAATATAGGCAGTGTTCAAAGCATTACCACCAACAAAGTAATTTTGGATTGAGAGTATTAAACTTACTAACTGAGCAGTAAATATTTGTCCAATTCGATATTCTAAATGTTAAAATTTGTTAGTCATTTTGGTTAAACTAACACAGCACAATGAGACTGCTTTCACTTTTCCAGCAGCTGTCTTAAGTCATGGTAGTGTTTAACAACTAGTTCTGGGTTCCAGAAAACACTGTGTTTGGGAAGGAAAAACAGATTCTTTGGCTAGAGTTGTGGAAGAAGGGTGGGACCTTATGAATTATACAACTGCGTAATATGTAGGCAATTTTATTTTGGCAACGAGTTCAGTCTTTTGCATTGTTGCTTTTTTTTTTTTTATCATACTCTTAATTCAAATACATGTGCATAAGTCACCTACGAGCGACGAGATTCTTACTCATCTGCAGAGCACAATTTAATTAAATTGTTCCATTTTCTTTTTCGGGTTACAGTGCTATGAGTTTGGGAATTCTGTGAGCCTTAAAATAATGTACCCAAAGGTAAATGACTAGGATCAGAGTGTAAGTGCTCAAAGAAGAGCTCGGATCATGTCTGAATCCATGTAAAGAGAGGTACATATTTGATGAATAGTCAAGATCATGTCATAGATCAGCTTTTATCATTTGGTGGAATGTCTAGTGTTCTCAGTTGTCCTCAAAATATTCTATAAAGCACCTAGAGAATAGCATCTTAAGAGTGATCATTTCTCAGGTGAAACTACACTGAACTTATCAAAATGTTTCATTTAACGAGAAATTTATTTGGAAACTGTGAAACAAAAATGAAGAAATGACATGAAATTTATGGCATCTTCCATTGGATCAGTGGACTTTCCTTTGCAATAATATGCATTCTAATAGCAGACTCTACTCCACCTATCCAGACCAAGGATAATTCGGCATAGCACCATTATAGCATATTTTAAACTTTTCTTGAAGTTCAGGAATATATCTTTCAGAATCCGTCAGTACTTCAGAAGCATGGCTCGCCAAACCAATCAATCTAGTACAAAGTTTGTTTTTAGATTTCAAGTTCCTTGTTACTGCTTTTCAAGCAGATGTCTTCAAAGATATAATATGGTGAAGAGATTATGTGATTTTTGGGTGTAGCAATTCTGCCAGTTATAATTAAAAGGGCCAACATCCAAGTTTTGTTTTCTTTATAAACACTGTGGAGTGTGTCAGTGGCCAATCTAAAATTACCCACAGAAGAGTGTGTGCTCTCTTCTTTAGCACAAGATAATGAAGATGGTGTGTGAAATGTGCCATAGTTATAATAAGCTGATGGACTTGTGGTCCTATGTGCAAACTTGTCCAAATGTAATTATAAGAGTTTTAAGAGAATTGTTGCTTCCTAAACTGACTAGTCAAGTGACTCAAAAGTTAATATCTCCAAATTAACAGCCTGACTTTGAAGGTCTACAATTGTACCCTAGAAAATAACTACTTGGAAAAAATAACTATTTTTTTCTTACAGGGAAACAGTATATTTTAGAAGCATCTTAATGCAGGGCCGCCTATTTTGCATTCTCTATATATATTGCTTCTGGAAAGGTGAAGTATGTCTAAAAATAAAAGGCAACAAAGAGCTAAGCATCCAGCTCTCTTTACATTCATGGAAGAGAGAGGGCCAGTATGAACCTACACTGACGTTTGTGTGATTGGGAGGGTATAATTGCCAGGCTTAACTGCCTAAATCACAAGGGCAAGAGATCAGACTGGGGCACAGAGTCATATAGGAAACATCTCAAGAGAATTATTTAATCATAAGCTTCTGTCATAGTAGTTTCATATACAGAGAGAAAAACGATCAGTATAAAAGATTTGGAAAATCAGCATATAATTTTCTCAGGGTTTGGAGATAGTCTGAGACAGATTGACATTGGTGCCAAAATCTGGATAAATCAAGGAAACTGAGGAAGTCTTTTTCCTTCATGCGCTGATCATAATGCTTCATAAATTCTGCCGAGAAAATGAGATTTCATAATGTCTTCCCATGAATAAAAGTCAGGGAATTCAAATGCCTATGGGGAATCCCCTTGTTTGGCTGGTATAGATGGGCGACTTGTAGTTTCCCAAAGGGGGTTGGGTGAGAAGCCCCTGATGGCAAAAATCTCACTCAAAACAGCCTCATATTTTGCTACAATTTCATCTGCCTCAAATGTTCTCATTAGCCTGAGTCAAATGTCTTTAGTCTCAAATTTGTTGGGTTAAACTACTAGATAATCTATAATTGTAAAAGAAAAAATGGCACAAAACTAAAAGAAACTAAAGTTTACCGAAACAATATCCAATCCCAAACAAAAACTTTCCATGCTGGATGGTTTTTTATATTTCCTTTTATTTCTGCTGTATACATATATTGATAAGTGATGCTTATATTATCACATATTCTCTTCATGTAAATATAGCTACATGTTCATGTTCAATCTGTTTCCCTACGATGTAGCTAGAGTGACTTTTTTCAAAAGCAAAAGGCAAATCTGATTATTTAGTAATTGACTGAAGAGCAAATTCTTTACTCTAGACTGGTTTAGGTCTTGCATTCTCACTCAGGCTCATTTTATACCATTTCCTTTCATTTTCTCTACCCCACCTACTCTGGCCCACTTTTATTTTCTCATGCCACCTGACTTCCATATGCTAATTTCCTATGTGTCCCCTTCAACACAGAATCCTTCCTACTTAAAGAAAATATTTTTATTTTTGTGTCTGATAAGATCGTGAGTCTCTGTGTTATAAAAATGATCATGGTTATAATTTTACATTTACACATGTGATCTATTGCCTGATAGTTATCTCTTAGACTATAAACTCCACAAGAAAAAGAACATGTTTCTTTGACTCATTATTATATTTCTAGGACTTATCCCCATGCTTGTAACATAGGCACTCAAACATATTTCTAAGGTGAGAGAATAAATGTCCAGATACATTTTGATTATATTTTCCTATCAAAGGATATATATTTATATGATATAATATCTGGTACAGCTCCTAAGGAACATAGGTGGGGACCTCTCTATTATACTGTCAATACTGGTCAGGTTAAGTAACCCTAGCTGCTCTAACAAACAGTTCCAGAATTTCAGAAATTTGACACAACAGAATTGATATCTTACTCTTGGCACAGTCAGAAGTGGATTGGTAGTCTGAGCTTCTTTGCTCTACATAGTTATATATGGATCCAGGCTACTTGCTCTTACTGCTCATCTTTCTGTTACATCTCAAAGTCCTTCCTAGGACTTTGGTGTCTACCATCCAACAAGCAAAGAAACAGAAGGATGAAACCTAAAAGTGGATATATCACTTCTGTCCACATTCTATTGACCAGAATATAGTCACATGATCCTACTCGATTGCAAGGCAGGCTGGGAATGTGGCCTTCCTAGTGTTACATATTGTTTTATGATTGCTAAACTTTTCCAGCAGTTACTGGATACTCCAAAAATTATATTATCAATGAAGAAAGAACAGTGCTCAAAACCAAACTCTCAAGCAAGGCAAGTGATTTAGTGGTATTGTGTCTGTCTAGGAATGTACTACATGGTTTGGTAAATACAGTTTTCCTGCTGCACAGAATCTCAAAACAAGTACATTTTGAAAATGAACTTTGAAGTATCAGCTAGAGGGTATACAGATTTTCATATTTACTTTAGGATTTTTCATTTTCATATTGTACTAGTTAATGTGCCAAAATGAAAATAGCTTTCCACAAAATGGAAGTTATACTAAAGTTGTAATTGGTATTATCTATTGCTGAATTTCAATGGAATTTCAACCAGAGTAATGGAATTATGAAACAGGATGCACTCCTTGAATGTTTCCCTAAGAATCTGTCAAATAGATCAGGGAAACAGGATGTATTCAGGATTGACTTCAATCAACAGGCACAAAAAGATCCTGGTAGATAAAACAGTTGAAAGAGAACACATACAATAACTGACTGGCAATATTGTAAAGACAACTTTTTAGGCTTGACATTGAAGACATTATTGAAAAATAATTTATCTGGAAGAAAATTAACTTGCTCTATAGACCTGCCAAATTTAGTGTTACTGTACCTGATGCATCTACATCAATCATACTATATGGGAAAGTTTTTCTTTTTTATTTTAAGTTTTTCCTTTGAGAAAATATGTACCATAGACCTGTGTTGCTCTTTGATGTACAAAGCAGACATTAAATTGGATTTCAGATTATGTGACAGATGCAGACTAAGGTTAAACACTAAGTTCACCTATGAAATCAATGTAATCATTTGTTTAATCATGGTGTGCTTTGCCATAGAGAAGCGCTTACCAACTTTGTACTTTTATCTTTACTAATTGGCTATTCATTGAATATTTTTTATTATCTTTGCTTTTCATTTGTTGAGGTGGAGGAGAGAGATACGTGATGTCCTTCTTGGTGAGTTTCTCTCACCCTCATTTTGTCTCAATTCTTAGACAATAAAAGGTGATGTCTAAACTCAGTCCCATATTTCATTGAATGTAAGATGCTGTCAATTATAAGATACGCCATTTTTTTATCACTAAAAAAGAAAAAACAGTGCTGCTTAAACTATAATGTAATGCTTTCTTATCACCTAGAATTTTTATTCTATACTTACCAAAAGAACAGTTTTAGACTTAGACACATTTTTATCATATTTCACACTTGTGCAAACATAAAAAGTAAAACATAAGTAAAATAAATTGGTTAAAGTCTTCCTAAAATTTCTGCATATTTATATTCTAACTCTTCTGAATTCATTCTTGATGCAGTTGTTGATGTTTGTGTTTTTCTGTATACTTTCTTCTTCTGTGCCATCATGAATATTATTAGCAGCCTTAAAAGAATGCTCCACTATTATTCCCAAGACTTTCTTCTAAACTGCTGACACTTTCTCATGCAGCAAGTTTTCATGAGGAAGCACAGCTGATGATAACTCTGTCACAACCACTGCCTGGTCAGCTGTGATGTTAAAATAGTCTCCTTTAAGATGTGAAAAAGTACAACAAATATTCATTAAATACTATTTTTTTTAAGGTCCATATGAAAACATACCCCAACAGCTTATCCCAATTTCCTCACATTGTCTAGTGTTTTCAGAACATAAAATATTACATTATATATATTTTCCTTATTTATTTAACCCTTTATAGTAATATAGGTGTTTAATTGAACAAGGCACTCCTTTGGAATTTATACCTTTCCTTCTTGGCATAAACTTTTCAAATTATGATTTCAATGAAGATTTTATTCACTGTGTTAATTATAACTCACAAATTATTTTCATAGAAACAGTAAATTTTCCATGAAATTCATGTAGGCAATATATATTAAAATCTTTGTTCCTCTTTACACAAACATTTTAAATTCAAACTTTAACTCTCTCTAGCCTCTTAAAGTCAATGGCTAGTCAATGTAGGCATTCCTTAAATATTGCATGATTGTATTCCTGAAGAGCTGTGGATAAATCAAGTGTTTTTAAATAGAATCATATTTTTTGCCATCTTAGATTTTTACGTCGGAGTTGCCTTTCTTAATTTCTGATAGATCTTAACACTCTACCTTCTTTGCAAACAGAGTTTTTATCTCCTACTCTTTACCTCCTACATCTTTCTTTAAGATAAATGAGTTATGCAAACTAGTTTAACTGTACTAGAGTGTCCTCAGTGTTTGAAATAAGCTCCTTACAAATGCTTTTGTGAACACTTAAACCCATGTGTATTGTGAATAATAAACCTGATGATTATCTGGTTTAGATTTGTTTCGTTTTACAGGCTGGCCTAAACTGGGGATATTTTGGTTTTCTTTTGAGTTAACATACCTAAACATGTTCTGCTGAACACCTTAACTCTGTCCTAACAATTTTGCCATGAAAACAAAAAAATTTCTTATTAATGCCATTATTTTTTTATTTGTTTTTTCCCTATGTATTTGTGTTTTAAAACACATTTTCCAAGGTAGTGACTATGTTAGAAATGAAACTAGACAGATGTACTGACCACGGTTACCAAGGGAGCAGTTTCCTTGGTGATGGCCAACCATCATCAAAGCAGTCCACGTTCTTTTTTTCTTCTCATGTGACTTTCTCTCATATGCTGCAAAACTTGCGTAGTGGAAAAAGCCCATATCTACCCTTACCCACAAAGCACACCACCAATTTTCATGAAGCAGGCAAGTAGGAACAGGTGGTAAATCGTGGTGTTCTTTGAGAAGCTTTATAAGGCCCTTCTACAATTCACCATGGCTTTTTGGTTTCTCCAACTTTCAATTTAATTCAGAATTTATTCTAGTCATTTGACAAGAATAAGCTGCAAGAGATCCAATGAAAAACAATTTTTTTTTTTGCAGAGTAAATATTTTCTAGTGGTTAAAGAGAGAGCTATAAAGAATTAGGCGTTTTTTTAACCGTGTCTTGCAGTGAAACTACATTGCCTCTCTGCAATGTTAGAAAAAAACAGTTATATTTTTGAACCTTGAAAAATTTTTAAGTAGCGTGCAAAAATTATAATAAATTCTTGTTTTCCCAAACAAGATATACAATGTAGATGGCATGTGAGTATAGTAGACCCTGACAACGTAGGTTTGAACTACATAGGTCCACATATGCACGGATTTTTTTCAGTATATACCTGTACTGTTTCCTATCCGCGCTTGGGAATATATGGATGCAGAGGGCCAACAATATGCATTGATCTATACTATTTATATACAGGGAACTCAAGCATCCCTAGATTGTGGTATCTACAGAGGGTTCTGGAACCAACCCCTGTGGATAATGAGGGATAACTTAAGTTTTGGGGAAGTTAAAAGTTATACGAGGATTTTCTATTGCATGAGATGGGAGGTTGGGCCCCATGTTGATCAAGGATCAACTATATTTGCTGAAAGTGAGGCTTCTGTGGTAAAAGTTTTATGTGTGCTGTATCATTTTTCTTCATAATAACTCTGATATTAATATTCCCATTTTATTGATGAAACATAGGCTTTGAGAGATAAAATAGTTTACTAAAGCTCTGCAACTAGTAATTAGTGTGAGGATTTGGATTCCAGGAAAATTATACTTTTTTCCTGAGTTATATCCCATTTTTAAAAATTAAATATAAAACTTCTCTGCCTTTTAGAGAGAATTTAAAAGGATTTCTTAATTTGGTAATTGGGCACTAAGTATTAAGTATTTACCGTATGTTTTTTCTTTCTAAAAATGGATATCTCCTTACAATGGCTCCATTGCAATTCCATCTTTAACAGCCACATTGTGGTTTGGAGGTTGCTGAGTTTTTTCTTTTTTTAAAGTAACACAACATGATTGATATAATCTGGCATGATTCGTTATGATGTCAAGCATCAGCAGAACATTTTGAAAAAATATTCATCAAAATCTATTACTGTAGAAATTGCCACTTGCAGATTCTTTTTTTGGTTAAAGTCCTGCGTGGTGAAACGACACCTTGTTGACATCAAAGTGCACATTTTTAGGAAATGTAGTTATTCAAATAGGTGTTCCTGAAGTCCAGCATTGCCTTAAGGTTTATCACTAAGCATCTAAGGAATGTCAAGCAAAATCTCAAAGGCATGTCTTCCATTTACCCACTATCTTCGACTAAAAAAAAAATTAGTGTTATAACTCATGCTCCTGCCTTGATTCCACCTTTTTACTAGCAGGGATAAGGATCCTATATTCAGGTTGACTGCAGCTTAATCAGACTATAAAGGGAAGTGAAGAGCTATCTCATGAGCTCACCAGACTGTCCATTGCTTACTTGGGGAAGATATTTGTTACATGAAGCTTAAGGTCATAAGCAAAAGCTTATGGCCTCTTCTTCCTCTCTAGGAGACAGACATTCATAGACTAACTTCATTGTCCATGAGGTGATGAACGGCACCCCTGACAAAGGTCAGCCAAAGCCCTGTTTATAAACGCTCTAAAACTAGATCATTCTAACAGTCACAAACTACTCAAGGCCAGTGATTCTTCACCTGGCTTATGGTTTGGTGCCCTTCCTATATCAAGATGGAGGAAAGGCTATGAGTCAAGAAATATTCTAAGTAAATACATATTACAAGTATATTATTAGATTAAACAATTCTCTAGTTCCAATATAAAATTGTTTCATTTTGCATATTAAAACTATTTAAAAATCCTCTCTCCAAAGCTAATAGTCACTATATCTGCTTAAGCAGATTCAGTAATTACTATATAATGCCTCATGTTACTCAACATTCAAATGTCTTTTCAACTGGTTTTTAAAATATTTGGTGTTCTGCTAACTTTGTACAGTGTAATCCTATCAATCAGAAATTGTTTCTTTCTTTATCTTTGACATACAGTGAATTATTAAATTGTTAGAATTTTTAAAAGATTTGAGCAAAGTTGCCTGTGTAAAGATACATATTAAAATTTATGAAAATAAAATAAAGGTCCTTTGAAGTAGTTTCACAATTCCTTTTTAAAAACTGTTTTAGCATAAATTCTCTCCTGCCCCAATTTTATCTGCAAGACCAAAATACATATCACATACTTGCCACAACTGTATCTTTTTAGTTTGCCCCCTCTTCCATTTTCTTTTGGTGTACAGCATGCAGCAAAAGGACTCATTCAAAAAATGTTTGTTGAGCACATACTAGGTGCTAATCACTGCTCTAGGCCCTAGAGACACACAGTGAAAAGACAAAACACTGCCCCCGTCTTCGTTACAAGGCTTACAGTCTATGAGGAAGATAAGCAGTAGCCAAATATAGGAAATATATAATGTGTCAGATGTGAAAACTGCTAGCGAGAAAAATAAAGTGAAGAGAGAGTTTAGGAAGAAATGAGGACACTGTTTGATTTGTTCATTTATTCAAAATATACTTATGGAACACATGGAGATCC
>NW_006440638.1:9835357-9872351 GCF_000325575.1 Pteropus alecto | reverse complement strand
GGAGTAGTAAGTAAGACAGACACAACCCCTGGCTTATCTAGCTCATCATAGGAGACAGAAACTTAAATGTAACCAGTTTATTAAGCATTCTGAACCCTGATGAGGTAGTGAAGTCATGAAATAGTACAAAAATTACTTTCAAGTGTGCCTGTCTATGTTTCCTTTCCTATCCCTTAATTATACAATGGTACCCATATATGAGTTCTCCAGAAAGCCCTACATGAGTCCTCCTCACTAAGACTTCCTCATAGTGGATTGCTTCTAAGGCCTCAATTTCCCCTGTTTCCACACTTATTCTCTACCGCCAGCCTTTGGAGAGCAGCCCTCTAAGGTGAATAGCTGGCAAGACAGTGCAAGTCTGGTTGGTCCACTTACCCACATAAATCTCAACTCTTTTTGTCTCATTGACTGCAGCAGTATAAGCTGGTTCACTGTTGTTTTCTCTTCACCTTGTTGTCTGTCCCCTGTTTATTTTTTCAAGCTCAAAATAACACAAACACAGACCAGCAGAGGTGATATCCAAAGCAAATGTCCAACCAGGGAGTGTACTGACTTCTAGTCTTCCTTCTGAAAGATACCCACTGTCTCTACAAGAGAGTCTCTTGAATCCCTCACATTTGGTTAGGAGAATGGAACATTCCACTTTCATTCTCCACAAGAAGGAAAGAAGAAAAGCCACAACTTAGTTCTCAATGCCTTTCATCTTTCAGACTCTTTACATTTTACATAGTCAAGTAGAAAATTTTAAATCATGAGATATGAGAAGAAAAAAAAGTGATGCATAATCAAAAGAAAACATAGTCAATAGAAGCAGATCAATAGGTGACCCAGTTATTAGAATTAGTAGAGGCTGCCAGGTGTGTGGAGAATGAATTGCTATGAGGTAATTGATTATAGGGAACCAATTAGAAAACTTAAAATAATCTAAGGAGAGCAGCAAGAAAAAATAAACGTAAGGGGTGTCTGCAGAGTTTTTTTCAGAGGTAAGAACCATCTAGTGATGGTTAATTTTATGTGACAACTTGGCTGGACTACGAAGTGTCTAGATATTTGGTCAAACATTATTCTGGGTACATCTGCGAGGATGTTTCTGGATGAGAGAGACATTTAAATCAGTAGACTAAGTAAAGCAGATTGTCCTCCCTAAAGTGAGCGGTCTTCATACAATCAGTTGAATGTCTAAATAGAATTAAAAGCTGAATCCTGCACAAGTAAGAGGATTGCCTTGAGTTGGGACATTAATCTTTTCCTGCCTTCAGACTCAAAAGAAATATCAGCAATTTTTCGGGATTGAGCCTGCTGGCTTTTGGACTTCAACTAACACTGTTGGCTCTCCTGTCCCTCAAGCTATTGGACTCAGACTGATACTACACAACAGCAGCCTGAAGTCTCCAGCTTGCCAGGTACAGATCTTGGGACTTCTCAGCCGCCATTATTGCATGAGCCAATTCCTTATAATAAATCTCTTTCTATAAATATATACATCCTACCGGTTCTGTTTCTCTGGAGAGCCCTGACTAGTATATATTTGTGTTAGCTTGTGACCACTTTTGTTTAGGGACGATAACCCTGAGCACATGGCTAGAAGGAATAGAGAAGTAAAACAAAGCTATAACTCAACTTTTCTAACTTACCGAAAACAGAAATTTGAGGATAAGAATGAGTATGAGTATAAAAGGAAAGAGGAAAACAAAGCAGAGATGGAGGAAAGACTCCATAACATTATGGGTCTTTTGAATGAGTTGTCAAGTCATGATGTGAAATAAGCGGTGAGCCCTAATGACAGCTCTAACCTGCTGTGGCTACAAGGTCCACAAGATATTGGAAAAACAACTTCCTGCACAAGAGAAGCCTACAGTCAAAACAGTATACCTTGGAAAAACACAGATTTCATTTGGAAGAGAAAGGAAGAAGAATTCTTTAAAGGGAATTGATAACATTTGGCTAGGCATCAGAGGAATATCCCAACTCAGGCTTGGTAATCATTCCTTCTCCCCAGAAGTTCTCACAGTATATTTATATACATGGAACAATAACCAAATGAGAAAAACTTTGCATTGTTATGTTACCTAGGCTTCTTCCTAAGGGCTTGCTAAAGTTTGAATATTTATGTCCCCATAAAATTCATATGTTGAAATACTAATGCCCATTGTGACGGTATTAGGAGGTGGAGCCCTTGGATGGTGCTAGGTCATAAGGGTGGAGCCCTCATAAATGGGATTAGTGTTTTTAAAGACCTCACAGAGCTCCATCCCTCTTCCACCATGTTAGGATACAGCAAGAAGCCACCAGCTATGAAGCAGGAAGAGGGCTCCCACCAGAACATGACTATGCTGGCACCTTGATCTTGGACTTCCAGCCTCCAGAACTGTGAAAAAATAAATTTCTGTTGTTCATAAGCTCACTTTCTGTGATATTTTATTATAGCAGCCTGAATGGATAAAACAGTGCCTTTCATGCAGAGCTTTGATAAAGGGGTCCAAGAGAATGTAGCTTTACCCCAAGTTATGAGCAAGGGCTCCCCTTTCTGCACAAGTGAATTTAGATCTTGGAAATCTGTCTCTTATGGATGACCATTGCTAGGGAAATCCCAAGCAAATCCCGGCACACAGAAGCATAGGCTCGTGTGTTAAACATGGCCTTGTTACAGAGCCAGTCTTATGATTAATGGTGATGAATGTGGCACAATCAACATCTTCGATTCTGCCCAGAGTGGAAACCCATCCTTCCTTGGCATGGTTGGGGCGCAGGAGCTTGAGGGTGGCGGGGAGATAGGAAGATGAATGCTGAAAAAGGAAGTGGGGAAAAGAGTTTAAAGAAAACCTTTTCCCACAATGCTTGAAATGAGCTCACTTATGACCGAAGAGTAGTTTTTAGAACTGTCTTCTTTGGACCCTTCTACACTTCAGAAAAGTGCCATTGGAGACAGGAGTATAGAGCAATACCATTGGAGACAGGAGTGTAGAGCAATGAGGTTCACAGTGAACAGGGAGCTGATAGTGCTTGTGAGTTCCCACCTTCTCAAAGAGAAATTCCCCTTTCATCTGGTTTAAGTATTGGTGTTCCAACATTTTCATTGAAGAGAGAATTCTGCAGCTAAATCTTTTTTTAAATAGCTATGATGAAAGATTATATGGTTGGGCCAATAACAGTACATAAGAGACTATAAGAAAGAAAAGGAGTTTGATTCTGAGGTTGACATGGAAATATCCAGGATCTAAGAGAGGTGGAGCTTTGTCAAATGAAGACAGGTTGGGCTAGGATAAAATGATAATAACAATAGAGGATCTTTATTAAGTTCTTACTATGTGCCAGGCACTACTCTAATGTACATACATTAATTTATTTAATCTTCGTAACAACCCTATGAGGTAGTGTGGTGAGTTCAGCTGTATCCACCAAAAAAAAAATAGTTCCACAATACCTGTGAATGTGACCTAATTCGGAAATAGAGTCTTTGTAGATGTAATCAAGTTAAAATGAGGCCATACCAGATTAAGAGTGTGTACTTATATAGAGAGAGATATAAAGATGCACACACAAAGAGAGAGTGCCATGGGAAAATGGAGGCAGAGATTAGAGAGATGCAGCTAAAAGCTGAGAAATGCCAAAGATTGCCAACAACCACCAAAAGCTAGACAGAGGAAAGGAAGGATTTTTTGCTAGAGCCTTCAGAGAGATCATGGTTCTGCAGACACCATGATTTTGGACTTCTAGTCTCCAGAACTGTGAGAAAATACATTCTTGCCATTTTAAACCATCCAGTTTCTAGTAGTTTGTTACATAAGTCCTAGGAAACTAATACAGGAGAAGTATGGGCTTGAACCATACAAAATTACTCTTTTACTAAATGTAGATGAATGTCCAGCCATTTAGCTTATTATTACTTTTAGATAAAAAAACTAAGTTACAGATATGTAAATTCATTTGTCTAAGGTCACATAGCTAGAAAGTGATACGGCCAGAATTTTAATTCACAATTTGGCTCCAGAGCCCATGCTTTTGACTCAATAATTAGGCAGAATTCCAAAGTATAAGTGAGTGATAAGGGAGGATTGGGGTTTTTTTTTTGTTTTGCTTTAGTTTAGTTTAGTTTTGCTTTGCTTTGTTTTTTTTTTTTTTTTTTTCTTGTACTATCATCTCTGAGTAGCAAAGATCTGTTTTCATCTAGATCAGATGAAACAGATGTTGACATAAGAGAAGATGGGAAGATGATATAAGAGACTTGGCCTCCTGGTCCATGGCATTATGACTATTTTGAGTCTTGTTCTGGATTTATTCTCTGAGTACAGAAGCTTGGTGTGATCCCCTTTACTAAATGCATTTGAAATTGAGACTATGCATTCCTTCACGAGCAACAAGGTCTATAGATACCTGTTTTTTTGCTACAAACCCTTTGGTATAGCCTTATGTGGGGAAAACAATGTATGCGGTATATTCTATACATATCATACATCCAGAGAGGCAATAAAATCTAAAACAACCCAATTATTAAGGCTTTTTCAAAAAGCACCACTTCACTCATTCACATATTGTCCCAACTTGCCTCCTGTATCTCCCAGGACAACCAATTCCCATTTCTAAAAAGCTCTTTTAGTCATACAGGTTTCTTCAGAGAACCCCTACATATTCTCTTGAATTTTTGAGGTCAGACAAAATTGACACTTGCAGGTAGGTGGTTTCATACAAAATATTTTTTAATGTTAGTTACACCTCTCCTTGTTGACCTTCCAGGACTTTGGTTACCATTAACAGGGGTCCTTAAACTTTGAGATGGGGAATATTTTGACAATCATTTTGACTATCCAGAAAAAATACACATAGCATAAAATGTTGCTTATGATTTCAGGTAACTGAATAATCCTTTAAAATCCATCCTGTACCCCATGTGGAGAATCTGTCTTTAGAGATTCTTCTCTTGAGCTTCAGGACCCAAAAGAGTAAAATAGCATGATGATGTGATGTGAAAAGGTAGGTTGTATCGGTTACTAATTTTTCCATCTGCAAGCGAAAATACCCACCTTTAACTGGCTTAGGTGCTACTTAAAAAATGGAATGGTGAAGGAAATATGATAGATAGTGAAGGAAATATGATTGACATAAATCTAGGCATGGCACTGACTTCAGAGCTGGCTAGATACAAGGCCACACATAATTTGATCAAGTTCCATCTGTTGCTTCTGCTTCTTCTGGGTTGGCCCTTTGTTCAAAAGATGTAGTCAAAGATGCCTACTAGCAACTATTGGGGCTATTTCTCTCCAGGTCCACATCTAACAGAAAAGAAAATATTTCTTCTTTCAGCTATTGGACAAACATCCTTGGCTTCAGAGATTGGACTATCTTGTTTAAGATGCCCACCTGGGAACCAGGCGCTGTAGCCAAGAGTGTGAGCCTTATTTGGCCTTCTCACTCCACAACTCAAATCAACTTACCCTGGCATAAATGGGCAAGGAGGAGACTCTACATAGGAAATTACACAAAGGAGAATAAACCTTAGGAGGCCAAAAAAAAAGCAAATGTCTACCTCAAGTACATAAATTAAGATTTATATCTAAAATTTATACATGAGACATGGTTGAAAAATAATCCATTGCTTCCTTGATTTGGATAGTCATGATCAAGTCAAGTCCCTAGAGTCCCAACAGTGTGTACCTTAGTAGGCCAACATTAATTGGTCACCAGTGAGCATCTGCTCCCCTCCCCTGCACCAGCATTTTTTAAAAAGTCCCACCGAAGTCATTTATATACTTTAGAGCAGTTAATGTGCCCCAATGGACCTGTAGCAAAAGATGCATTTTGAAATATCTAATGAGTAAATGGGGCATTTAGTAAGACACCATCTAATTACTTTAAGTCTTTGTAAAATATTAATTTAAGGCAACTGCAGCATTAAGGAATAAGTTTGCCAAGTGGTGCTCAGTGATTTAGCTTCACGACTGCTATTAATATCAATAGAAGTCTTGCAGCTCACTTACCGCCCATTGCTTTGGAAATGTACCCCTGAGGTATAGAAATCAGCTACTGTAAATTTTTTTTCAATTAAAGATCCAAGAGGAAGTATGGCCTTTTATTTTTGTGCATAAGAGCATCACCTTCATCGATGGGGCCATGGTCTTGGGGGCTGATGTCCACAGCTCAGATTTGCATTTCATGTTGTGACATTAGTCTTGTTGAATTTCTGGTGTAAATGGAATGTCAAATTCTAGAATGTGGAGGGAAAAAAATGGCATAGATGATAGAGGCTCTGTTCCCCCCCTGGCGACCAAATCAAAGTTGTGATGGAAACAAGGAGCAGCAAGGAAAAATCACCCAGGATCTAGATGAACAAGCCATACAAATAGGGAGAAATCCAAGAAATCACCCTGCAACAGCAGAAGGTAGAACAGGGCGAGGACGTGGGGCTGCCCAGTCCTGAGCTGCTGTGTGAGACAGAGGCTGCGGCAGCAGCAGAAGCCTCATAAAGGGGCCACACCCACGAGCGGATTTTCGCAGTGACAGACCTGCTTGCTCTGAGCACCAGTGCCAATTTGGCTGTGCACAGGAGGCATCAGAGACTTAAAGGGAGACATTGTCTGAGTGAGGGCTGAAGCGAGACTTGCTCTGTACAGAAGGGCCATCAGTATCCATTTTCTCTGTTGAGCCCTCCCCACTACCAGTGCACCAGACACAGCACTATGCCGTGACTTCATCAAACTGGATAACAGAGGTAGCTCCGCCCAGAAGATTCCCTGAAATCCCACCTCCCCCAGTTGTGGCCCCGCCCAAGCCACATCCAGGTGTATCCTCAGCAAGTCAAGTGCTCCTTGCTGAGCAGCACCTAAATTCAGACTGGAGCCAGCTGGCCTCAGTTTCTGGTGTGGCCTTTTGAGGCAACTATAAGCACAGCATCTGTGAATTGCTTGCTGAATCTTAACAGGTGGCCCTGTTAAGGGGCAGAGGCTTGGGCTAAATTTGGCCTGCAGCTCAACCCCTCTTAGGACTGTGCCACTGGACACCTACTTCACAAATCTACACTAATAAGAGCGGAAGACTTAGGAACTTTGCTTAGTTCATAGAAACAGACATGAAAATGCACCAAAATGGGAAAATAAAGACATAGAAACCATATGAGAGAAGAGAACAGAGATCCAGGTATAATGGAGTCAGTTAATCTTACAGAGACAGAGTTCAAAACACTGCTTATAAAGATGATCAAAGAACTTTTGGGAAATTTAGATAAATTCAGTGAGAACTGCAACAAAAATCATAAAAATAGAAATGAAAATTATAAAAGGGAACCAGTCTGAAATGAAGAACATATTATCCAAAGTGAGAAGTATATTGAATGGAATAAACAAAGTGAATAAAGAAAAGGATCAAATGCCCTATCTAGAGGATGGGAAAGCCAAGGACACGCAATCAGAATGGCAAGAAAAAAGATACAAGACCATAAAAATAATTTAAGGAGCCTATGGGACACTATTAAGGGTCCAAATATTCATCTGATAGGCGTACCTGAAGAAAATCAAGATATTGAATGGTCATTTGAAGAAATAATGATGGAAAACTTCCCTAACCTGGTGAAGGAAATGAACATAAAATCCCAGGAAGCTCAGAGAATCCCAAAAGC
The DNA here is from genome assembly GCF_000325575.1 of Pteropus alecto. NCBI lineage: Eukaryota > Metazoa > Chordata > Mammalia > Chiroptera > Pteropodidae > Pteropus > Pteropus alecto. Next base: position 9,864,742 of record NW_006440638.1, on the reverse strand, counting down.
CAGGGATCTAAAGAGGCCCACACCAAGACACATCATAAAATGCCAAAGGTTAAATACAAAGAATATTAAAAGCAGCAAAAGAAAAACAGATAGTTATGTACAAGGGAACACCCATAAGACTGACAGCTGATTTCTCAAAAGATACTATGCAAGACAGAAGGGTTTGGCAAAAAAATATTCAACAGGATGAAGACCCAGAATCTACAACCAAGAATACTTTATCCAACAAAGCTATCATTTAGAGTTGAAGATAGATAAAGAGCTTCTCAGACAAAAATAAGCTAAAGGAATTTATCACCACCAAAACAGTATTACAGGAAATGTTAGAGGGACTTCTTTGAGAAGAAAGAACATGTATCAAAAACGGGAATAAAGAATGGTGATAACTACATTACTATCAATAAGTACCTCAAATGGAAAAGCATTAAGTACTCCAACCAAAAGATAGAGTGAAAGGTAAGAAAAGTAAGAAAACAAGACTCCTAATATAAAAAGGAAGGGAATGTAAAAAGATATTGCTTTGATGGACCTAGAAGGTATTTAAGTCAGACAGAGAAAGATAAACACTATACAATTTCACTTATATGCGGAATCTAAGGTATAAAAAGAATAACTAATCAATACACTCACGAATATAGTGGACAATTTGGTGATGGACAGAGGGGAGAGGGAAGGTTGGGGGAATGGGATGAAGGGTTAAAGAAGTACAAATTAGTAGCTGATGGATGGTCATGTGGATGGGGAGCATGGCATAGAGAATATAGTTAGCATTAATATGTTGGCTAGGTCGAGGGTCAGGGGAGGGAGGGAGCAACTGGGGGATCATTTTACAAACTATATAAATGTCTAAAGCAACGTACTGCATACTTGAAAATAATTAAAATAAGTAAATTTTTAAAATAAAAATAAATTTTTAAAAAATTCTACAATGCACTTGTATGAATAAAATCAATTGTAGGCAACAGGATTTGCCTCGGAATTAAAATACCTTTCAAAGAAAAACACATTGTGAATACTTCATTCCAGATTTGCTTATGTGTTTTCCTAAAGATGGCACATATTAACTCTAAAGCACATTAACATGAACCCTGAATAACTCTGAACTGCATCTTACAAGAGTACATTGGAATATCTTTGAAGTTATCTTGCATTTGGCTATCTTATATAGGTCAACTCCCTGGCTATTGACTTGGCCGGTTTGATACCAATGGAAAGGAATTAACTGGTAGTTTTGCATGCTATTCTAAAATGCCTTATAGCTTCTTAAACACCTACCAGAGACTTATTTGTCTCATATCACTTTATTAGCCTCGTTAATGAGTTCTTCAAATCTGGTGAAGAAGGTATTCTGGGAAATAACTAGTCATCCTTTGCTTCCTAGCCTTGCATCATCACAGTTTTCAACTCTGGACAGGAAGAATAGTCATGATGTCATCGTATAAAATGAGAAGCTGTTGGGATGGGAAGGGCTGTGGAGATTCTGTAAGATGAACTATATTCTGGTAAAGATAGGAAGAACCTCTGACGTGGAGCTAGCTGTAGAATAAGAAGCTTAGTTAATAGAACAAGCCCTAACCTCCCAGAAAATGCAAAGTGGTCTTCCTGCTGGAGTTTGCAGTGAAACTTTTAAACAGCTTCAATGACTATTTAGCATGGAAACAACGTATATCATGTAAGAGAACATGCAACAAACACATAGTTTTGGAAACAATCCAGGATGGTTCAATATCATTCACAGATTTATTTATAGCCATGCCACATACCTTCATGCCTAACTTCATTCAATTCCTTTTCTTCCAAAGTCCCTGGTATCTTTAGTTTCTGGGTCCCTTTGCAAATTGCAAGAGCTAATTTAATTTGGGGGTGGAGTGGCTAAGTCTCTATGCTTTCTTTCAACTCCAGCAAATATTTCATTGTTTGTAATGCCTCTTAATACGCTAAACAATATTTATGCCGCACTCTACAACATTTTATAACTTTCTTCTAATTGCCTTAGCAGTCTTTAAAACCAGAGCTTAGCACTTCGATAATAAGCGTATTAATTTGTCTAACGTTTGAGTTCTTACAAAGGAAGAGACAAGCATTAATTTTGTTTAGTTAAAACAAGCTTTGCTTTTGAACAGCAGGTGGTAATTGAAACAAAACAAGGACTCATTAGAGGAGCGTCTGGTGGCTCATGATACAAACAGAGCACACTAGAAAACCCAAACACAAGAGCCCTGAAATAAAGTGGTCATCATCTAATTAACAGAACATGTTTTAATTACCGAGTAAACCATGCAGCGCCGTGTGTCAATTTAACTGATGTGCTAAGTGCCAGTTTACAATATCAGAAACAGACAAATAATTGGAATCTAATTACATGCAGGTCTATTGCACACCAGCGCCTCCAGCCCATCTTAATAAACAAGTTTTTACATCAAACCATGAATAGCAAATACAGCCGTGCTGTTAATTGCTACATTGTGATATTGGGACTTTGCCAGCTCTGACTATTAAAATAAGCTCTTGTGTGGATTGCAGTTTCTCTGCTACGCTTTAATTAGAATCAAATGAGAGGCAGAGATCGGGCTGTATTACTGCAATTCAATATATGTAAATAAGATAACTGGCTAATCTTTTTATTTTATTTCTGAGCCTCCATGCAATAGGCGGTTTAGTTATGGTAATAGGTTATCACTTTGCAAATGAAGTTGACTTGCACTGTGAGATGAATCAAGAAACACGTAATCTTTGCTAGAGTCTAAATATTCCCCATCATCGCACGTGGGTTCTGGAGAACTTTCTTGCCCAAGATATATGGTGCTATATTTTTAATGCCCATATTGGCCTAGTTTTTCAGTGATAGCTTTTGGTGTTGTATTTCACTTGCCTAAATAAACGCGTGATCTATAACATGCTATTTACAATGCTCAGACAGATATTTCAAGATAAATTCTTTTAATGGAGAATCATTTGTTTGAGTACTTGAAAGGTTGCAGAAAAGGTCTACATAAATACTGTATAATGCAAATTTTAAATTAAGACCAAGGCACAGATAACGCTCATATTTCATACTGTATATAAATGTGCTGCTTGTCAGAGAACTAATCAGGGATTCAGAAATACGGAGTATGAAAATGAAATCTCTGGTAGGACACTGATGGGCCATTTTTCTGTATTTTCCAAATAGGGAAGAAGATGGTATAGCTATTGTTGAAAAATTACCAAGTAATGATCTCCTGGGAAGATCTCCTTATGTTTCATTAGAATTATAATTAGAAATGTTCATGACCTTGGGAAACCTACTTCAGGAGCAAGCTCTCCTCTCTTTTGTTTAAGAAAATCCTCTAACTTTCCCCTACTCATGGGCCCGAGGCAATGTTAACTGAACTCCACATAAAGAGCATAATAAAGCATTTAAAATGCACTTCTCTGCTGCAATAAACTGAAATAAGCAAATACAGAATGGATTATCATCCACTTAACTTTATTTACAGTTTGTCATTGTGAATTAAAACCATCCAGAGCCTTCTTTCTTGGGGGTATTTTGTGTCATTTCCTAGACCAAGCCAGTTTTTAAAACCATCTTCTGATGAATATGGGGGCGCTTTATTAAGTATCTAGAAACTCCCAGAACTTTCAAGCCAACCCTAAGCCATTTTCAACTTCTGCCTTGAAGTAAGCAAGCCAAGCCACTCACTGGTTTGCGCTAAAGTCAGCCTAAAACAATACTCTGCAAACTTGGCGCAGGTCCTTGCCTATTTAAATTTCCATCACACCATTGTTGAAGGCTCATGCCTTTCACATGGTTCGCCTGGTGGACGTGTTCCAACTCCCAGAAGGGAGTGAGTGCACCACGCAAAATACTGGAAGAGCCCACATGTTTCCAACACCTCATTGGACACTTTAGTGCAGGGGTAAAAACATTCTTGGTACTCATGTTGTTGGCGAAATCACAGAGGATTTCAGGCTGGTACCTCATCCATCTCGGTTCATAAATGAAATGGAGACTCCTGGTCAATTGTCAAAAAAACAAAAAAACAATTCCACGTATCTCTTGGTTTTCTCCCATCCTCTGTGTCTCCTGCAAAACCATGCCAACCCTACTAATAATATATAATCAAAATGTTTAAAATGCAAAGTAAAATGTGTATAAAATTGCACAGGGGCTGGAAAAGGAATGTAATAAGGTTAAATTTTACAAGCATAATTCCATATGTTGAAAGCATCTTGTAGTTATGTCAAATACAGATGAAGCTATAAATTACTCCAGAATCAAAAGTGTCAGGTTTCAGGCTAATGCTGAACACACACACACACACACACACACACACACACACACACACACACACACATATATGTATTCACATACACACAGCGCTTCAGAATTCTTATTAAAATATGAAAACATGCTAAACATAGGAAAGCTAACAACTGTACCAAAAGTAAGACAAAGTGTTACTAATGTCTGCCAACTGGTATTACTCACCAGGGCAATCAATCACATATGAGTAAACCTCTATGGCAGGCAACCAGGAAAGCTGAAACCCACCTCTCCCCATGGTTGTCTTATTTGTGGTTACTTTTGTAAAGATTCCACATTATTCCATTTGCTTGCTGTTAACCCTGAGAGGGCATGGTTAGCAAGGGGAAAACGTTTATTCAATTATAATGTCTTTATTTCTACTTAAAACACATACAAAACTGTCAGCAATAGACAAATTAGTACTTTGGGCCAAAGCACATGCTCAGTTTACTCTATATTTGAATTCTAATAAATTATATCCACATTATTACAAAAATTATAACTGACATGCTGTCAGAGCTATACATGTGTATGCCTAGAAATATACATAATGCTTTGAAAGCTGTCACATTCAGTCCTGTTGTAAACATCACCCTCGTTTGCTAAACAGTGTTGTTATGTCTTTGGTTGTCTGTAATTTTCCCCCTACTTACTAGCCCATGATTCTGAATATGTCTTAACTCTAGAGAAAACACAGCGTCACCCTTAAGAGCTTTAATTGTCTATCACAAAATTCAGCATAGCATATGGAAGTGGTTTCCTTCTAAAGCATCCTAGGCCAAATAATAATATGGGCCTATTTGGTGAAGTCAAAATTGGTAAACACTTTTCAACCTACATGGCGACAATTTTTCGGGCACCTTTAAAGTGATCTTCTTCAATATTTGGTGAAATAACATCTGCTTTTGCTAACATGGGATTGGACACAAATGTTGGCTCTTCATCAGAAGTTAAAATAGCTGTCACGAAGGTAAAAATGTGACTTCTCACGAATAGTGGTAAAGAGTGTATACTTACTGGGAGATATGTTTTTCATAGTCATGTATTCTCTCCCTTCCATCTGAGTACCTGCTATGTGTCCAACACAATGTGAGATGTCGGTGGCTGAGGCCCCACCTGCATGGAGAATGTCATCTGGGGGAGAAGTCAGACAGCAAAAACTAAGTAGGATGAATATAACCAAAAGAGTAGTACTGGGTTCTAGGCCCATAAAACTAGAAGATGCTGCTCAGAGTTTTAAACAAAGGAAGGATTGGATAAGAAAGTGTTTTTGAAGCCCTCCAAAGCATTCTAAACATGTAAGGAATTAGTAATGCTAAGACAAGATATTTTGTATGTTTTTCTTAGAGCACATGGCTATAAGCAAGAAAAACCAATTCTGTCAATCTAAGTAGAAGGGAATTTATTGGAAAGAAATTTGAGGTGGTGACTCACAGGATTAATGGGCAACTAGAGAACTTGGCTTAGAAATGAGCATAGTAGAAATTGGTGAACTGGCTGCAGATTTCTGGCAGTCTTTTCATCTTTGTTATCTGCTCAGGATTCAAAGTTTGCAACTGGCTGAGCTTAGGTCTTGAGCTCTCTCCAGGCAGAAGGAAAGTAAAGGTTATCCCTCATCTTCTACAGTGTGAAATAGTCACAAGCAATTGCCCTTTCACCAAGAATATTCGTAAAGGGGAAGAGGTAATTTTTCCCCCCAAAATCTAGGTACATCGAAATGTGGGAATGGATGCAAGGTTGCAAATGACCACGAGATCTGTTTGACTACTTTTTGTTTGTTCATTTGTTCAGAATCTTGGAAAAGACACATCTATCTTTTGAATTAATCTAATACCATTAGTACTATATTGACTGACTAGTTTTGGATCAATACAGGTTGTGAAACTGGCTATATCGTACTCTTTAAAAGGGAAATTTCTGAAAGTCTGAATATAAAAATACTTTAGTAAAGATATTTAGGAAAAAATATCTCCAATGTAATTTCTAAATTTATGAATTCATAAGCAAAGTGAAGTATAAGAAAATTATAGCACCTAATGTCAGAGATCCCAACACCAAGAATCTTAATAAGTTCTTAGTGTCTGTTATTTAATTTACATGAAAGTCATACAAACTAAAGGACACACATGTATTTTTTTTAATTATGCACTATGGATTCCTTGATTGGATCCTGGAACACACAAAAAAAGATGACATCAGTGGGAAAAAAAGGTGAAATCTAAATAAAGTCTGTACTTTCGTTAATAGCGTTATTCCAAAGTTAATTCTTAATTTTGGTAAACATTTTATGGTATGTAAAATGTTAATGTAAGGGAAAGGTGGCTAAAGAATAGGAACTCTCTATACTTTCTTTGCAACTCTTTTGTAAGTCTAAAATTATTTCAGAATAAAAAGTTCTTTTTCCTAATTGCAAAATTCCATGCACATAGTAGGTATTCAATGAGCATTACTATATCCTATTAATTACCCTCTCTTGATCTTGAAATGTTTATTTTTATCAGTTTCCTGGAACAATTTCCTATTGTTCTTTCTTTAATTAATCTCTCTTTAGGTGCCAAGAACAAAAAAGAAAGAAGGAGAAAAGAAAAACTGAAAGAAAAGCCTCAGTCTAATTTTGTTCTGCTCTGCTGTGAGATTAACTCACTCTTTAACAAATGTCTAGACATTTAGCATCTCGAGACATCCGAATACTGGCAGCACAGAAATACAGTGCTAATGATGACAACATATTTGCCTAATGATTTTGATTAGGTAGCTAGTTATTCTTTCTTATGCTTTTACTTTACTTCTAGACAAAACTAACACTGTCGCACATCTTGAGAATGCTATAGTTCATCGTTAACGGATGGAATTTTGTTCTTATTTTGTTAAATGTTACATTTACATAATTGTGTATGTCATTGATGTTTATGAGGCTATACCAAAAAGTAAAAGTTATCCTACCTAATGTACAGAGAATTTTTAGCCTAAAACCTTTATAGGTGTCCCAAACAGTGATAACTCATACTATCCAGACTCAGGAACCAAATAGTTTTGCAATAATGAGGGTTAGTTTTCTTATTCTGTTCTAAGATTAGTCACTTATTCTTTGCACAGAAGTTACACTGGTGTCAGGAATGATTTTTTTTTTCCTTAAATCACAGAATATATAGTTTTAGAAATTCCTGACAGTAGGCCAGATGACATTGCTTATGGTTGTTTTTATTTTTTGCAGTTAGGTGCCCTTAAAATTTTTATGTCTTGGTTATGTTACTCAATTCCAGTTAAAATCACAAAGCAAAATCACAAAACACCTGGTGATTGAATAGTTAACTATGGAACTTACTATTGTTGAAATATTCTTATCTCTAGACACAAAGATATTTATATGAAAACTGCATTCTTTGTGACAAACCAGAATCTTATTTTGCTGTGACCAAATGTAATGGACATCTGTTGTTTTTGCCTGCCCAGCACATATTTCTCTCTTTACTATTAGCAGAGGCTGCATATTGTGGGAGGTCCCACCATTCAAATCCTTTTAGTGCATATGGTTTGGGGAGGACCCTCACCCTTGCCCACACTTGAAGGTTGGACCTGTGACTCAGACCCAGCTCGACATCTGAGTCTTTCCTCTGGTCTCAAACTGAGCCTGTGATCCCAGCCGGGCCAAAGTCATGCAATTCAAACAATCGTACTGAAATGGAATAAAGAAGCTCTTTTTCCTGCAAATGAATTCGAGAGGATGTCAACCTGGAGTTCCTGGGGTTAGCCTTGTGACAAGCCCGACATGGGGAAGAATGACAGAGACATCATTTGACAATACTTCGATCCTGTTATCCTGAAGAGAACTTTCAATTATTTAGAAAAGAATCCTTTTCTTCCCCTTAAACTAGTTTGAATCAGGTTTATGAGTTTATGCCTCTTGTATCTGACATAATTCTATCTAACTCATAAAATTTCTGTGCATATTCTTCCTTAATGAATCTAATTCGGATGAAACTTGTATTTCCATTCACTTAATAAATATGTACTGAGTACTTATGACACAACTAATGAAATGAATAAAAAAATTTTGTTAGGTATAATTCGTGCCCTCAAAGAAAAATATGCAGAAAATACTGGAAAATTTGTTTGACTTTTTAAGGAGAGAAAAAGAGAAAGTTTGAAATTTATATTGTCTTTTCTGTAAATGGAATGTTATACCTTTTCCTCATGGAGGGCAATGAGTTGGAGAAATCTCTAGAACACAGTATTTAGGAGCATGAGTTTGGGTTACAGAGGACGTGATTTGTCTCTTACTCACCAATATGACTGACAAAGGACTTAGCTTCTCTTAGTATTGATTTTCTTATCTGCAAAGTTAGCACAAATATATCTAGATCATATAACTTTTCAAAGACGGTATGTGCCTGATACATAGCATTAAATAGTAGTTTTCTAAAATAATTACACAATAATTATATGTGCTTCAATATAGTTTTTCACCAGTGTTAGAATCTTTGGTTTGATATCCAACAAGAAAAAGATTATTTTAATTTACATCTCCAGCCTATATTTTATTTCTGTCCATCAGATTCCATGCAGATATACAACTGCATACTGGCTGTGGTCACTTGAATTTCTCACAGGCACATAAAATCTACTAGGCTCAAAACCAAATTTAGCATTTCTCCTTCTCCCTAAACCCATATCTCTTTCTTGCAATCTCAATTTTTGTAAAAGGCACCATCATACACCCAGAGTTCTGCTCGCTCTCACATCAAATCAGTGACCAAATTGGCCTAACAGCCTTCCCTCTGCCACTTTCCCTTTATCCTGTGATCTGCTTTCCACACAGCAGTCAAAGTAATCTTCTAAATAAACACACTTCTTGAAAACCAACAATGGTTTCTCACTGGTCGTAGTCTAAAGGCCAACTCCTTAGCATAGATTACCTTCCATTATGATCTGGTGTCTTCGCCACTTCAGTCTCAGCTCTTACCCTTTCCCAACCACAGCTCCTTCACCACTCCACAGTCCAGCTCTGGAAACTTCTCCCATCCCTCCCATACATGCTCTATTTTTCTTTGTGGAGTTTGCACATATGGTTTAATTTATCTGAAACAATATTTACTCCCTAATCCTTATACCCCTTCTGTTGCTTTAATATTACTATCTTTTATGTCCCAACCTACCTGTTACTTCTCCCAAATGTCTCAACCTTCATCCACCCATCACTAGATTAAGTGTTATAATAACTCCTATACTCTCCTATCACAACACCTACCACGCATTGTATTTTATTTCCAGAAGGATATATATATCCTTGGGTAACAGAAGAACTGATTTATATATACAGTAGTAGAATTGTCAAATTCATTGTCTATTCCACTACTGGGAATTCTTAACCTGACTTGACAAACCTGCAAGTGATTTATAGATAAAAATTCAGGGCATGAAGGGTGGGGGATGGGGAGCACAGTTCATGACTTAATTGGGGGAAAAAATTACATTTTTTTCACTAACCTCCAACTGAAATTTATCATTTCCTTACAGTATGAATAAAGGGAGGCAACAAAACACAGTGTTATTAGCAATAGCTATGACTTTATCAACAGTAGAGCACAGATATTTCATAACAGTTATTGCTGATCTCTTGAAATATTTATGCTCATCACTATTATGGTAGTTGTTAGATGTGCTACAAAAATTTATTTAATACACTAATAAAGAAGTACATATTATTATTTCAAATATTTTAGTTATTTAGTTATTTATAATTTCATAATCATTTTTTATAACCCTATGTATTTAATGTACTTAAAAATATCATCCTGAGAGGGGTTCATAGGCTTCACTGTACTTCAAAAGGGCTCTATGGCACAAAAGAGGAAAGAAATCCTACATTTGATTAAAAACTCCATGAGGCCAGATCACATTTGTATAATTCACCACTATGTCCCCGGGGTCTTACACAAAGCCTGGTAAATTGCAGGTGCTAAGTAGATATGTACTGAACTGAAATGAGATGAAAGCTGAAAAAATTTTAATCTGTCATTATTTCAAAGCATGCTCCCCACGTATCTGGACAGTTCACTTGTCCCCAGAGAAGGTGGACCCCGTGATAGTAGATGCCTTATTTCCCAATCTGAGGTATGTCAGGTTGAAGTCCTACAGTTATGCAGGATGAGACCCAGCTGAGAATATGGCACTAAAATGTAAAAAGACATAATGGGAAACAATAGCCAATTCTTCAACTAAAAAAGCATCTGGCAACGTTGACCTTGAGTGATGCAAAGACAGGTGAATAACTGTCACTGAACAAATGTGATCTATTTTATAAAATCCTATTTTTAATTTGACTTGAAGGCAATTTTTTAACTGGACAGGTCTCATGCAAACATCTGCTCCAACCTATGTTCTTTCATTCAAAGTAGGCACAGAGCCTACGAAGTGGTGCAACAGAGCAAGATGGTCAGGCAGTGGTTGTGCCCTGGGTTCAGTTAACAGCCAGGCTTTTCTCAATTATCAGTAGCAGAATTTCTCCTTGATCAGGTCACTCTAAGCACATCTCAACTGACACCACTGACTTTGGAGTGGACTCCTGAGAAGAACGTTATAATTTTTTTCCTGCTAAAGTATTTAAAGAGGTGATGCCAATCAAAGACCTCGAAAGACCCTGAAACACATCTCAGGCAACTCCTTAGGAGCTCTTTCCTGAAGTAAAATTGAATTCACGCACCCATTCATTCAACATGTTTTTGAGAAAATACTATGTGTCAGTAATTTATTGTTCTAGGGGTGAGAGAGTGAGTAGATCAGTGGTAGGAAGAATTAGGATAAATCTTCCATCTGGTGTCACTTTTCAGATCTGAATCAAATGGGTGGGAGCAGTGGGGACTTGCAGAGATATCCACTGCACCTTGTATGTGGTACTCCTGTAAGTTCCAAGAGGAACCAAAAAGAGAGTCTAACTCCAAAGAGGAATTGAAGCAATCCTTAGGTAGTTTTTTTAAAGCATAAACTATAGAGTACCTATACCAGAATCAGCTGGGCCCTACCTTAAATCTACTTCTATCTAAGTGTTTCTAATGCATACCGATTTTTGAGAACTATTGTTCTGGCTGATTTAAGAAAATTGGGGAAAAGTCATCTCATATGTGGTAGATTTGGCCTCTAACATCTCAAAAAACTACCAGTCAGATGACTGACATCACCATATGGAAGGTCATGCAGTAGGATTATGAGTATGTGGCTAGGAAATTCATTATTGTCCACTCACTCAAGGAAATGGCCTTCAACTTTCACCAGTGATGGTAAATAGATCCATGTAGTTTGTCTTCTCCAACAGATTGGTAGAGACTTTTGAGGCACTGTGTTATAGATTCTGAATCCTTTGTTTGGTTCAATAGGAAAGAGTTTTGTAATCTATTAGAATGTCAGCCATGGACTCTCCATGGGGAAGTAGCATACCCATTATACCTTAGCTACATGTCACTGCCTTGGTTCATTCTCCATCGCTTTCAGGAAGGAAGAACAGTCATGTATGTAAATGTCCAACTCTGAAGAAGATGTAGGGTTGAATAGGAAGTAAGCAGCTTTTGAAATTAGACCATTGCAAGTTTGCCTGCTTTGTGGGGATTTTAATATCTCTCTCCAGCAATGCAGATCACTGGAAATCCTGGTCCGAAAAGGAGAAAAAAATTGTTTTGAAATAAAATAAGATAGATCTACAACTTTCCATGATCTGCCTCTTTCATAAGTTGAGGGTCGATGAAAGCTAATTATAACCTTGCTACTCTAAATAATACACTGTTTACTTTAGAGATGAGTTTTCTAATGTGCTCAGGGATTACATTTTATTATAGAAGAGTTCCTTAATCAGGAAAAGTTGTATACCAAGGTAGTGTAAAAAAAAAGAACTGTTAAGGTTGGAAACTGGAATAATTCACTGTTAGGGAAAATTTGTATGAAACATAGTTCATTTTTTTTGTTGTTCATTTGGCTTTTGCTTGTTTTGTTTGTTTATATATTCATTAATCAAAGAAAAGTTACAATATTCTTTGCCTGAATTGTTCAGTATTTTTAATAGACTATTTCATATGCACAAGAATATCTCTAGTGGATATACAATGTATATAGATAGCAAATATCTATGATCCTACCATCCACTTTAGAAACAGTCCCACTCTGAAGCCTCAGAGTACTCTGACCTGATTGAATGAACCTATGTCCCTACCCTAACCCTTCCAAAAGCACCAACTATTTAGCCACCTTGAAATTGCATTAATTACTTAAAGGATGCTGTAATTGTAACTCTTTGTTAGGCACACTCTTGAAACTTTCTAATTGAAAATGTTCCAGACTGGTTAGCCTTGATTTAATTCTTGCTTGTTCTAATTTATGTTCCTCTCAAATGGCTAAACTAGGAAAGGATCCAATAGTATTACAATAAACCATGTTTCATTAATGAGAAAATGAGTGAAGAGGTTCTGGCCACTAAGGTTCCAAATTTGACTGAAAACTTTAAGAAATCCATGAATGGCAGAATTAATATCTGAGAGACAGAGATAGGTGGATGTGTATAGTACATGAAGTTAAAGCCAAGTTTCTTGGCAATCGTATGAAGATAGAATTTCAATCTCACCTTTAGAGCTTTCAATTTTTAAATACAGGTGCCAAGGTCCCATCTCAGACCTTCTGAATCTGAATGTTTGGAGATGGGGCCAGGTAGATATGCTGTACATGTGTGCATATTTATTTCTGCACATATATACACACAATGAATCAGATGTGCGATCCTGGTAAAGAATCTCTGATATAAAAGAAGCCTTAGATTTCTTGCATCTTTTTATAATCTAAAATTACTTCACTTTTTCCTAGATATTTAGCCTTTAGCTAGGCACCATGGAGAACACTTAAATAAAGAAAGCTTTGTTCCTGTCCTCGAGAAATTTACAGTGAATTTGGGGAGCATTGCTCTGCAAGTGAGGTAAAAGCTGAAGGTCCACCTGTGTGTTTCAGGATAGCGTGTAAGTAACAGAGAGCTCAACCAACTGTGGCTAAAAATATATTAGCAAATCTGGAAGTAGTCAATCTAGGATTGTTGTTGCTGCTCAACAATGCCAGCCCAACCCAAGCTCTTTCTAGTTTTGATCACCCTTAGTGAGTTAATTTTTTAATCTCTTACCCCCATGCTTGATGCCTCCTGGTCTCAATATGTCTGCTCCATTCCCATGATCTCACATCTCCAGATATCACGTGCATGTTTCTAGAACAAAAAAAAGAAAGAAGACAAAGGTTGATTGGCATAAATTTTTTAGATACGTGCCAGTAGAGTCTGGACTTTTAAAATTAGGAAAACAGTAGCTTTCAAGAAAGCCCTACACAATAGCTTTCTACTTATATCTCATTAGCCAGAACTCTATTGCTCAGCCAAACCTAGCTGCAAGGGAATCTGGGAAGCTTTACAGTTTTCCTAGGCACATGGTCACCCCAAACAAAATCAGGGTTCTGTCAACAAAGAAGAAATAGAGAATGAGAATTGGGTAGGCAAGTAAGGCAAGTCTTTTATGATGGAATGGAATATGGAACATAAGAGCAAGGGCCTGAACCTAGAGAAAGATAACTGATCACTCAGTGGGAGGCAACTTTTCCTCTGCCCATTTGATTTATTATTCGGGTCAGTATTGTTAGTAATAGCCATCTTCCTAACTCTCAGAGGGTACTCATTTCTGGGTTCTTATGGTTCACTTCAATGACACACGTAAATACTAACAGTAATGGCTATATTCTCAACAGGTGCCTAGTACATATTAATGGATATTTTTTACCCTGATCAACACAATTATCAACCGGTATTTCTGCATACAATTTATTCATCAAAGCCATGTTACTCAGTTAACAGGCTCCAATTTAAAAAAAAAAAAGAAACTATTAAATGATGGTGCCCACGATTAACTGTATGACATTTATGCCCGGTACAATCTAATCTTGGAGAAGGAGAGCCATAAGCAGGGAGATTAAATGCTCTCAGGTAATATATTAGCTCTCACTTTGTCCACTTCCAAATTATGAAAAATACATTACTGTGTATTCTTACTACATTTATTATGCTTTGTTAAATTTAATCATAAGCCTATTCTAAAATTATCTTCTTCCTATAACCAAATTTTCTGTATTTAATTATTTCTTAAAAGCCGGTTAATTTGGGGTTTTCTTTTGCCCTGTCAACAGGCTGGCCCTCACTTCCTCAAGAGATTGATTTACAATTCTAGAGAAAATTTTGGTTTTGATCACTATGCAAACCTATCATTCAGAATGAATTGGGCTGCAATCACTTGAGGTTCCAAACCTCCTTAAAGCTAGTAAGAAAAGAGAATATTAAGTATCAGAAACACAATCACTAAATACACTTACCCATATCCCATGACTAAAGCAGCCTGTTGGAGTTATATGAAATTAGGTTTTGTTATTGGTGTTCAACATGAGCTGTTATGTTTTTCCAATAATAACTTCAATAATAATATTACCTCTGTTTAACATGGGCACCTGGTTAGCTAAATGAGACCCCAGCTGTCAGTGAAATACCTACCTCAGTATAGGAGTTAAAAGTTAATAAGTTCATAATATGAGTAAAGAAAATAATAATAATGCTTTGCTTCCCTCCAAGGAATGTAAAGCACTGTGTGGGTACCATTTCATTAATTTCTGTATAAATCTTAAGTGCATGGTAGAAAAAAATTTCAATTTAGAAGAAACTATGGAATTACAGCCTGTTTTGACTCCAAAATAACTTCCAATCTCCCCACTTCTCTCCATCTGCATTGGGTCCATATGGTCCAAGCTACCATCATCTTGTCTGAATTATTAGTCTTAACAAATTTCCCTATGCTCATTCCTAGCTATCTACAATCAATTCCTAACAGAGCAATCACAATGTATTTTTTCCATTGAAATCAGATGATATCACTTTTACACTTAAACCATTTCAATGGGTCTTTTTCACTCTTTGCTCTTACTCACTCTATCTACTCTGTCATCCTCAGCTTCCTTTCTTTTCTTCCAAAAAGCCCAGAGTTTGCCTGTCTCAGGGCTTTCAACCCACTAGCCCGACTCTCTAGCACATCAAGTTTTAGCATGGCTTTTTCCTTCTTTTTCTTCAATTTTTTTTCTTAGTTATCTTCTCATGAAGTCTTTTTTAAGTTTCCTACCTAGAGTAGCTCCTTCTTCCATGTTACTCTCTGTCCCACAAGTATCTGCTTTCTTTACAACATCTATCTCACACTGCACTTATCTTTTTATTTTCCAGTGTGTTCACTATCTGATGCTCCTTCTCCTCCACCACACATAACTTGAGTGTAAACTCCTGAGAGCAGGCATGTTATCTGCAATATTCTACTGGTGTATCTCCAGGGCTTAGCATGATATTTGGAGCACAGTAATGGTTTGTAAATATTTTTTTAATGAATTAATGTTGAGATAGTTGTTTTCTGTACCCTGCAGAACTACTCTTCTCTGTTCCATAGTCATGACTAAATTCAGAAGCTGTGTGTACTTGTGCACAAGCATGAAGATATATTGGCTGAACCTTGTTTTCCACCCAAGTTATCTGTTGTACCTTACAGGGTCTTCCCATTCAACTGTGTCAAGTTCTTCCTCTCTGCAATAATACCCAATATCCAATCTCTATTCCTATGGAGAAGCTCTGGATCATCATTCAAGGCTTTTTTTCTCCTGACAAAGACTTGATTCATGTTGAGTTGTCCTCTAATAAAGAAAACCCTTCTTTTAATCCGGGCATTAAATTATTATAGATTGGACTTTCCTAAGGCAAGAAGTATGAGTTGGTGAAAATATTAGGGGACAATATCCGAAAACAAGAAAGTGAAAATAAATTCTCCTGTTTCATTAAGGAATATCATCTAAGATGCCTTTTTGATCATTTTGAGTTTATCAAATTCCTAATGATAGGTCATAAATCTAATTATCTCTTTATAAACTTTTCCTTGCAAAGCAAATTTCTTTCAGATGTTTGGGTGTGAATGAAACCTAGGTTTAACCCCCTGATGGAAAGTAGCCTCCTTAAGAAACTTAGAAGCCTAGGCCATTGCAGCATCACCACACTCAGACTCTCAACTGCTAATTGAATTCTCCTCACTTTCTTCTCAAATTTTTTGAAAGCTAGGGGATCAGATTCATTGCTGTATGTGGGTAACCTCCGTAGGAGTCCATTCTTTATTAGACCTTCATATCAGCCATTTCCAGGCTTAATCATTGGTGAGAGGAGTCCTTTGTGCTTAACACTATTTGGCCTGCTACAGTGGGCATGTGCAGTGGGCAGTAGTGAGGACAGAGTGGCAGAAGCCCTCCAGAGCCATGCCAGCCCACATAGCCAGCTTGTCATGATTCACTACTTCATTCTTTTTTTTTTTTTTTTTTCTGAATCGGGAAATAGATTTGGACATATCCGTTGTACATGTCAAGGCCCCTCATTTGTCAAAGTATTAGTGGTCCAGTGTCAACATAAATACATCTGTCCATAAATCTTGACAGGTATAATGATTTGTTGCATTTGAAAGGCATGACTCAAACATTAGATCCCTTTTTGATTCCTAACATGATTATCTTTAAAGCCAGGCATTTCAGATGCCTTCTGAATTGACTTCTGTCAAGTGATTGAGTAGCTCCTGCTGACTTATCTACTCTTATGAAGTTAATACCATCATGGCCCCTGCTGTCACCTGCCTTAAAGGCCACCTGTACTGAAGCAAAAATTACATTCTTAATGGGCTCATTCTTTACTGTGGAAATGCCTTAGGTCTCAGGCTTTTGTTTTGTTTTATTTTGTTTGTTTTATTTTGTTTTTGAGTAGGACACTGCTGTCATTTTGTTTGTTAGCAGCGAAATGGATTTGGCACATTAGTCAAATGAAGGATTTCTTAGCACTCAAATAGCCAGGAAACTCATAAACTTAAAATGTGAAAGCAGGCCTCTGCTGGGAGACAGCAAATTACTTTATAATCATTTGATGGTGGAATCTGCAGACCCAAAAGGAAGGAAATGTCATCTGATGGTTAGACAGAAAGACCTCTTCTTCGTATATTAGTTATCACTTATTGAGTGTTTATTAATTGCCAAACCCTTTGCTAAAAGCTTCCTATGCTGTATCTCTTTTAATGTTCCCAGCAACCAAAGAGATACCAGTTATCTTCACACCTAGGAGCAGTTCCATACATGGCCTAAGGTCAATAGCTGGTAAGGGGTGGAGCAGATATTTGACATGTTGTCAGGTATCAGCAATCTTATTCCTGTCCCTAAACTCTTAACCACTGTCCTATGCTACAGCCTTCTTGCCTTTGTTTCCCTTTTTAGGCACAAAGGAATGATTTAATTGACACTCCTCCGAAATGGACACAGTGATGTGAGAAAATTTGTTAAGAACACGCATGTGCGTGCTATCAGGTGTCTGAGATGAGTTCCAACCCTGGTTTTTGCCGTTTACATTGAGATTTGGAAATCTTCCTTCTTCTGAAGGAATTATGTCGTAGTAAACTTTCAAAAACTGGGAGATTAGAACTACGCAATTTTTTAAAACTATTTTTAAAAGTGCTCATTTTTAAAAGTGAATTTCCTACTTCAGAGTTTTATTTTTTTTAATTCTACTTCCATTGCAATCCAGTCTTTCATCTTTCTTGCTTTTCTTCCTTCCTTTCCTTCTTTATTCCCATTTATGAAATCAGTAACACTGAAAAATCTACTCTGCTGATCCCTTTTGGAAACCCTTTAATCTCAGGCAGATATCCTCCTGTTCTTTCTGCGATTCCTCTGAACACTGCCTCTGTTGTTTATTTAGGTACAACAAACAAAAATTGCTCTTAAGGAGAAATGAATTAGGTGCTAACTCTGCTGCCAACAATTTCTTTAGAATACTCGCTTAAAGGCATATTTTCCCATTTGAGTTTGATATACATTCATTAAATGCCTAGTGTGTAGACTCTGGGAAAACAAAAGTAAAAACTTTCATCTGATCTGAATCTTAAAAATACCTAGCAGGGGAAATGGACATATAAATGCTTACATACATATGGATAAGCATTTCTCACAACTTAAGGCAACTATAAGGAATATACAAATAGTATAATTGGGGACAATATGTAGTGATGCTAATAGATTTTAGATTAATTAAAAATCATGGTAATATAGAAGGGTTTTATAAAATAAGCATGATTAATGTGATTATTTAATACAATGACACAGTATTAGGTATATAGCATTCAAATTGATGGTGAGGGAGAGAAACACATTCATGCAGGATGAATGCATGAGCAAAGCCTGAGATGGAAGTAAAAATACTCCTTGGATAGAAAGGATGGGTAGCATTGTGGCACATGGAGAAATGTAGACTAAATCTGGTAGTAATACAGGAGCCATATTAATTTCTGGAACAGTAGTGTGGCATGAATAAATGGGTGCATTAAATATATTAACTTTTCATTTATATGAAGGATAATTTGATATGGAGAAGAGGGTAGGAAGACAGAAAGATGCTGCTCCTGACTTTTGAAAGGTAGATGCCTTTTTGACTTTCACAGTGCACTTAACTCACACCTTTTCAGTGATGGCCACTGCCCAGTTTATAGTCATTAATCAGTTCTGTTTTATCACATCACTCAGAGAACACACGTTTTCTACTCCCAGCAATGCAAAAGAATATAATCCCTTTCTTCTAATTGAGCAGTCCTTTACACAGAGAACAAAGTCTTACCTGATATGAGTTTTTAAATATTAGGTTTATTGTCATCTCCTGCCACTTTTAATCCCAATGGGGCAGGAGATAAAGGCTTATAGTCTAGGAAACTATAAAAATGTCAGAGATCTCCACTCCAGGTAAGTTATAAAGAAGTGTATTTCAATTCTCAAGTGGAGAATTGTTAAAACACAGGTTAACGGACACCACTACCAGAGTTTCTGATTCAGTAGGTCTGTGATGTGGCCCAAGAATTTGCATTTCTAACAAGCTCTAAGGTGATGTTGACACTGCTAATCTGGGGCTTACACTTTGAGAACCAACGATAGCAAATTCAAGGTAGAGGAAAGAGGGTATCGTCCAGGACGGCTGCAAGTTGCCACAGAGCCCCCTATCAGTCAGAGCTGAACAGCAATTAAGAAACAAGGTTCCAGTTACTAGCCAAAGGAAATAACAAAAACAAAAACTCCAGCATAACTAGTAAAACAAACAAAACAAAAAAAAACAAAAACAAAAACAAAAACTCCAGCATAACTAGTAAGTGCATGCCATTTTTACAAGCTGTCTCAGCAGAGGGCTAGAGGAATCCTATTTTTACAGAGTCAAATACAAGGATGTCCCCAGGCCTTATGAGCTGGTTACACATATACAAAAATCTACCTAATTTATAATCCAAACAGTATCTGCTATACTGTTGCACTGTAACCTCTCTACATCATCTTGTTTACAATGTAGAGTCCTCAGACCTCCAATACCATTCTTCCCAGATCCATGACACACATTTTTTTTCATATTATACCCTTTCTGGAATCAAGATGCATCTTATTATCACTATCCACAGGTCCTTTGAACTCACCTCTATGGTATGAGAAGGGTGATTTGGGGTGAAAGTTGATGTGTGAGAAGAAATAGAAATGGACAAAGAAAGAGGAAGATGTGTTTAGGGGATGATCACAGGAAGGGAAGATACGGATCATCTGGACAGAGGAGACTAGAAGATGCAACAATTGGGAAGACAGGGTGGGAAACAAAAGAGAAAATAAGCAATGATAAAGAGACAGGAATTGGAATGCCAAGCATAGGGACTTCTCTCCAGATTTACTCACAGCCAGGTTTCTCTCCGCATGTTGCCCCAGCTCATGACCACTTTTTTCTGTGTGCATAATCCATCGAAATGAATCTGAAAGAACTCTTTTAACAATATAAAATAGAAGTTCTATGTGAGAAAGCTTAATTAAAGCATTTCTTTCTTCCGTATTAGTACATACAATAATGGTGCTTCTTATAATTGGTGGAATCTTAGAGTCAATGAAATAGAGTTATTTAGGGAATAGTATGATGACAAAAGAAAGAAACAATCCTGACAAAGTCGGCTTTTCTTTGGAAATTTTCCAGGTGGCCATTTTCAATATGCTGCATAGCACTTAGCATGACAAGTTTCTGCTCTTTCAATAATATTGCTATTATTTGTCTGCCTGTCTTTTTCTTCTAAGACAGAGGTTGGCATTTTCCGATAAAAGACCAAATAATAAACATTTTAGGTTTTGTAGGCAATGAAGTCTTTGTCACAAGTATTCAACTATGATGTTGTAGTGAGGACCCTACCATAGACAGTATGTAAACAAATGAGTATGGCTGCATTCCAATATAACTTAATTTAAAAGAAAAAAAAAACAGGATAACAGGCACTGGACCAGATGGGCCATAGTGTGTCCATCTCTGGTATATAGAGTGGGAGACAGTATAAATGTGCATGCTTCATCTACCATCTTAAACCAGAAAACACGTATTTTTAATAACAGCTCTATTGAATTATAATTCACATACCCTATAATTTACCCAAGGAAAGTGTACAATTCTGTGGTTTTTAGTATATTTACAGATATGTGCACTTGACACCACAGTCAAAAAGAAATTTTGTACTTAGCTATCATTCCCCTATACTACCACTGCCACCACCACCATCGCCACCACTACCTTAGCCCTTAGCAACCACAAATCTACTTTGTGTCTCTATAGATTTGCCTATTTTGAATGTTTCATAGAAATGGAATCATATAATGAATGGTCTTCTGTTACTGGCTTCTTTCACTTAGCATAATATTTTCAAGTTTTATCTATGTCGTAGTATATATGAGTACTTCTTTTCTTTTTATGACCAAATAATATTCCATTATGTAATATATTCACATTTTGTTAATCTATTCAGTTGATGGATGTTTAGGTTATTCAGAAAACATTTTTTAGTTTTTTAACCTCTTCAATTATGTCACTAAAACTCTAAAATTTAAAAGTGTGCCTGGACACACACACACACACTCGCACCAGGAACCCCTCAAGTGAAAAGTTTTAATGAGTTAAGTATAATTAATTTTCGATTATATTCTTAAACAGTGGAGTTTTCTGCGGTCAGAAAATTGAGGAGTATCACTCCAGCAAAGTACCATATTCCTAGCCAAATCTTATACTTTCACATAATAATATTAATGATGGAAAATATTTGCTTTAGGTTTTTCCCACTTGGAAATCTTCTTTAGGCAACTTGTAGACACTGAACAGAAGAAACAATCTCTCTATTCCCATGGACTTGACACTCTAATATGAAGAAGACATTAAACACACAAGTGGGAACATTCAGATTTTGATAATTGCCAAGACAAAAGAGTATAATATGGTAGAGAGCACCTCAGGATGGGAGGGAAGGTTGCCATTTTGGATCTGCGGTTAGGAAAGGCCTCTCCAAGGGTGAAATATTTGGGCTGAAACCTAAATAGGAAAGAGGTAGTCATGGGAATGTTGAGGAGAAGAGCACTCCAGATCTAGGAATGCCTTGAGGTAGGAATGGACTTGACATGCCATGGAAGAGAATGTACATTACCATAGCTGGAAATGGTGAACCTCAACAAGCCATATGTTTGCCTTAAACACAGGACATTATTCATACATTATTTCTTTAACTTCTCAGGCTGAACCTTATAGCTTTGTATTTATCCTAAGTGAAAAGTTGGTTTTTGTAACAAATTATTAATACCCCAAAGCTCTTGACATGGATAATTTACATGCTGGTTATTAAGCGAGTCTCTCAGCTCCAATTCTACTCTGTACTCTGTTTTGTGATGCTGGCACTAGTCTCCGCAAATTGTATTTCTTCTTTACCAACTGAATTCCTATTAGATTGGTCAACAGGGATCACTAAAAGTAAACTGAAAGACAGAAGAAGCAGAAGAGTCTTGCTCCTTTCCTATTCCTGCAGCAGTAATTAGCTTCAGTAGTGCCGATCGAGTTTCCAGAACCAGCCTCACTGTACTCCATCAGAAGTACCAGCTCAAAAAGCAATAACCTCTCCTCATTGTGAAGAAACCTTCACAGAGGTCTCAGCCCTGGTTCAGTGGGGTTGCTCTTGTGAGTTCTTGAGGTACAAGCACCATCTAGTTAATGCCCCATCCATAGCCATCTGCAACCTAACTCTTCAAGTCTCCTTCTCTGAGCTCCTCAGTGTTGAAAACTTTAACTCCTTCCTCTGTTCTCCCTATTGTAGGAGTGGTGACTGTTGTCTGTATTTACTTATCTCAGTTACCTCCCTGTTGTCTTTTTGCCTTTTAAGCCCATCAATACTTGTTTATCCAACTCCCTATATTAAATTATCTTTCCAGTCAACCCAAGCTACATAATTTGCAAGACTTAGTGCAAAATACAAGTGCCCAAAAAGAAGAGGAAAAGCGCAAATAAAGATACTAAAATATTAGATTTTTTTTCTTTTCTTCCATGGTGTCTCTCTCTCTCTCTCAACTTGTCATAGAACTTGTCATGTTTTTTGTTTGCCATTTAATGTTGTTCAAAGGAAAGAAAATTTAAACTTTAAATTATTAGCATGATTTTTACAGTTCACCTTTAAGTAAAAACATTTAGCTCAAAGATGTTGTCACCAAAATTACACAATTTGTATTTCATAGCTCTTATGTGTATATATATGTGTTTTATACCAGAAGAGTAGAAACGATGCGCAAAATTAACCCTACTATTTTTATCTCACTTCTTGATTTGTCCACACTTTACTAATACTCTGTGGAATTCAAGGCTTTCATAACATATTCCCTTTCAACTGACTATTGAGTCACACTGAAATTCAACATACCATGGATCCTCCAAAATTCTGTATTCAAGCAGCCTCTTGAAGGTGCTTCATGCAAATGGAGTGGAAAAGAATGATAAACACACATACTACACATATCTTTCTGTTCACATGTCTGGCCTGTCATCCCATTAGACTTCACTTTCAGAACACAGGTTCAAAGAAAATAGTATTTGGTGCACACATGGAGATTCAGGGATAACAGCCTGCCCAGAGAGCACGGAAGCTCCGAGCCCCTTCCCTATACCTTTCCCTATTCAACTCTTCCATCTGGTTCTCCCTGGGTTGTATACTTTGTGATGTTATAATAAACAGGTAATCCAGTTTAAAAAAAATAGAAAAAGATAACATTATTTAAAATTTCAAGATGAAGACAAGTGCAGGCCCTTTTGAGCATAGATCTCTGTGGGACTGCACAAGTAACATTCTCATGAAACTGTTTGATACAGTCTACTGCGTGTATACTAGAACACTTCCATGTCTTCAGATTATGTCTTAATATTAGACATTCAAGATAGATGAAAATGGCCTTGTGCTGCATTATATCTCTAACGTCTTTAAGAAACACTCAAATAATTTTCCTTAGCCCCAAAAGGAACCAGTTTTCCATGGTATTTAGAAGTTATGAGCTTAGATTTGGTCTAAGTGAGCAGTTTTTGCTTTCTTCCCTGAAGCTAGGGCATACCTCATCCAAATTTCAGCAAATGTGAAAGCCAAGTCTACTAATAACATCAAAAAATGCAGGAAATCAGATGTATTCAGCATAAATTGTCTGCACTTTTCAACCCCTAACTGAACAAAGTCATAATTGCAAATCTCCTGGTTTTACTTGTCACTAATAATGGTCTCTTATTTGACCAGCATGAAGTCAGTATTATAGTTCCACATGCTATGAGAATTCTCATTTTCATTAAAGAGGGACCCAGCCTTGGTTTTTACACAAATTGTGTTTCTCTTTCTGTGGTAGCTTTTAACTTGCATGTGTAAATTTAATTTCTTGGAGGGAAACCATTCAGGAATCTTGGGTGACTATTTTAATGACCATCCCTAATTTGCATAGTGTTTGAAACTTTTTATTGGGTTATTTTACCAAGCAGTGGCAATGTGCTTAGAAAGTAAACAGGGTTCCTATTGGAATCCCAAATTCAAGTCATATTTTAACAAAAAAAAAAAAGACTAAGTTAACTTTCCAGTGAATATGAAACACAATGTTAGAGAGAAAATGAGAGGAATTCAATTTATACGTCTCTTCTCATCTGCTTGATCCCCAAATTACCCAAATAAAATGTTGCAAAACTGAGATGCAAAATTATTCCAATTCCTTCTTGCTTCCTGAAGGAAAAAAATTTTTACAGAAGACCCTTTCTGGCAAACAAAAAAGAATACAAATTAATTAAGCAGAGAAACCTTAAAGGTACACAGAAGGCCCGAAACCACATCAGACATTTCTAAAGATCACAAATTAGCAAACATTGAGAGCGGGCTGTCAAAAAAAAAAAAAAAAATGAAAAAGAAGAAAAAGAAGCCTTCCCTGAACATAAGGCTCTTAAAAGACATTTTGAGAGGAATTAAATCTCTCTTGCACCTTTAAACTCTCTTTCTCAGCTATCAATAGAGTTTGCTGGAGATGGAAGCAGTTCAGGGTGACACACCCTTCACTTATTTGGGGAATGTGATTTTCCATCCTGCCGTTACCTGGCACCCAGACAAGTGTTATAAAAATATGTCATCATAACCAGCCTAGAATAAATACTCAGATCCTCAGGGTTGTTTATCATTTCTCAAATGTCTTCCTTGGATTTTACAATCCTCACTCTTTGTTACGTTTGGGGAAGATAGGTTGTTTGGAATACATGTAATGGTCAAACCAAAGGTCATTGTGTGTAAGCCAGATTGTGTGTAAGCATTATAGCATGTGGCAAAGTGCCCCATGGCTTACGTTGGACCACTTTTAAATAGAGTCCTGGACTGAGGGTCTCACTGTCGATCAGTTGAAACCGGCCTAAATGTTTCCTTTTGTTTGATAGAATTACTTTTTGAATTATGATCTTTGTGTTCTTGGACAATAAATGACATAGTATCTTTCTACTGAAGTTGAAAATATACCACTAGATCAATTTTCTGACATTAAATGCTTATCAAACACGTTTAGGTGCAAAATACCACCATAGGAGCCAGAGAACAAGGAATAGAAAAATGAACTCACATAGTGTCTGTCCTTAAGGGGTTCCCCCTGCAGTGGAATAGATAAAACTGACTAATTCTGTCAAGTCAAATAATCCCACCTCTAGGATGCCACCGACCTTTCATGGTGACTCTTCTTTGATCTGGCTTCACTCTGTTTTGCAAAAACACTATGTACACAGAGTATATTTAACATACAACTAAATCTGGATAGTTTAACTCTCAGCATATTAGACTTGAATTAAGTTAAAGCTAGATTATATTTTTCATGGAAAATGCAATGATTCTGGCCACTTGGAGGATGGTTTCACGTAAGTACTATTTGGAATCAATTTGCAATAGATTAATGAAATTTTATTGACTAGAGAATATGGGCCTATAGTCTGTTTATAAACATGTCCACCAGCTGAGACATACGTGTGTAAACATCATCACACATTATAGCAGGACGTCTGTTACGACAAAGATCTGGCATTTTGCATGACCTTAAAGAGTTCCTGGAGGCTCTTAGTTTTCAATGACAGCCAGTCTCATTTGTTAAATAAACAACAAAATTTAGCTTTCATATTGTTATATTCTGCCTTTTGAAACATTTCTTGTGGCATGGCTTTGCCAGTACAAAGCTGGCTTTTTAAGTGATATGTCTGTAACCAGGCAGTTTTAGAACTTTTACTCCCATAGTCTGTGTAAAAAGCAATTCAAGAAGACTTAAAATTCTCCTGGGGGCTGATTTTACAGCAACAGTGAAAGCACACAAATGTTGCACGAGCAGCCAATTTTTTTCTTTGGTAAGAGAAGCAGTATCGGCAATAGAGCCTCAGAACAAATAATTTAACGCCGTCATAAAAACCACTAACCATTGGGTATTAACATGCTTTTTATCATGAAGTTTTTATGGAACATGATATTTGGAAGCTACTAATTTGGCAGTGATTTTTACCCTCTAGTATTTACGGTGGATGCAACTCCCCCTTTCACTTAGAGCACCACAGAATGCTTTGGCCCAGCCATGCTGGAGAAGGGAGATTAGCTTTCTTGCCCCCTGCCTCAGTGGTCATGATCTCACCTGCTGGGGTGACCAATGGCTTTTGACAATACTCCCTAGGTGTGTTCAGCCAAAGAAGAAACTATACCCACTCTGCCACCCACCTTCACCCCTAGAACCGTACGTACCTTGGGCCAATTAGGAGGTGACTGGTACTAGCATAAGGCCAGTCAGTGCTATGGAGAGTTCACCACTATTGGTATTAATATTGGCCCTACATAAAACACATGGAAAAATCCATTCCTTTCTCAAAAAGTCAAAACAAACTGCACATGCACGTAGATGGGAGCAATGCATTGAGAGAGAGAGAGAGATGTCTGTGCCTGCATTCTTCATTCCATCTAGCACATGATTGAAGTAAACTTATTGGGGTAAATGTTGGGCTCTGATCATACACTGCAAACCCTAGAGCACTTCAAAAGTCAATGGAGCTATCGGTGAATGCAGAGGGGACACATACAGCCAAATATGAACTCTACGCGCACCACCCAGAAAAACCTGGGCCTTTCCCAAAAGGAAGTGAAAACAGACCGCACATGCACGGAAATAGCGTTTGTGCCTTCCTGCCATCTGGAACAGGAGCCCGGCAGGAGTAAACTGATGGGGGGAAATGCTGCTATTTCCCAATAGTTACGTTAGATCTGAATGTACCCAAACTATACAGGGTCAAACTACAGACAGATTTTCCTTCAAATGTCACTTTCAATATCAGGCTCTTAATGAAACTCATGTTAATATCCCCTGGTGAGTGGTTTATATGAAAGCGTTAAAATGTTTGTCTGTATGTAGAAAACATTTGTGTGTGAGCGTGTAGGTACTCTATTATAAGAGTTGTTTCTCTTATAGGAAAGGTAAATTGCCTGCTCATGAAGACTTGTAGGCGTTTACTAAGAAAAAATTTTATTGTTATTTAGTTTTGTTTTGGCTTTTTGTTTTGTGTTTTTTACTTTTATTTAACCATAACCGAGGTCCTACCAAAGAAACCAGGTTGCCAATCTCCAAATCATTGTTTACAACATCTTACTTTGGAATAATACAGGGTTTCTTAATTTAAAAAAAACAAAAAAAAAAAAAAAAAAAAAAAAAAACCTCTCCTACCAACTGAATCCAGGTTTTTAGAAATGATTCATAGGAATGTGCATTTTTAGTTAGCATTCCACCCCACTTTGGCATGCTCAAGTGATTTCAACACACACTAGAGATCATGAGCTCCTGCCTTACAGATGGTGTGGAAACTGTGTGGAGTGTGGCTTATTCTATAGCACAGTTTAAATAATATGTGTCGCAACTTTCAAGTTTCTCCTTTGTCTTCAGTGTTAATCACAAGTTAAAGGTGAGTTTGTTTTCTCAGTCTCATTAGTGATCATCTGTGAATGACCCCAGTAAGAAAAGAAACCTACAAGCAACTTCTAGAAGACAAAGAAAAGTACGTAATACTGCTGCTGGCTCCATAGACATTCACTGGAGACTCCCAGCTTTTCCAGAAATAACAAGTGACTGAAACGTGACAAAACTCAGGAGTTTCTAGAACATTAAAAAAGCATAAAATGCAAAGACTCCTCCTGACTCAACAGTTTAGCACATGAAATAGCCATGTGTTCTAATGACAGTACAACCGTGCTCCAGGTGACTGTTCTGCACTGAGGAAAACATTCCAGTTACTGTGGTTATTCATGGCAGACAGGTCTAGAAGAGTGTGAGGGCTCTGAGATCTTGGTGATGTTCTGTTTCTTGATCCGGGAGCTGATCATAAAGATGTGCTTACGCTGTATAAATTCATCCCCCAGTGATAAATTGACAATTTGGCACTTATTTTTAAATAGCAGAAGTGCTATTTTAAATAGCTAGAAGTATAAGATCAAGATGATGGCAGGTATGGTGTCTTCTGTGGCCCCTCTCCTTGGCCTGCAGGTAGCTACCTGTAACGGTGTTCCCACATGGGCCTTCTGTTTATGCCCATCCCTGATACCTGTTTTTGTGTCTAAATTTCCTCTTCTTTCAAAGACACAAGTCAGATTGGATTAAGACCCTAATCTAAAGGCCTCGTTTTAAATTGATCACTTCTTTAAAGGCCCTATTTCCAAATACCGTCACATCGAGGTACTGGGGGTTAAAGCTTCGACATATGAATTTGGGAGGAACGCAATACAATCTATAGTACTTCACTCTCTGGACCCCCAAAATTCATGTCCTTCTTCTTTACAAAATACATTCAGATTTGGCACTTTTCTGTATATATTTTATACTTACCCTGCAAAAATCACATTAAAAATAGAAAATTCAAATAATTTATATATATGTAATATTAAAATCTAACGTAACCTTTTCCAAGCCCTCTCCTCAGCTCTCAGTTGCCTTTACACTCTAGAAATAGCCATAAGTACTATTTAATTGCTCTGGCTAGTCAGTTTGTATCAGCTGAGACCAAAGATAAGGAGAATCTGCTACTCATTTAGCAAAATAATTCAACAGAGATCTGTTGAGCACCTATTATATGCCAAGCACTATTTTAAATACAGCAGTAAGTAGGCCATTAAAATGCTTACTTTCCTGGAGCTTATAGTCTGTAGAGAAAAAACACAGTAAATAAGTAAATGGAGAGCTATTAACAAGTAATACAAAGACCACTGGAACTGACAAATATGTCAGATAAAATAACTTTTCAATTTAATTTATTAATTTGCTAGGTAAGGGCATATGTACCAGTGAAGAAATTCATTGAGTAGTTATTTCACTGAGGGAGGAAAGTCAGGGGTTTTAAAATACTAGAAAAGGCAGCTAGTGGTGGTTATGCAAATTAAGGACTGAAAACTAGCACTCTAGTTAGGAACCCATTAGTCCATAGTTTTGTGGGGAAGTGGTTAAAAAAACCCTGTTGTTGGTGATAAGGAAAGAGTTTTGGACTAGGTCTCACTAGAGTCTAGTGAACCGGGGTCACTCAAAGTTCATGTCATAGTGCTTCAGTCGTGATGAAACGCAGCACTCAGTTTTGGTGTCCTCTAGGCAATTACTGCTGAAAGTTGAAC
>NW_006440638.1:9819350-9835315 GCF_000325575.1 Pteropus alecto | reverse complement strand
TAAGGTTATAAAGAATGACTAGGTAGATGGGTACAAAGCACAGTCAGGGAAAGACTCTTTGAGGGTGGAATTTTAACAGAGACTTCAGTTAGTAGAGGAAGAGATTAACAGGTGAAGGAAACAGCACAGTCAAAGTCCTGAGGCAAGATCTTAGAGTAATACTGAATGTTGGACTGCTAAGGGCAGTGGGAAAAGTACTCCAGGAAACAATGGATAAAGCCATGGTCCAGGGAATTAACACCACTGAAGATGGGGAAGAAACTGCAGGTTCAAATGTCTCTTGCCAGTTTAATAAAAAGTGTTTGTGATTGTGTGTGTGCATGTGCTCACATGTGTGTGTGTATCCCCTATATCCTCCTACATGTGGTTCATGATTGATTACAACTAAACAGTATAACAATTCTGTGATTCATTACGTTTTCTCGGGTGCCAATAAGCTGGATAACATACTGGGAAGTCAACTCTCCCAAACAGTTGCAAGCAGATGTTAGGAAATTCATTGTGCTTCAAACAACCTAACAAATAACCGGGTCCAAGGATGGTGTGGCCCAGGTACTCAGCTCATTATTCTTTCTAGCTGGGTAGTTTCCACTTTCGTCTAAGCAAACAAGGACTGCCTATTCAACACAGCGAATACAACAATGAATATTCAGTCCTGGTTCTGATTTTTGGCAGAACCCAGCAAAATGGGAAAAAAAAATTCTTTTCTTCTCCTTTCCCCTGGGGTTTTGCAAATCTCCCTTGAAAAGGGTTGGAGAAGCTTCTGCAGGAAGGCCAGCCCCTTGCTTCAAGAACTGCTTTCGTCTCTTTATGTATATTAGAACAATTAACATCTAGTTTCACCATACAAAGGACTTTCTCTCTTTTTATGTTTTAGTTCTTAAAATTCCCAGAATGGTGTACAGTAAAACTGTTCACTTGAGAAATTAAGTACCGTATGTGATAAGACAGTTGGATGAAATTTTTAAGCTGTCATTAAAAATAATTATAATTAGGACAAACTACAAGAAAATGCTTTAAAATTGAGACCCAAGTGAATTAAAAATTAAGGGGTATATTATGCATTATCAAGTTGAAGGACTGGGTTTTACGTGTCTAACACCCATTAACACTAATATGGGTTGCTTGCATAAATCCCCGTGTGCTGAGGCAAGAAGGCACCCCCTCCATTTGTTTTTGCTAACTAGATACCACTTTCTCTGCTCAAAGGGAGTAAGGAAAAGAGCAAATGTAAACAGTTTACCTTTCCTTTGCTGTGAGAGTTTCTACCAAGAAGTTTTTTCTATCCTGAAAGGACATTAAAATATTTCATAACAAGGCTGAGTTTTCTCTCATCCTGAGGAATATTCCTGAATGATCTAGGGTAAAACTATAGCTATATCATGTTCAAATCTTTATTCTTTTAAGAGTGAAAGAGTCCTTATCGACATTCACTTGGGGAAATTAGAATTGTAAACTCTACTAAAGCCCACATACTTAAGAGACATGTAGGCCAAATTCATCTTCTATTAGCAGGTCCTGAAGAAGGTGCAAAGCAGGTCATTACTTTTCTTATCAAGTCATATATCATATCAGCCTGCTTCCACCTCTCACAATGGTTCCTATAAGCTATTCTCCTCTCTTTGATCTCCCACCATCTTTTAAAACTCACCATCCCATTAGCATTTTGCGTTTCTCCGCATTCCCAGGGACTCGAATAGACTGAGGAAACTGAGTATCAAAGCATATACTTTTTTACACTGATGTTGACCTTCTCTCATGGCATTATTTTAATGTGCTATTAAGCTAAGAAAATCCCAGCCTTTGGACCTTTTCTCCCCCTGGATATGGGGGAGGGAATGGCAAGGATATGAAAGGTAAATAAAGGGAGCAGGTAGAAAGTTCCTTTTGCTATAATATTTTGAAGAAAAGAGTGAGCAAGTAAAACTGAGTGCTTAGGACATGTCTGTAAATATGCCAATAGTTTATAGTTCCATGAGAGCAAACCTGCCTTTTAGTAAGTACTCAAAAAAAAATTTGTTGATTGACTCTATAAGGTAAGAACTCTTAGAATTAGGCAAATACAGGTCTTTCTTTGTTATTTACAGAATTAATATTGGCAATTTTGAAATCAAGAGACAACTCAAATACCATAATCCT
This sequence comes from Pteropus alecto, assembly GCF_000325575.1. Lineage (NCBI taxonomy): Eukaryota > Metazoa > Chordata > Mammalia > Chiroptera > Pteropodidae > Pteropus > Pteropus alecto. The sequence goes on along the minus strand of NW_006440638.1, from coordinate 9,833,176 downwards.
TAGTACTTGTAATTGTGCAGATGTAGTGCATCAAGCAGACTCTTAAAGTGGCTCCTGTCATCCCTACACCCTGGTTATTCATGCTTTTGTGCAATCTCCTCTTCTTGAGTATGGGTGGAAATGTGACTTGCTTCTAACCAAAGGGATATAGCAAAGGTTACAGGCTGCATGTAATTACCTGTACATGATTATAAAAGATTGCAGGGTCCATTTTTACTGGAATCTCTCTCTCTCTCTCTCTCTCTCTCTCCCCCCCCTCCCCCTCCCTCCCTCTCTCCCTCCCTCTCTTTCTCTCTCTTGCTTTGTCTAAGAAGCACACTATTATAAAGTAAGTGGTATGTTGAAGAAATCCACATGTCAAGGAACTGCAGGCGTGGGGCGGAGGAGGAGGAGGAGGAAGAGGAGGAAGAAGAGGAGGAGGAGGAGGAGGAAGAGGAGGAGGAGGAATAAGAAGAAGAAGAGGAGGAGGAGGAGGAGGAAGAAGAAGAAGAAGAAGAAGAAGAAGAAGAAGAAGAAGAAGAAGAAGAAGAAGAAGAAGAAGAAGAAGAAGAAGAAGAAAGAGAAGAAGTAGAAAGAGAAGCAGTTCTCAGTCCTACACCCACAAGGAACTGAATCTTCCCACAATCTCAAGAACAGGAAAGCAGACCTTCCCTATTTGAACCTCCAGTTAAAAGCCAAAACTGGCTAACAACTTGATTATAGCCTGAAACTATGAGATCATAAAGTTGTATTGCTTTAAGCTTCTAAGTTTGTAGTAATTTGTTAAACAGCAATAGATAACTAATATAGGTGCTAATTTAAATTTCATGCACAGCAAATTTAGAATTCAAGATCTCATCATTTGCTTCATGAATGAGTATCTCATCACTTTGCTTTATAAAATTCTTACTAAGGATGCAAAGGAGTTCCTTAATTTTTTTCAGTGGCGCTTGTCTGCAATTTTTGGCCAAAATTATATGTGCAATAGTCTCAATACATACACTCCCTAAATGTCAAATGTCTGCTACATAAGCTCATAGGAGAAATGAGACCTTTTAACATAAAGTCTCCTCAGCCCTAGTAGACATTTAATCACTTTACCTAGAAGGAAGTTTTTTCTATCTTTCTCATAAAAGACAAAAGATTTGCTGCTCAGGAAGATGCAACTAAAAGAGATTGCAAAATAAGCTTAGGGCTCAATAATTAGGTATATTGGTACAGTGTAACCTGATAGAAATTCTCAATTTCCAAACCAATGCCAGTATTAGTGATATTTAATATATTTCCATTCCAGATCAAGAGTTTTGGTGCATTGGTTTGATCAGACTGTCTGGTGCATTTCGGTGCTTTAAATTTCTGTTTTTGCTTTCGTTTCTGTCTCTCAAGATCTGTCAAAACTCTTTTGAATATTAATTTTGTATATTAATAAAAATGCACTTTTTTCTTCACCACCACCCCTAGCATTATAAATCAATTTCTTCATTTCAGTTGAACTTACATTTCTGTTTTTTTAACCATAGCAACTTCCCCTATGATTCATGAGCTGGTTTCCTCCAGATGTGACACATTACTCAGCATATCTGTGATACTGCATAGTTTGCTATTGTGGAAGACTGAATGCCTATTTTTTCCCTCTATGTTCATGGAAACATCACCTTCCCTTCCAGTGTAAAATTTCCAGGTTATTGTCATCATTAAAACCATTTATTAAGCACTTGCTATGTGCCAGGTACAGTGTGGGTTCTTCACACACATATGGCTCATCCACACATCCATGTGGGGCTGATGTTTGTCTTCTTGTTTACCAGAAGGAGAAACTGAGATTCAGAAGCTGTGTCCTACTAGTCTCCATGTGACCCCAGCCCCAGTGTAAATTACATGTGACAGTCTGAAGGAATGATTTGATTCAGGCCTAAAAATGAGTGTTTGTATAATTTAAACAAAATGAAAACTTTCTAAGCTTATTTCAATATAAGAATCATCCTAATATAATTTGGCATGTAAAGTAATAAAAGCCTTATTTATCCTAATAGGTTTTCCCAGTGGCAAAATAAAAAAATCTAATACTGGCGTAGACATTCATTTCATCACTGGTTTAGACCTTGGTTCTGGTCTCAGTTCCTTTTTGGTTCACTCTACCACCTTAGACAAGTCACTTCACCTGTCTTGGCTACAATTTACTCATCTGTGAAAGGAAACAGATTAAAATTTCCCCTAAGGAGAGCTTGTAGCGCCAAGACCCTAACTACTTTATTATATTCCTTTTAGAAGAATAGATATTTTTTTGTTTTGTTGACAAAAGTAACACCACATGTGTATCTATACATACATATACACATACATACACACACACACACACACACACACACACACGTATGTTTTATTATACATTCAGGAGCAATAAGCCTACCTTCCCTGATGCTGGTGTTTGGATCACCACTTTTCTGAAAAACCTACCTCAGTTATAAGCACTGGGCGTTTGTGGAATGTCTAGCCACCTCCCACCCCCACCATTCTGGCTGGACTTCAAGATTAAAGCAGACTGATTAGTGAGGAACCCCTATTCAGGCCTTAATATGAAATTCCCAGGAGTTACCAATCATAAAGTGACTTGATGCCAAAACATCCAGGTGGAGAAGAAAAATTAATAACTTTTAGAGATATTTTATATACACAATTCCAAATATGGCCGCATGGAGTTTGGAAACATCTGGGTGATGAATTGAAATTTCACTTTTGCTTCAGCTCTTTGGCATAACGTAAATACAGCCTGCAAGTCCCTAGAGATAAATGAGAGAGTTGGAAACTGCAAAAGGTAGATTGAGAAAGAATCAGATTTTAAGACTGTAGCCCTGATGCTTGCCAAATGGAAAAAAGTAAATTCTAAAAATTCAAAGCAGTCCGAAGCATTTTCTCTCAGAATTAAATTAAAGGTATAGTGTCCAGGCAGCTAAAATTAGAAGCTATTTTGCATATTTTTCACCCTTTAGATGTAAATTTAAGAAAATAATGTACTTTTTCATTTTAGTTTATATTTGTTTCAAAGACCTATTAATGTGCTCTTAGTTACAGTTTTCTCCTATTGATTCTACATATGAACTAAGATTTTGGGCATTGGAGAACTATTTTCTGAAAAGAGTCTTCAAAAGTGCTATTTCTTTAAAAGTACCAGATGAAGATATACGGTATATAACACAGGCAGTTACAGTATGAATTTTAAAGCTTTTCACATCCAATTACTTGCAATAACTTAAGTTTCTTTCCCGAGCTATAATAAATCATGTATGTATAAATGCTACAGAATTTAAATATGAGTAGAGTTTTAGTATAATAGTATATCACTAGAAATCAGTATTTCTGTTATATATAGACCATTTAACATACGTGAAGTAAAATCTCATTGATTTGGGTTTGCTAATTCAGAGTTTGTGGAGCCGGCTTTAAGTTGACTCTTCATTAAGGAAGTCATTCTTCATAGAAAGCTCAAATTAAAGTTGTAAATAAGACTGCAAATGGGAATGTATAAAGTACTTATGAGTAAATTTAAAGTACTTTAGAAGTACCATTTGCATACAAATTGTTATGATAATTATAAGTAATTCTTATTAAAGTAGGCCTCTTAAAATGAACTTCTAGGCAAGTTCCCTTAGTGAATTTGAGTTACAGAATGTAGTAGAAAATAATAAACCAGAGTTTCTTTTAAATATTGTATTCTGTAATTGAGAATTTTCATTAATTGTAAATTATCTTTTTTGCTAATTAATTTAAATGCTAATATTTTGCTACAAATTTCAGTTTAGTTTCTAACTTTCATCTATAAAGTTCAAGGAAGTTTTTAAAAAATAAGATGAAATCATAGTTTTCTAACTAAATTTTGTATATCCTACTGTCATATTGGTAATATTTATATGGTCTAATAGCGTATATTTCCCAGTGGTTAAAACTGATATATAAAGAATAATTATTTTGGAAATTTAGAGGGAATAAAAGCAGAGATGATGGCAGAAAAATCCTCCCCCACACATGCACACATACACTGTTTTGCATTCTTATGGCTAACCACAAAGGACCATCTTGTTCTCACATATTCTGAGACAGCACCCACATCCACCTTTTCTCTCAAATAAGACCCATCTCCATTCTTCCTCCTGACTCCCAGAAAACCCCCTGACGACTCTCTTGTTTACCTGCCTCTATAAAACCCTAAATTCACTTCCTTTTCTTTGAGATTGTCCTCATTAATAAGTGTTATCCCTATTGCAATAGCCTAAATAGAATAATCTTCGATTTGTTCTGTGTATTTTTTCTACTACAGTTTGGGGCTTTTGCCTGGATAAGATTAAAGCTCCTGTTCAGATCTGTACTTACTCATTGGGATAACAGAGGCAAGGAAACAGAGGCAACCCTTTCTTGACTGGTCATCTGGGGACCCAAAAGTGAGTCCAATTCTCGATCTTCTGCTCTGGACCCTTGTCCTTTGGCAGCAAAGTAAGGATGTGGTTTTTATTCTTTCTGAGTACTCATCTGATTTCAGGTACTGACTTCCTTTGGTTTCATGGCCTGAACCATTCAGTAATTTCTGTAAACAGATTAGTGGTTTATAGAAATCTTATCTCTGTTAGTACCGACTGGCAGATTGGACTAGAACAATTTTTCTTTGCTTAAATGATGAATCTTACCAACTTTTCAATTCTTACACTTCCCTTCAATATATGGCTACAATTCTCTAAACTAGTGTTTCCAATTTTTCCTCCCTCTGGCTCAGCATCACCAAGAGCTACAATCTGACTAGCCAGATTCTGAAGGCTCCAAATTCTGAAGAAGCCCTGCAAGCTGAAGCCCGGGAACTTGATGTAAACCTCAAAAGACTTATCATTGCAGCCAACCATCCTGGACCAGAATACCCTGAGGAAAAGCTACTGTCTGATCTGTTAAAGAAGTCAGTCATGCACACATGTATATGAAACGTAACCCATACTGTGGACATTGTTACCCAGTGCATCAACATTCTCAATCCAGAACGTCAAGAAACTCAGAACTGTACAACTGGAAGATTTTCCTCCACAGAACCCTTGGATTCCACAGGGCTGGTTACCCTCAGGGTTTAATTCCTGGCTCTTATTGTAATACAATCTTTTATATTAATATTTTTCTTTTTCATTTTAGGCATTCCTCTTTTAAGATTCCTGATCTCCAGGACTCTAAGACAACTGACCTTTGCTTTTACCTCTCAACAGACAGTTTAACTTGGTTTGGAGAAATGCAAACAAGAATCCTAAAGACATGATTTTAGACCTTATTTTTGATCATCTCTGAGATGTTCGGCAACATATTATATTCATTCACCTTGAACAAAAGGGATAACTGACAATGTAGAACTTTGCCTGAGCTCTGTGCTTCCAGAAAGCAGCAATAGTAGAAAATTTCTCCCTTCCCTTTCAGATTCTGAGAAAGAGCTAACCTCCAAGGACTGCCCCGCTCCCAACTATTCTGAGATAAGACTTATCTCCATCTTTCCTCATGACTCCCTTAAGACTTGGGATGACTCTCATGATTTCTTGCCTCTATAAGACCTGAGGTCCCTTTCCTTTAATCTTTGAGATGTCCCTCATTGATGACATGCTCTCTATTGCAATAAGCTTAATAAAATCATTTCCTTGATTGTTCTGTGCATTTTGTCTTTTACAGTGGAAATTTTTGTTGAAATACATATGTGACCACGTATATCCCGAAGGATGCAAGATGCAGCCTATACAGTGGGGGATGAGTGAGGACGTTCAAAGTAAAGTAGATATTCACAATTCTATAGACTTCATCAGCAATTGTTCAGGCATAGAGTAGTCCTCCATATAGTTCAAGCTAATTAAATAATTGTCAACTATCACAGCTGCAGTAGTATAGACACCTCAAAAACTCTGGGCCTCATTAATTTTATCTCTTCCCACAAAACCCAAACACTCATGTCCAGAGAAAAATGAGACATGAAAATTTCCTGACTGCATGGCTATTTATTTTCTATAGATGAAATTGAATCACTTGTCAAACTTAAAAAAAAATAGTTGTTCACTTTCTGCCGCTTATCGCTAAAAAGATGTCTATCTAACTCTGTTGTATAGGTCAGTTCCTGGTATTCTTTTGTCAAATATATTTTCTCCCTCATTTACTTTCTATATTTTATGAGCACTGGGAGTAAAAGAAGAAAAGATAAGAAGATAAAGGAACAGTGGAGAAAATGTAAAATTAAAATAAAATATGTAAATTAAAAAACCAAAGAATTTCCTTCCATAATTGAAAATATCATAAAGTAGAACTTATCTTTGCAATCTACTTTATCTTCAAATTCATAGTACAGAGAGAAAAGATTTACCTTTTGACTATAATAAAAAGTCTGAGTTGCTTATGTCACTTATGTCATTCAAGTCCTGTTTTCAAAAAATTGCATCCAGAACACTCTATCTTAAGAGGATGAACTGTTATTTCTGTGGCTTTTAATAACTGACAACTCCACATTTAAATCTCAGCCTGTACATAAACTGTCAGCATCCAAATTTGCCCAGACAAACAGAATTGGAAAAAACAAAAATAACATGAGGAAAAAATGGGCTATTAACAGCTGTGTAAATAACAGCAGTAATGTTAACTAATAGAAGGGAAGTAGCATGCTCAGTAAGAACCAAAGAAGGAATTCAGTTGCTGCAAATAAAGTTAGAAGGGTCATCTACACTTCACTTCCTTCCCAGATTTAGTTTTTTTTCAAAATTACTGCATCAAGGAGACTAGAGGAAAACCTTTCAAAGCAAACTCATAACATTTAAAAAAATAAGAAGAATAAAGTGAAAACATTCCTTACCTACCATTTTGGAGAGAAAGAAAAGATAAAGGGGTCAGTTATTATTCTCATTTCCCTAATTGTTTGCCTGGTTTACACATTTATATTCGAATAGGACTGCAAAACTTCCCTAAATACAAAAATGGAGGGAAGACACTTCTTCACTCCAGTGCAGCCACTTCACTTCATCAAAACCCCTTTGGTTGCTGGTAATAGAAATTCTTTCAAACTTAAACAAAACAAGGGACTTTTATTTAAAAGCTTCCAGGGGAATCACGGGGAACTCAATGGTGGAAAGTACAATTGAGTCTTGTCAAGAAGTAATGATTGCGTATCTGAAATTTACCAGGCATCATTCTACATGCTGGAGACCAAGGGTGAAAGAGACCAGCAGAAACTCTGCTCCCATGGGCTTGCATTCCATTTAAGAAAGACAGACATACAGCCAAGTAAATAAGAATGTTAAATACCAATACATGCTATGAAGAAGATAAAATAAGTATGCATTTTATTTTTTTAAGAGTCCTGGAATTTGAGAGAAGAAGAAAGTCAGGAGGCTTGTTGCATTGGAGAGAGCTTTCTTGAACAGGTAAAACTTGCATTGAAACATAAATGAACTGAAAGAGACTGGGGCTGTTCTGCAAAATCTAGGGGAACAGTTTTACAAGCAGAAGGAATAAGTCAATGTCAAAAGACTAGAATCCACTGTCCAATAGGTATATAATTGAGCCACATTTGTAATTTTTAAACTTTCTAGTTGCCATATTGAAACAAAACAAAAAAGAAGAGGTGAAATTAATTTTAACATCATTTAGCCTAACATATCCAATATGTTATCATTGTTTCATTATCATCAATTCATTTCAACATATAATCAATATGAAATTTATTAATGAGATGTTGCACTGTTTTACATTGTCTTCAAATTCAGTATGCATTTTATACTTAAAACAAATCTCAGGATTTGGTCAAGATGGCATAGAAGGTAGACACTGTGCTTGTCTCCTTTCACAACCACATCAAAATTACAATGAAACTATAGAACAAACATCACTGGGAGTCTTCTGAGCTCTGGATAAACAGAAATACTACAAGGGGGGACATACATAAGAGGTCACCTTGAGGCTGGTAGTGGGGGAAGAGATGCGAAACGGGATAGCCCCACAACCTCATGTGGCAGACAAGAATTGGGAGAAATATCTTAGCTGCAGAGGCCACCATTCCTCCCTGCCTCCAGAAGAACGAGGGATCTTGGTTCCATACTGGGCTCCCCAGCCCAGGGTTCCAGTGCCAGGAAGAGAAGTTCGCATAACCTCTGGCTGTGAAAACCAGTGGAGATTGTGGCTGAGTGACACAGAGGCTGCGGGAGTTGCAGACATTCCATTTAAAGGGCCCACACAGATTTACTCGGTGATGAACTCACTTGCTCTGAGCTCCATCACTGGTGCAACTGCTCAAAAAGTGCCAAAGATACACAGAGAAGAACTAAACTGTCTGGCTTCAGGGCGAGGGCTGGAGTAATGACTTTCTACTGGACAGAAGTGCTGGCAGTCTCCATTGTTCCTTTATCGAGCCCTCTCTCTCGGCGTGCAGACGCAGGCAGCTGCCATATCTGAGTCTCTATTAACCTGGTTAACACAGGTCACTCCACCCTGGTGACTCTTGAGACCCTCACTTTTCCCAGCTGGAGAGACCACCTAAGCTACCTCCAGGGCTGGTTTGTTTGTTTGTTTATTTGTTTGTTTGTTTTCCATACAAATGACCTGTCTTGGTTCATGCTGCAGACATTTCTAAAATCTCTCAAAGGCTCACAAAATCCAAAGAAGCAACATCTGGCCTTGGCATGACTCATACCTTTTGCTGAGCAGCCCCAAATCCTGCACTAGCAACAGCCAGCCCCAATTCCTGGCTTGGCCTCTCGAGGCACCTATAAGCCCAGCACAGGTGGCAGCCATCTACAGACTGCTTGGTGTCTCTTACCAGGTGGCCCCAGATGTGCAAAAGCTGCAGCTAAACTTGGTCTACAGCTGGACCCCTTCCAGGAGGCCTTTGGGCCCACACACCCAGTGGCCTACTTAGACCGGTGCCAGAGCCAGACAACCACCCAGGGCATCATCTGAGGAGGACACATCTGAAGGCCAGACGGGGCAGGTACCAGAGCCCTGCTAAAGTAGATCCTGCTTTGAAGGGTCAACCCCTCACTGGCCAATCCTCACAACCAATTAGACTGAGAGTCAATGCCTCCCATCAATGTGCAAACAGCAACCTAGGCTCAACACAACAGGAGAGCACACACAACCCACACAAGGACTCACCTTGAATACCTGGCTCAGGTGACCAGGGTTGACTGTGCCACTGGGTACCACAGGACACCTACTACATAAAGCTACTCGACTAAGACCAGGAGACTCAGGTGCCCTACCTAACACATAGGAACAAACACAGGGAGGCAGCTAAAATGAGGAGACAAAGAAGCATGTCCCACATGAAAGAACAGAACAAATACCAAAAAAATGCCAAAGTTTAAAGACAAAGAGAGAATCTTAAAAGCAGTAAGAAAAGAGCAATTAGTTATCTACAAGGGAGCTCCCATAAGATTGGCAGCTGATTTCGCAAAAGAAACTTTGCAGGCCAGAAGGAATTGGCCCAAAATATTCGAAACGATGAAAAGCAAGGACCTACAACAAAGATTACTCTACCCAACACAGCTATTATTTAGAATCAAAGGATGGATAAAGAGCTTCTCAGACAAGAAAAAGCTAAAGGAGTTCATCACCACCAAAGCATAATTATAGGAAATGTTGGAGGGACTTCTTTAAGAAGAAGAAAAATATATATATGTATCAAATTAATAATAAAGTGGCAATAACTACATATCAATAATTAATTTAAATGTAAATGGATTAAATGATCCAATCAAAACATAAAGGTATGAATAATAGTATGGCAATAATTACTTATCTATGAACAAGTACTTCAAATAAAAAAAGAATTAAATGCTTCAATCAAAAGATAAGGTGGCCGAATGGATAAGAAAACAAGACTCTTACATATACTGCCTATAAGAGACTCACTTCAGATTAAAAGATACACACCAACTGAAAGTAAAGGAATGGAAAAAGATATTTCATGAAAATGGAAATTTAAAAAAAATCTTGGATAGCAATACTTATATCAGACAAAACAGACTGTAAAACAATGGCTATCACAAGAGATAAAGAAGAACCCAGTAATCCCACTTCTGGGTATTTATTCAAAGAAACCCAAAATATTTCTTTGAAGGGACATGTGTACCCATATGTTCATTGCCACATTATTTACAATAGCCAAGATATAGAGGCAACCTGGCTGTCCATCAATGAATGAGTGGATAAAGAAGAGGTGGTACATATATACAATGGAATATTACTCAGCCATAAGAATGAATGAATGAATGAAATCTTGCCATCTGTAACAACATAGATGGATCTAGAGGGTATTGTCCTGAGTGGGATAAGTATGACAGAGAAAATAGAGGACAATCTGGTGATGGCTAGAGTGTCAGGGGGCTAGGAGAAAGGGATGAAGTGATAAAGAAGTACAAATTAGTAGTTAATAGATGGTCATGGAGATGGGGAGCATGGCATAGGGAATGCAGTTAGCATTAATGTAATGGCGAGGTGTAGAGCCAGAAGAGAGAAAGACCAATTAGGGGGATCGTTTTATAAACTTTATAAATCTAATCAATGTCATGTACACTTGAAACTAATAATAAAATTTTTTTAAAAAATCATGAGAGGTTGAAAGACCTCAGGAAAAAAAGGGGTAAAAAAAGTAGAATAGAGAAAGACAAATGCCTTATGATTTCACTTACATGTGGAATCTAAAGAACAAAATAAACAAATAAAACAAAAGCAAACTCATAAATAAAGAGAATATTTTGAGGGTTACTAGATGGAAGGGGGTGTTGGGGAAGGGTGAGTGAAAAGGGGGGAAAGGATTAAGAAGTACAAAGGGGTAGTTACAAAATAGTCATGGTGATAGAAAGTATAGCATAAGGAATATAGCCAAAAATATTGTAATATCTCTGTACGGTGTCAGAGAGGTACTAGATTTACCAGAGTGATCACTTCATAAGTTATATAAATCTCTAATTGTACGTCCAAAACTAATATAAAATTGTATGTCAACTACAATTGGAAAGTAAAAAATATTATTTAAAAAAACACATCTCAACTTAGATGCTAAGTCTTCAATACACAAAGCAAAATCTAATCCTATTAAAATAATAAAGTTGTGTTTAAGGGAAATAATATTGTACATTGCTTAGTTTTTAAATTAAAATCTAAATTATAATTTAATTTCATTTAAAAATTTACCTTCTCAATTGCGCTAGCCATATTTCAAGGGTTTAGTAGCCCCATTTAGCTCATGGTTACCTTTTTGATCAGTACAGAACGAGAGAACGGAGAATCAGAGTGGAGCCACATGGCCTGATAAAAAGGAAAGAGTCAGCAACATAAGCTTTGTCCATAATGGTATGGAATTTGGAATTTGGATTTTATTCTAAATGTGATCAACAAATATGAGAGTTATACTTTCTATTACTAATATAACAAATTACCAGAAATTTAGTGATTTAAAAGTGCACAAATCTATTCTCTTAAAATAATAAGGTCAAAAATCTGAAACAAGCCTTACAGAGCTAAAATCAAGTGGTCCACAGGACTAGTTCCTTTTGGAAGCTACAAGAGAGAATCTGTTCATTGCTTCTCCCAGTTTCTAGAGATTGCTAACACATCTTGGCTCATGGCCACATCACTGCAGCACTGTTTCTGTTATTGCATTGCTTCCTCCTATCTATCTGACCCTTCTGCCTCCCTCTTTTTTTAAAATAATATTTTTTATTTTTCAATTATATTTGGCATACAATATTATGTTAGTTTCAAGTGTACGGCGTAGTAATTAGAGATCTATATATTTCACAAAGTGATCATCCCAATAAATCTAGTACCCTCTGCCCTTATACATATTTATTTAATATTATCGGCTATATTTCTTATGCTATACTTTATATCTCGATGACTATTTTGTAACTACCATTTGTACTTCTTAATCCCTTTGTCCTTATTCACCGACCTCCCAACCCTCCTCCCATCTAGTAGCCCTCAAAATATTCTCTGTATCTATGAGTTTGTTTCCATTTTTTGTTGGCATTGTTGTTGTTTATTTTGTTCTTTAGATTCCACATGTAAGTGAAAACATATGGCATTTGTCTTTATCTAACTTACTCCATTCAGCACAATACCCTTTGGATCCGTCATGCAATATCTTTTTCCATCCCTTTACTTGTAGTCTGCGTGTGTCTTTAATTCGAAGTGAGTCTCTTGTAGGCAGCATGTGTAAGGGTCTTGTTTTCTTATCCATTTGGCCACCTTATCTTTTGGTTGGAGCACTTAATTATTTTCTATTTGATGTACTTGTTGATAGATATGTAGTTATTCCCATTCTTTAATCATATTTTAAATACATATATTTTTCTACTTAAATAAGTCCCTCCAACATTTCCTGTAATGCTGACTTGGTGGCGATTAACTCTTTTAGCTTTTTCTTATCTTTACTGGATAAAATAATCTGTCCTTCCAATTCTAAGTTATATGTTTACTGGATAAAATAAACTTTGTTGTGGGTCTTTGCTTTTCATTACTTTGAGTATTTTGTTCCAATCCCTTGTAGCCTGCCAAGTTTCTTTTGAGAAATCAGCTACCAGTCTTATGAGAGCTCCCTTGTAGATAACTAACTGCTCTTCTCTTGCAGCTTTTAAGATTCTCTCTTTGTCTTTAAACTTTGGTATTTTAATTACAATGTGTCTTGGTGTGGGCCTCTTTGGGTTCATCTTGTTTGGGACTCTGCGATTTGGGGGTTGTATGTCTATCACCAGGTTAGAGAAGTTTTCCATCATTATTTCTTCAAATAGATGTTCGAATTCTTGCTCTCTCTTCTTCTGGTACTCCTATGATGCAAATGTTGTTACATTTAATGTTGTTTCATAGGCTCTTTAAATTATCATCATTTTTCTCAATTCTTTTTTTTTTATTGTACTGTTCTGATTGGATGTCCTCTGTTACGCCATCCTCTGTATTGGTTATTCAATCCTTCGCTTCATACACTCTGTTGATTCCCTCTAATATACTATTCATCTCAGATATTGTATTCTTTATTTCTGACTGGTTCCATTTTATAATATCCGTCTCCATTTTTATGGAGTTTTTTTCTTTCTTTGTTAAAGTTCTCACTGAATTTTTCTAAATTTTCCCTAAGTTCTTTGAGCATCCTTATAACCAATGTTTTGAATTCTCCATCTGATAGATTGCTTGGCTGCACTTTGTTTAGATTTTTTTCTGGAGCTTTGTTCTGTTTTTCATGTGATACATGCTTCTTTGTCTCTCCATTTTGGCTGCCTTTCTGTGTCTGTTTCTACGTACTCAGTTAAAGCTCCTAAGTCTCCTGTCTTATTTGCCTGGCTTTGAGTAGTAGGTGTCCTGTGGGGCCCCGTGGCACAGTCCTGATAGGGGTCCAGATGCAGATAAGTTTAGCCCCAGCCTGTGCCCCTCCAGAGCCATGTGGTAAGAGTCAGCAAGCAATCTACTGATAGCTGCCACCTGTGCTGTGCTTATAGTTGCCTCAAAAGGCCATGCCAGAAACTGAGGCAGCTGCCACCAGTATGGGGCTTGGACCTGCTCAGCAAGGGGTACAGGGCATGCCGAGGACAGCACTGGATGTGGCTTGGGTAGGGCCATAATTTGAGAAGGGCATAGTTTCAGGGAATCCTCTAGGTGAAGTGATCTCTGTTATCCAGTTTGATGATGTCTCAGCTATGGCGGCACCTGTGTCTGTATGCTGGAGTGGGGAGGGCTCAACAGAGGAACAATGGATATCGCCAGGCACTTCTGCCCGGGAGAAATCCTCCCCTCCAGCCCTTGCTCTGAAACCCAACAACTCAGTGTACCCCTATATGTCCCTGATACCTACCCTCACC
>NW_006440638.1:9816404-9819094 GCF_000325575.1 Pteropus alecto | reverse complement strand
GATGTACAGAGTCTCTACCCTCTACGTCATCTTGTCAGTTCTCACTGCCTCCCTCTTTTAAGGTCCCCTGTGGTTGCATTGGACCCACTCAGATATTCCAGGATAATCTCCCTATCTCAAGATCCTTCACGTAATTACATTTACAAACTCTTTTGCCATGTAAAGTAACATATTCACAGGTTTAGGGATTAGTAAGTGGACAACTTTGGGAGGGCATTATTCAGCCTATTATGAGTTTAAGCAGGGGAGAAGTAACATGATTTCATGTATGCTTTAGGAAAATCACATTGACTGTTAGGTAAAGAATGACCTACCCATCAAGAAGTGAGAAAATAGGCTAAGAGACTGGTTGGCAGAAATCCAGGTAAGAGTGAGTGAACACATCATGGAGACATGGTAGTTTTTGTCTAACCAACACCTCCCCTACTCTTCCTTTGGGAAACTACTCACTAGCACTACAATCAGGAACTTGAAAGGGCTGCCAGGGCTGTATTTCTCCAGCAAGAAGGGGTATATGACTCAAGCCCAGCCAATCATCACAGCCCATATTTCTGACCAGGACGGTTGGTCCAGGAATGAGCATGTGACTCAAAGTGAATTTCACATCTTCGATTGTTCAATATGGAATTGGAGATCTGGCCTTGCTTTATGGCTCACAGAGTTGAAAGCATGCAAATTAGGGACTGCAAGCAACTGTCTTTTCTGCCATAAGGAGAGAACTCTTCAGGGGGAGGGAATGAAACCAACACATGAGCCAAGGAATGTAAGGAGCCTCTAGAAGCTGGGAAAGACAAGGAAACAAATCTTCTCTGGAAAGCACCCTTACCATTACCTTGATTTAAGCCCAGTATAAACCAAAATTAATTTTAGACAGTAATACAAAATAAAAAGCATTTATTTGAGCAAAAGGGAGACACAGATTCAGTTAGCAACCAAAATTTTGTTACATCAAGACAAAGGGGGGCCATCTTTGAGAGTGAAAGTTCCCACCCAGGTTCTCAATTAGGTCTGTTTTATGTAAATGAGATATTGACATTGTAGAGGTCTGATTGGACAGAGGAAGTCTTGGCCCATTGGTAGAAAGACAAAACTGGGTTTCTCTGCAGTGGTTGACTCAGAGGGCTGCAACAAGCAGGGCATAACACAGGGAGCTAAGAGTTCATTCTCAGGTTCTCCCTGGTGTACAGAGTACATGAGGAGCTCTGTCAGCAAATGGCTGCTAGGCTCTTATTGTTTATAATATTTGGGCCCTCAGTTGACCCTGAGGAGTCCATCTCAGTAGATAAGTTCCTTAAATTTTCACATCAAATAAATCTTTCTTTTCAGGGTCCACACCAGTGAGACTGGTTTTGAACTTCTAATATCCAAAACTGTCAATTTATAAAGTTGTATTGTTTTAAGTACTAAGTTTGTGGTAATTTCTTACAGCAATAATAGGAAATTAATACATAAGTGCTCATGAAATATTTTTGGAAAGAGTAAAGAATTTAGTAAGTGAATGATGAATAAGAATTCATTAGTAAACACGACAGGCCCCTAATTTCATCATCTCATTGATTCAGACATAAACAAGTAATTACCAATGTGATAAGGTTACAAAAAAGGAATCCTGGAAGATATAGGAACATATCCTATAGAAAAAAGATGTAATTTACCCTCAAGGGTCTGGTTAAATTTTCCTAAAAGAGGTATTGTTCAAACTGGTAGAAATTTGTGTAACTGCATAGGGTCACCATTTTTGCTAAAATTCAGAAGGAAAACATTTCATTGATTCGTGTTCATGACCCAAGTTCGTTAGTTGTTTTGTTTTCATATTTAAATTTTCTAGTGAATTGAACTGTCTACAGCTGTGTGGACAGATGAGACATCCCCCTGTTGACGTTTGAGGATAAATGTAACCCAAATGGGATGGTACCACTCCAGACAGCTTCTGTCTTTGCTCTATACCTTCCTTAAGGCCATGTGCTGTCCTTAATGCATTAAAAGTGCACACAATACATAAATCCAATGCCTAAAACATTACTTATGAATAAAATTTTTATATACGCTTTCTTAATGAGGTAAAAAAAAAAAAGATGATCTGTTGAACCATTTAAAAAGAAGTTAATCTTATTTACCCATTATGAGCTCTTCTGTACTCCAACATCCTTCCTCCAGATACCCTCTAAAAATCTTTACTTTCCCTGTAGGAGCTCTGTGCCCTCAGGTAGCCTACCTTTCTCAGCAAACCAAAAGCAGTGGGATTCAGAGGTTTGGCAAGAAAGAAGAAAAGAGGGGGTGAAAATAGCATCTTTGAGCCTTTCTTGTTTCAACTAAACTTTGCTTTCCAGTGCCTGAAGGAAAGAAAAGCCAAAAACAAGAGAAACAAAAGAAGTTAATGTTTGACTTTGGGGGTTGTAAGGGACCAGATCTGATTATTTAAATTCAAATTTATAGGCAACTTTTTAAAACTATATATAATTTTCTCCCTAGTTAATGACTTTAGAAATGAAGTCTATTTGAATCTGATAAAGTCTATGGTGTTATAGCAGTGTTACCTGATGCAGCAGCTCAAAGGAAAGAGAGGAAGGGGCATTTTAGCTGGGCCTTGAAGGATGAGTAGGATCTCAGCAGAGGGTGAGAATGGGAGGTGGGAGTGAGGATACTGCTTCTTCTCTTTTCCTGACTTTACAGCCTCTTCCTGTGTAATT
>NW_006440638.1:9771553-9816394 GCF_000325575.1 Pteropus alecto | reverse complement strand
GCCAGACTTGTTTCTGTGAATTCTGTGGATTCCTCTACCTTTGCACTGACTGGATTCACTTCTCCAATACCCCACCTCTAGCCCTTCCATCCAGTCCTTGGCCTCGCTAATATTTCTTCCACTTTCAAATCTCATTTCAAATATTACTTCTTTACACATTATAAAATCTAGCATCCTTTAGTGTAAAATCTGGCATCCTTTAGTTCAGCTCTCTCATAGATTGTCAGTTCCACAGAGAATAAATCAATCTGCTCTTGCTCTCTGCATTATTGAGACCCAGAGCAGAAGCTTAACAAATATTTTCTTAATTAAACTATAAATGCTATTTAAAAAAGATCTGAGAGGGCTGGAATTTGGACTATATTTAGGCAAAGCAGTTTCCTTCTCTTGCCATTTTGAACTCTTTGGAGCTGGTACTGTGTTGAGAAGGACTCAGAGGTCATATCCAGGCTTGTTGAAAGAACACTATGGCCTTAGTAGTGGTGAATGACAGCCTCTAGGCCATGGATTTATTACCAATGAAAAAACAAAGGGATAAGTAGCCTTTTGACGTATCCTTCAGTAGCTTAAACCATCTGAATTATTTTATCTTATTAAAAACACTTGGATGACATTTTTTTCCAAGGGATGTGGGATTCTCTCACAGACCATTTCAGGCTTACTTGCCCTTTATAGTCCTGGATTTGGAAGTCTCAGAGAGCATTTGCATCAAACAGACCTCCCAGGTAAAGACATGGGATGAACAACCAATCACCACACTGATGATTTGCTAGAACCAACCTGTGCACCACGTTAGTGTCCTGGCCTTCTTTCCAAATGAGTGAGATTACTCAGAGCTTTTGTCATTTCCTGAGTTAAGTTGACATGGTTTTGGCATCAGCTTCACAACTTCACTTTGCGCCATCAGGCAGCACTGAATCATTGTCTTGGAGTCATTGTGACAATTGGGAGTCACATTCAAGTGACAAGGAAATTATTGCTAGAATAAAAAAAGTTGAGGGAAGCGATTATTGTGTATTCTCATTATCTGGTTTTCAAACTTAAATATTTTGGCCATTAGGAAGCATTTGTTTTTCAAAACAAAATGAAGAACATAGGCTGCATACAAAGGGGATTTCTTAGAACCAATTCTTTTTTACCTTTTAATGAGACACTTAGCGAAGATGGGTAGACACTGTCTGCCTTTCAAGACTGATCTGTCAGAGGCCGGGGAAAGTTAATATCTAGGAGAAGGGGGAATATCAGAGTCAAGACTGGGTTCATTTTCCAGAACCACCTGGCCTTACTTTTTATTCTGATGTCTGTTGACGTCCAAACACCCTTTAGTCCTCAAATTCCTTAGATGTCAGACTGACTGACTTCTTCACCATTATAGCACCAGTGCCTCTTACCAGTGTTAGAGTGCCATAAATTTCAATCAATGAGTAAAAGAATGGGTCTGTGACATCAGGGCATTCAGGTGAGGTGCCCTTTTTGAAGGGGCTAGACTTGAAAATGTTCCATTCCTGAAAAATACTTTTTCCTTCAGTTACAAAATCAATGATGAATAAGTAATTGAAGCACTTAAGTTTGTATGGCTGAATAATCTGAATATTGCTTCAGACCCTCTTGGCCTTTAGATCTGACTACTTATTACCTTTCTGGGAAGTGATGATTTGACCCATGTTTCTCAAAAACATAAAGATACACTCTGAGAATGCTTGAAGGATGGTAGGAACATGGCACACCATCTTGTATTCTCAGTTGGAAACTTGTTTTCATATTAAAGCAAACCCAGCCACAATATTAAATAGAACCCAAAATACAAAAAGAAAAAAAAAAGTTAAAATATACTAGGCAACTACCAACACATCACTTTTGGCTTTTTACCACTGGCTTTTAGCTCAAAAAAATCTGTCACATGCACATATGGGTACCACAGTGTAGTTAGAGAAACACTGACAAACTCTGTATACTTTAATTCTATATAGGCTTCCTAACTGTGAACTGTAGGAAATCTAATCTCAGTTCCTGCCCCTATAAAACAGAGAAAATAATAGTACCTAGGTGTGGTTTTAAGAGTGGTGCTTAGTGCATAGGAAATGCTACACAAAGGTTGGCTGTTGCTATCATCATTGTTGTTGTCATTTTGTTGTTGAAGTTTTATTAGAGTTTCTGTGACAGTTTCAGGAACACAAAGGTGTAACCACTCTGTAAACTAGAGCCATATTTAAACACTGGAATAAGAAAGGGATTCATTAATATAATTTGACTTAAATACATTTTTCAAAACTTAGAAAAAAATTGCACGAATACTGGGGAAGAAGTTTCCTGGGGAATTTCAGAGCTTGTCCTGCTCATGTTTTTTTCCTCGCCTATGTAGGTTCTTAATGATTTGGGGCAGCACACCTGCTGTAGTTCCAAGGTTACCCCCTCCACTGCTGGCCTTTCCTTAAGGAGAAGCAAGGATGGCCCCATGTCTCTATGCTCAATCCTATGCACTTCAGCCTTTATCTTCTGGTTCTTTTGCCCTTCTTCTGCCTTTGTCACCTTCTGCTAACACAGGCAGCAAAGGCACTGAGAGAAGGGCTGTAGACTACGTCTTTCATCTGTCACAATGTTCTTTATTGATCTGTAAGACAAGTTTCTCCAGGTAAATGTAGAATAATGGCTTCTGAAGAGCAAACGGGGAAACACCTAAAAGTACAGAAAGTGTACCTTGGAAACACTGGCTTGAACATTTCATGAATGATATTTTTTAAAAATGAAAATATTTCCCTAGACTTAGCATGCTATAGGAATAGTTAATAGAGAGATTTCCTCCCTGTGTTAGTTAGCAAGGCATTCCAGGAAGTTGGAGAATTCTCAGTGTTCCTAACCTTATATTTTAGCTGTTTGTTCTATGTCAGATAAAATCCGTATCTCCAGAAAACAAAGAATATGGAAGTTCCTGAAGCCTTGCATAATTTGAAATACATAATTAAGACAAAATTTTCCATAACAATGAGATTCTCATTACTTTCCAAGTATGACTTTATCAGTATTTTATTATCATGTATTTTTTTTAACTATAAAAACTCAAATTTGCTTTAAAATACTACCAAACTGTATATGTACAAGTTGTGTCTATTTTGAGCTCTAAGATGACCACAGCCTGAGGCATGAAGCTCTGTATAGAGCAGAGGATGACAAACTAAGGCCTACAGGACAAAGCCATGCCCAGTTTTAATACTATCTATGCTGCTTTCCCACTACAATGGCAGAGCAGGGTAATTGCAACAGAGACTGGTCCTTTACAGAAAAAGTTTGCCAACCCCTGATAAAGAGGTTAGATGCAGGTATCAGGTTTGACTTCCAAAGCTGTGACTTTGTGCAACTGCTCTAGGCCTCACTTTCCTCACCTGTGAAATGGGGCTGATGATAGCACTTGGTAATATGGCAAAGTTTGTTTATGTGATTAAAATGAGTCTATGTCAGTCATAGCCAGAGGACTTAATGAATAGAATGAATAAAATAAGTGTTAGTTGCTGCTATTTTTGTTATTTTGTCTGGGATCTAGCATAGTACCTAATGTAAAACTAGAGTGAGGGAGTCCCTTGGAGAATCTGGAAGCAGAAATAAGACAGCACTGCCTGAAGTTAGAAGGTAAGATAAACACAGAGTAGATCAGGGCAGAGATATGGCAGATTTCTTAAAGACTCAAAACAGCACTCAGCCAGTGATCAATGTATTTAAAGGAAGAATGTGTCAATCAGAAGCCAAGGGTTTAGATGAGTGTTGACCTGAAATCCAAGTCGAAATAAAAATGAGACTTTGGATATCCAGCATTGACACTGTTCATCCTAGCTTTGCCCCTGGAGAAAAGGGAGCCTCCCAAGGGCTGAGATTCTTGTGCCAAAGTAAAGCTATTCCCAGCATGGAGTTAGATACACTGTGTTTTCTTAGTCTAATACCATTAAATATTTTAATATTTGCTCTCCAAGCAAGTTTCTAATTCTGATTTGACTTCTCAAATCGTTCTACCAGAAACTGACCTTCTTACCTCCAGTACTGGAGTCCACGGGTTTGAGGACCCATGAACTTCTTTAAATAGTATTCAAACGATTCAGTTTATTCATTTTTCTGGAGAGAGGATCCAGAGCTGTTTTCGAGGTCGAGAAAGTTGCCATGACTCCAAAATGATTAAGAACCCACTGGCCCCTTACAGTGTGGGTCTCATGTGAATAATGTCTCATGGTAAACTAAGAATTTGGTTTTGGGGCTTTATTCATCAGCTTCGTTGACATAGTGAGATTGTGCAGTGCACAGACTGTACAACCACATATGGTTACCCTACTTGATAAATAGGGCTGCTTCCCAGAAAGCAGGAGAGAGAGGGAAAAAGACAAAGAGATCTGTGGGTTAGCCCTTAGACCTTGATGAATTCTCTAATATTTTCCAAAACTCTACTGTCTTGTCTGATGACAAGCAGGCCGCTTCTACAGATTCTTCTTGTCACTGCTGGCTAAAAGTACACCTTTTCCTACTTGAAAGTCCTTTATTTAGAGCCCTTCATTAAAAAATTGTCCGCTTAACAGTCTAAGGCATATTTAGTAACTTGGACTTGATTTTAAATTTCTTTATGAATTCTAATCCAATATTTTAGCCTAAAGATGGACAATTTTTTTAAAAGCTAGGTTTTTCTGTAAATGCTTTGTAAGGCAAGAATAGAAGACTTTCATTTATCTCAAGGAATAATAAACAGGGCTAGAAAGGTATGGCTAATGAAGTGAGACATTTACAGGTTCAGTTCTGAATGCGTCCACAACCGGTAAGGTTGACTGGAACCTCAGTGACAGCTTGTTTATGAATGCACACAGATCCTGCAAAGCATATACTAAAGACGTCAAACAGCTGTAACCTGTCCCATATTAGACCACTGTTCTTTTGAATTCAGATAAATATCACCACATTGCATGAGGTTACTGGGATATATTTCATAACAGGTATCACATGGACAGATATTAGGAGATCAGCTGTACAAGGATGAACCAGGGGGCTTTCTATAGAGTATATCAGAAAAAATTGTAGGAAAATACGGCAGAGTTTTTCCAAGTTGATGCTCCAGTATCAGATGAGAATCACCCCAGATTTGTTTCTTTATTTCCTTGAAGAACCCCTAGGTAGGCTTGGCTCCTGCCCATAGGAAGTCAGACTTGGGATCCCCATCTCACTCAGTCAGAGCTGACATTTCAGAAGGCCACAAAGTTTCATCCATTTTGGACCAGTGGGGGCATTTCTACTCTGTGCAGTGGGGTTGCACAGATGATCTGCCTGCTTTGTGGCATCCACTGTAGCACAGTGGTTATAAGAACCAGACTTGGAGATGACTTAGGTTCAAATACCAGCTCTGCCGATTCCTATCTGGGTCATTGGGTAGGTCATTTACTCTTCCTGAATACAGTGAGGAAACGTCTTTCTCACACGATGTATGAGTTGTTAAGGTGCAAGGCATGGTGCTTGGCATTCAGTAATAAGCCAGTATCCACATCTTCTATTATAATCTATCATCATCATCATCATTTATATCACCTCATTCCAGCTCAACAGCCCAATTTCCCTACTTTACTACAGCAGATTCTTGAAATGAATGCTTTAGCCAAGTAGTTTCCAAATTATTAATTATAAGCTTGCTCTAGCAAGCAAGAGAATATTGAATCCTGAACTGTCCAGCAGTCAGGTCAGTGCCATAAAATCCAGCCTCAAAGACAAGCTTTATAGGTTTCTAGAAGACTCCAGTATTCATGTCTTGGTTTTGCGTCCCTAGTTGGTGGTTAATGTGTGAAGAGATGTCTCCAAGGTCAGCTTATGATGATCTCTTCTTGAAAAGTCAAAATAAGTCAAACTGAATAGTTTGCTTTATATTTTGTCTTTTAAATATGAATTGCAGGTAGCTTTCTTTTTGGGTTTCTTTTTTTTCTGTTTCTCTGATTTTTTTTTCTTGTTTTTCAATTATAGTTGGCATTCAGTATGATTTCATATTAGTTTCAAGTGTACAGCATAGTAGTTAGACATTTATATAATTTACAAAGTGAACAATTATGTATGGTGCCAGGTGGGTGCTAGTCTTATCACGGGATGCACCCACCGGGCACCATACATAATTGTTATAATATTATTGACTATATTCCCTATGCTGTACTTTACAATGGACAATATAATTCTCATGACTTTTGTAATTGCCAATTTGTACTTCTTAATCCCTTCAAAATTTTCACTCAGCCCCCCACCCACTCCCATCCAGCAATCACCAGTTTGTTCTGTATATCTATGAGTTTGTTTCTGTTTTGTTGGTTCATTTATTTTGTTCTTTAGATTCCATATATAAGTGAAATCATACAATATTTGTCTTTCTCTGCCTGACTTATTTCACTTAGCATAATACCCTCTAGGTCTACCCATGTTGTCAAAAAACGATAAGATTTCATTCTTTTTATAGCTAAGTAATATTCCATTGTATATATGTACCATTTCTTTATACGATCACCTGCTGATGGACACCTAGGTTGCTTCCATATCTTGACTATTGTAAATAATGCTGAAGTGAACATAGGGGTACATATATCTTTTTGAATTGGTGTTTGAATTTCTTTGGAAAAGTACTCAGAAAGATTTCAGGGTCATAAGGTAGTTCTATTTTTAAATTTTTGAGGAATTTTCATACCGTTTGGCATAGCAGTTGCACCGATTTGCAATCCTACTAACAGTGCACAAGAGTTTCCTTTTCTCCACATCCTCACCAACACGTTTGTTGATTTATTGATGATAACCATTCTGACAAGTGTGAAGGTCTATCTCATTGAGGTTTTAATTTGCATTTCTCTGATGATTAGTGACACTGAACATCTTTTCATATGTCTGTTGGCCATCTGTATGTCCTGTTTAGAGAAATACCTATTTCAGGTCCTCTGCCCATTTTTTAAATGAATTGAGGGAGGGGGGACTTTGGTGTTAAGTTGTATAAATTCTTTATAAATTTTGGATATTAACCCCTTCCTTATCAAATGTATCATTGGCAAATATCTTCTCCCTTTCAGTAGGTTGCCTTTTTGTTTTGCTGCTGATTTCCTTAGCGGAGCAAAAAACATTTTAGTTTGATGTAGTTCTTTTTTAGTTTGATGTAGTTCTTTTTGCTTATTTTTTCCTTTCATTTCCATTGCCCAAAGAGATATATCAGAAAGAAATATTACTAAGAGCAATGTTAGAACATTCACTGCATATTTTTTTATTCTTTTTTTCTTCTAGGAGTTTTCTGGTTTCAGGCTTATATTTAAGTCTTTAATCCATTTTGAGTTTATTCTTGTATATAGTGTAAGAAGGTTAGTTTCATTTTTCTGCATGTATATATCCAGTTTTCCCCACACCAATTAGTGAATAGACTGTCTTTACACCATTGTTTATTCTTAATTCATTTGTCATAGATTAATTGACCATATAGGTGTGGATTTATTTCTGGGCTCTCTATTCTGTTCCATTGATCTATGTGTCTGTGTCTGTTTTTATACCAGTACTATGCTGTTTTGATTACAATAACCTCATAGTACAGTTTGATATCAGGTAGCATGATACCTTCAACTTTGTTCTTCTTTCCCAAGATTGCTACAGCTATTCAGGGTCTTTTGTGCTTCCATATAAATTTTAGGATTATTTGTTCTAGTTCTTTGAAAATTAACATTAGTATTTTGATAGGGATTGCATTGAATCTATAGATTGCTTTGGGTAATATGCACATTTTAATGAAGTTAATTCTTCTAATCATGAGCACGATATATGCTTCCATTTATTTGTATCTTCTTCAATTTCTTTCATCAATGTATTATACATTTTTGAGTACAAGTCTTTTACCTCCTTGGTTAACTTTATTCCTAGTTTTTTGTTTTTGTTCTTGGTTGTTGTTGTCGTTGCTGTTGGTTTGTTTTTGTTTTTGTTTTTGTTTTTGATGCAATTGTAAATGAGATTGTTTTCTTAAGTTCTCTTTCTGATTATTTGTTATAAGTGAATAAAAAATGCAACCGAATTCTGAATACTAATTTTGTATCCTACTACTTTACTAAATTCATTTACCAGTTTCTATTATTTTTAGTGAACTCTTTAGGATTTTCTCTTTATAGCAGTCGTCCCCAACCAGGGACCAGTGCTCCTATGAGAATCTAATGCCTGATGTGTGAGGTGGCCCTGAGATTGCAATGCTAGCACTGGGGAGCGGCTGCAAATACAGATGAAGCTTCACTTGCCCTTCTGCCGCTCACCTCCTGCCAGTTCCTAACAGGTCACCATTCAGTGCCAGTCAGCAACCTGGGGGTTGGACATCCATGCTCTACAGTATCACGTCATCTGCAAATATTGACAGTTTTACATTTTCCTTTCCAATTTGAAGGCTTTCATTTCTTGTCTGATTGTTGTGGCTAGAAATTCCAATCCTATATTGAATAAAGGTGGTGAAGGTGGGCATCCTTGTCTTATTCTCGATCTTAAGGAAAATGCTTTTAGCTTTCCCCATCGAGTATGATGTTAGCTTTGGGTTTGTCATATATGACCTTCTTTATGCTGAGGTATGATCCCTCTATTCACACTTTGTTGAGAGTTTTTATAATAAATAAATGCTGGATTTAGTCAAATGCTTTTTCTCTATCTATTGATGTGATGATATGATTTTCATCCTTCATTTTGTTTATCTGATTATCACATTAAATGATTTGAGGATAGTGAACCAAACTTGCATCTCAGGAATAAAGCGCACTTGATCATGGTGTATGATCTTTTTCATGTATTACTGAATTTGGTTTGCTAATATTTTATTAAGGATTTTTACATCTATTTCAGCAGGGATATTGGCCTATAATTTTTTTTTTTTTATAATGTCTTAGTCTAGTTTTAGAATCAGAATAATGGTGCCTAGTAAAATGAGCTTGGGAGTCTTCCCTCCTCTTGAATTTTTTGGAATAGTTTGAGAAAGATAGGTGTTAATTCTTCTTTGAATGTTTGATAAAATTCACCTATGAAGCCATTGGTTCAGGACTTTTGTTTGTTGAGAGATTTTGATTAGTGATTTGATTTAGCTTTATTGTAATCAATCTATTCAGATTTTCTATTTCTTCCTGATTCAATCTTGGAAGATTATATGAATCTAAGAATTCCAGATTGTTCTATTTGTTGGCATATAACTGCTCATAGCATTTTCTTACAATTTTTTGTATTTCTGTGGTGTCAGTTGTCACTTCTCTTTCACTTTGATTTTATTTAATTGGATCCTCTTTCATTTTCTCTTGATGATTCAATTGAATGTTTATCAATTTTGTTTATCTTTTCAAATAACCAGCCCTTGGTTCAGTGATATTTTCTATTGTTTTTTTAGTCTCTATTTCATTTATTTCCACTCTGATTTTTATTATTTCTTCCTTTTACCCACATTGGGCTGTTGTTGTTGTTGTTGTTGTTGTTGTTGTTGTTCTTCTTCTTCTTCTTCTTCTTCTTCTTTTTCTTCATCTAGTTCCTTTATAAATAAATGTAAGGTTAGATTGTTTATTTGAGATTTTTCTTGTTTCTTGAGAGAAGCTTGTATTGCTATGAATTTCCCTCTTAGGACTGCTTTTGCTGTGTACCATAGATCTTTGAGTCATTATGTTTTCATTTTCATTTGTCTCAAGGTATCTTTTAATTTCTTCCTTGATCTCATTGTTAACCCATTCATTGTTTAGTACCATGTTATTTATCCTCCACTTGTTTGTGTGATCTTTAATTATTTTCTGTAAATGATTTCTAGTTTTATACCATTATAGTCAGATAAGACACTCAATATGATTTCAATCTTCTTAAATTTATTAAGACTTCTTTTGTGGCCTAAAGTGTCTGTCTTGGGAAATGTTCTGTGTGCACTTGAAAAGAACGTATATTCTTCTGTTCAGAGTTAAATGCTCTAAAAACATCAGTTAAATTTATCTTGCCTAATGGGTCATTTAAGACTGCTGTTTCCTTGTTGACTTTCTGTCTGGAAGATCTATCCATTGATGTCAATAGGGTATTAAAGTCCCCTTCTATGATTGTATTACTGTCGATCTCTATCTTTATGTCCATCAATATTTGTTTTATATATTTAGGTTCTCCTATTTTGGGTGAATAAATGTTTACAAAGGTTATATCTTCTTGTTGTATTGATCCTTTTACCATTACGAAATGTCCTTCTTTGTCTCTTAATACTGCCTTTGTTTTAAAATCTATTTTATCTGATGTAAGTATTGCCACCCCAGCTTTTTTTTTTTTTTTCCATTTCCACTTGCATGAAATTTCCTTTTTCATTTCTTTACTTTCAGTTTGCTTGGATCTTTCAATCCAAAGTGGATCTCTTATAGACAGCATACGTAGGGGTCTTGTTTTCTTATCCATTAGGTTACCCTATGTCCTTTGATTACAGCATTTAATCCATCTATATTTAAAGTGATTATTACTAAGTATGTAGTTATTGCCATTTTTTTACCCACATTTATTTCTCCCCGCCCCACCCCCACCCCCCACCCCACCCTTCTCCTTCTTAAAAAAAGTCCCTTTAACATTTCTTGTAATACTAGTCTGATGGTGATCAACTTTTTAAACTTTTTCTTGTCTGGGAAGCTCATTATCTCTCCTTCAGTTTTAAATGATGGCTTCACTGTGTAGAGTAATCTTGGTTGTGAGTCCTTGCTTTTCATTACTTTGAATATTTTGTGCCAATCTCTTGTAGCCTACAAAGTTTCTTTTGAGAAATCAGCTGCCAGTCTTATGGGAGCTCCCTTGTAGGAAACTAATTGCTTTTTCTTTGCTGCTTTTAAGATTCTCTCTTTGTCTTTAAACTCTGGCATTTTAATTACAGTGTGTCTTGGTGTGGGCCTCTTTGAGTTCATCTTGTTTGAGACTCTAAACTTTCTGGGGTTGTATGTCTATTTCCTTTGCCAGGCAAGGAAAGTTTAACGTCATTTTTTCTTCAAATAGGTTACAACTAAACTACAATATAGCCATCATTGGGTGTCATCTGGAGTTTAGCTAAACAGAAGTGCTACAACTGGGGACACACGAAAGAGTCCACCTTGAGACTGGTAGGAGGGGCGGAGATGCCAAAAAGGCTGGTCCCACACCCAAGTGTGACGGTTGAGAATGGGGAGAAATATCTTGGCTGTGTACATCTCCTGGAAGAGTGAGGGGTCCCACCCCCACACTAGGCTCCCCAGCCCAGGGTTCCAGGAGGAGAAGTTTCCACAACTTCTGGCTGTGAAAACCAGTGGAGATTGTGGCTGGGTGAGATGGAAGGCCAAGGGAGTTGCAGACTTTCCTCTTAAGGGGTCCACACGTAGACTCACTCAGTGATAGATTCACTTGCTCTGAGTTCCAGCTCTGCAGCACCAGTTCAAAAGGTACCAAGGACATATTGGGAGGAACTGAGTTGTCTGGCTTCAGGGTGAGGGCTAAAGGGGCAGCTTTCTCCCAGACAGAATTGCTGGCAGAGGGCATTGTTCCTTTGTTAAGCACTTCGCTGCCCAGCTTACAGACCCAGGTGGGCACAATATCTGAGTCTCCATCAACATCGCTAACATTCATCATCCTGCCCTGCTGATTAGCTGAGACACTGTGCCATTCAACGTGCAGGCCTACCCAAACTGCTTCCAGTGGATTTTCCATACAAACGACCCATCTTGACTCATGCTGCAGACTTTCCTAAAATCTCTCAAAAGTTCACAAAACCTAAACAAGCAGATATGGCTTTAGTGTGTCCCATACCTTTTGCTGAGCATCCCCTTGCCTGGCACTAGTGGCAGCCAGCCTCAGTTTGCAGCTTGGCCTCTCGAGGCACTTCCAAGCCCAGTGTGGTGGCAGCCATCTGCAAATTGCTTAGTGGCTCATGCCAGGTAGCTCTGGACAAGGCACAGGCTGCAGTTGAACTGGCCTATGTCAGGGACCATCCCAGGAGGCCCTGGCCTACACACCCAGTGGCCAGCTTCAGTCTGAGCTGGAGCACCAACTGGGGTCGCATCTGAGAACAACACACCCAAAGGGAAGATGGGATCTGCATCAGAGCCCTGCTAAAGCAAATCCTGCTCAATAGGGTCAACCCCTACACAACAGCTCCTCTACTGGTCACAACCAATTATCACAACCAATCACCTCCAGGGTCAATCACTCCTATTGACAAGCAAAAGGCAACCAAGGCTCAACTATAACAGGCACACATAATCCATACAAGGGACATACCTGAAGCACCTGGCTCAGGTGACCAGGTAAGACTGTGCCACTAGGACCCACAGCACACCTACTACATAAAGTCACTCTACTAAAACCGGGAAACATAGCAGCCCTACCTAATACATAGAAACAAACATGAGTAGGCAGCTAAAATGGGGGGGGGGGGAACATGTCCCACATGAAAGAACAGAACAAAGCTCCAGAAAAATAATTAAACAAAATGGAGACAAGCAATCTACCAGAGGCAGAGTTCAAAACACTAGCTATGTTCAATGAACTTAGGGGAAGAATAGATGAACTCAGTGAGAACTTTAACAATGACACAGAAAACATAATAAAGAACCAGTCAGAAATGAAGAATACAATAACTGAAATGAAGAATACTTTAGGAAGAATTAACAGTAGATTAGATGAAGTGGAAGAACAAACCACTGATTTAGAGGGTGGGCTAGCAGAGGACACCCAATCAGAATGGTAACAAGAAAAAAGAATACAAAAATGAGGATAGTTCAAGGCACCTCTGTGACAACATCAGGCATAACATTCACATTACAAGGGTACTAGAAGGAGAAGAGAAAGAGCAAAGAATTTAAAACCTATTTGAAGAAATAATGATGGAAAATGCCCTAACCTAGCAAAGGAAATAGACATACAACCCCAGAAAATGCAGAGTCCCAAACAAAATGAACCCAAAGAGGCTCACACCAAGATACATCATAATTAAAATACCAAATGTTAAAGACAAAGAGAGAATCTTAAAAGCAGCAAGAAAAAAGCAATTAGTGACATACAAGGGAGCTCCCATAAGGCTGGCAGCTGATTTCTCAAAAGAAACTGCAGGCTACAAGGGATTGGCATAAAATATTCAGAGTGATGAAAAGCAAAAACCCACAGCTAAGATTACTCTACTCAACAAAGCTATCATTTAGAATTGAAGGAGAGATAATGAGCTTCCCAGATAAGAAAAAGCTAAAGAAGTTCATCATCATCAAGCCAGTATTACAGAAAATATTGGAGGGACTTCTTTAAGAAGAAGACAAAAGAAAAAAATATTAAAAATATGAACAATAAAATGGCAATAACTACATATCTAGCAACAATTTCTTTAAATATAAATTAAAGGCTTCTGTCAAAAACCAGAGTGGCTGAATAGGTAAAAAAAAAAAAAGAGAGAGAGAGAGAGACCCTTATATACTCTGCCTACAAGAGACTCACTTCAGATTGAAAGACACACACAGACAAGTAAAGGGATGAAAAAAAAATCTGAGTGTTCAGAATGGTGGGGGTAATGAATGGATGAGGGGAGAGGATTAAGAGCTACAAATTGGTAGTTGCAAAATAGTCATGGGGTAGAGTATAGCATGGGGAATATAGTCTGTAGTATTGTGATAACTATGTATAGTGTTAGGTGAATACTGGATTTATCAGAAGGATCACTTCATAAGTTATATATAAATGTCTAATCACTATGTTGTACACTTGAAATGAATATAATATTGTATATCAACTATATTTGAAAAAGATATATATAATAAATTTAAAAAACATTTAGACCAGTGTTGCATATGGTCAATCTTCATTAATATTGCCTGTTGCTGTTTTGTCCTGGCAGAACGTGCATTTGTGCATTTGGGTCACCAAGTGTGCAGTTTAAGGATTTCAATTCTCCCCCTCACCCGCCTCCCCCCTCCAATAAATCCTTTTTGGTGAGATGAGGAAAAAAGCATTAGCTGTTGATGATGATGTTATCTTATTAACATTATTACTATGGGATAAAGCCCTATTTCCACTCAGGCCGATTCCAGTACCTGCACTCTTAATCTCTGCATATATAGCTGCCACCGAAAACGTTTCAATCTAAGAAATTGCTAAATGTTGTCACTCTGATCAAGAGAAAGCTGAAGGGTTAAGTAGTTAAGACACCAGATATCCCCAGTGACTCATCAGAGAAAAGAAGCCAATGGATGATAAGCCTCTGCTTCTATAGTTACCAGGTCAAGAGTAAGGCAAAGGGTAGAGTGGACTCTGCTCTAATGGGCAGGTCTGGCGTGGAGTGTGAGGCAGGGAAAGGGGACCTGTGCTTTTTTCCTCCATCGCTGGGCAAGGGAACAGATGCAGTTCGTGTCTTAATGAGAAAATGCCTTGAGACCTGGTTTGGCCCCTCTAACTTCCCCGCTCAAATAAATAATCAGATTTCAGATCCACCACGGATTGAGTCATGGTCAGAGAAAGCTCTCTGGCAGTTCCTTCACTCTCAGCTCCTAGAGCAGAGCTGGGAGAGAAAGAGGGTGGATGTATCTCTCCATCCAAATACATACAGGCCTCTCTTCCTCCTAAAATGCCTGCTGTTGAGTCCTCATGGCCATTTTACTATAGAGCATAAAAAACATTTTCTCCACTCTATTTTCTAGTCCCAAATTTGAAAGGCCCGCTATGAAACATATCTAGCTGACTCTAGTTTGAAGGATTTTTCTGACTTTTAGTTAAAAGGCAGAAGATAATTTTTTATCATAAATCTTATCACAAAGCACAGATCCAAGAATACTGTTGAATAGTGGCAAAGTGATGACCATATTAGCTTGCTTTATGTAGCCAAAATTTCAGCCAGCATCAAAAATAAATAGAGACAGAAAGCTCAATTCTAGTTGCAATTCATAATCCACAAGGCTCACTTTTACTGTGCTGATGAGGTGGTATTCTTTTCTTGCAAAAATACAAAAATGTTCTCTAGCTAACATAAGCAGAGAGACAATACATTGGGAGGAAAAACCATCAGAATGCTCTCAACTGCAAATAAAGAAATACTTGACTGTTAGTGGTTTAAACAAGTGAGGATTCAATTTTTCTTCAAAAGCAAGAAATCTGATAACCATTGGAGTTGTTTCAATGACTCAACAATGTAAAGACTGGGGTACCTCTGATTCTCTTCACTTTTTCCTTATGGTTACAAAATGGCTGCCAGCACACCAAGCTTCATTTACTTTAAAGGTAGGAGGAAGGGGAAAGAAGAGTATTAGCTGCTCCTGTCTCTTTTATTAGAAAAGTAGATTCAGCTTAAGTCTCATTGGCTAAAACTCTATCACTTGGATTCTTAATTCTTAGCCATTAGAGAAGCTGGGAAAGTTAATATTTTTCACCATCTATAGGGAAGCAGGCAAGCAATAGGGAATTGGAAATAGGTAGTAGGTTAGCTCAGTATTTCTCAACCTTATCAATGTAGATATTTTGGGCCAGGTAATTCTGTGTTGTAGGGGCTGTCCTGTGCATTGAAAATTGTTTAGCAACATCCCTCCCCTAGTTATAACCACTAAAATGCCAAACTTCCCTGGCAGGTGGTGGGGGTGGGAATCACCACAAGTTGAGAACCTCTAGGTTAATCCACCCACAGCATCTGCCACAGATATAAGGCCACTTTCAGAATCACAAAGTGATAGAGCCAGAACAGTTCTTAGGTCCTGGGGAACAGAATCTAGAAAGTCTCTACCAGTCTCTACCTTGGAATGAATCAGCTCCATCTTCACTCTGCTATGGCTCAAGACATAAATCCAGAGATAAGAGAATAAGATTGGTCCAGAGTTACAAGCCCATCATAGGTAAGGGAAGGACTGGATACCTTGATTCACTCTTCCGCCAAGCCCGTAGCCCATGCAGAAGGGATAGATCCTAATAGCTCTTACCCAAAGGTGATTGGGCATGGAGGGGTGGGGCAGGAGTGAATGCTAGTCAAAATATATATATATATATTATATATATATATGTCTGTGTGTGTGTATATATATATATATATATATACACACACACAACTGATCCTATTTCTAACTGATGGCTGAGTCTTTTATTTTTGAGAAAAGACCATTCTGAAGAGTATTTTTAAGGAACAGTCCAGGATAGCTGAATGACCTTAGACAAATCATATTACCTCTTTGAGCCTCTCTGTATTTATGTATAAAATAAAGGTTTGACTCAAAGGATCTCAAAGATCCCTCCCAGCTCTAACACTCAACCTCTTGGCTTCCAGAGAATGGCTTCTTCCTTC
Organism: Pteropus alecto; assembly: GCF_000325575.1. Taxonomy (NCBI): domain Eukaryota; kingdom Metazoa; phylum Chordata; class Mammalia; order Chiroptera; family Pteropodidae; genus Pteropus; species Pteropus alecto. The sequence continues at coordinate 9,800,130 of NW_006440638.1, read as the reverse complement.
CTCTCATCTACATGCCCCAGTTTGCTCCATCTTCCAAAGCCAAGTCTCCATTGCCTAGATCTGGACTGTCTTGACAGTGAGAAGCAGAAGGAAGGATTTAGCCTTTAGTTTGGTGAGGGATGCATATGTGTGGCTTGAGATTTCTTTCTTTCTTTCTTTCTTTCTTTCTTTCTTTCTTTCTTTCTTTCTTTCTTTCTTTCTTTCTTTCTTTCTTTGATTCATCTGGGACTTACTGAATGCATCAAATTCCTTAAACAAATCACAGCTCAGCTCAGTGGCCTCTGAGCCTCTTGCAGGAATCTGAGTAGAGAAAGTGACCTCCTTCTGCACAGTTGGCACCTGCCAGCAAATTCTTGAAAGATGGTGACAGATTCTATAATCAAAAAACCCACAATGGTCCTGTACTGTGGTTTTGATGTTATCTTGTTGATTTATTTAGCTCACTGGTAAAGAGTAGAGGAATTGGAGCAAGGGGTGGAGGGAAATGGGGATTAAAAATGTAAATATGTGATTACTTTTAATGACCTTATTACTTGACATCAAATCTGTTTGTATTGACAAATAAGTATGCAAATGTTTATATCAACACTCACTTCATTAAAATAGTAAATGGTTGAAGTTAATATTAGTGCAGCATTGAAACCTTGAGTAGTTTTGATTACATAGCAATAAGCTACTGATGAGTATCATTATGTACCAATCATACAAAAATGAGCCACCAAAGGCCATATTTCCAAAATTGGGTTGAGCAAGTATATCCACAAAAACAGAGAGAGACACAAAGTGCCAGAGTCTTTCTCTGTCTTCATATCCAAGCATAGTTTGAAGGTACAAAATGGGAAGTTACATGTGCAGATATGCAATTGGATGTGTAATTATGCAATGTGTGTCCCCAAAAGTATATATAGGTGTTTTAGACTATGGAGACATCCCTACCCCTTGTGTACCATCCCACCTCCATTTTCTTGATTTTTTTTTCCAAATGATGATTTTTAGCTTAAAGACAAGTAATCTTTAAAATACTAGAATCTTTACAAGTAAACAGGCATGAGTGTGTACGTCTCTCTGTTAAGCAGCAAACAGTTGGGTCTAATATTCCTTAAAGAAACCAGCATGAGGGCTGAATTCTTTATGTCTAGTGCTTCTTGGGTTCTATATTTGCTGAACACTTTACCATGCAAATGTTAATGAGAAGATACAATCAATGAGAAAGGTGAGTTGAAAGATGCAAAAAGTCTCAGATGGGCACAGAGCTAAAGTAGTTTGTTGGAGAAGTTTCACAGGGGCTACAGCTTAGTTTTCCTTCAGCTTGAGAAAGTTGGCTCTTTAGCTTTCATTGCCATGTGTTATAAATTTCAGTCAAACCCAGGAAGAGTAGAAGTCCTAGGTATTAGTAAAGTCCTGTGTTATTCGCAGAGAAATGAATCATAAATTGGTCTTTATTTTTTAATGATGAGCATGTGACCAGTCAGTGTTCAGCCAACAATTAGGTGTTTATTGAGCACACACTATGAAGAAGTTACTCATGGAAATATTGGAAAGGAGAACTGCTTTCCAAGTGGATACATTTGGTTTGGCAGGCAATAGACATCTCTATACAGCTAAATGCTAAATTGAGTGCTAGAAGTTAACAATCCATCTGATCAGAAAAAGAGAAGTGGAGAAGTCTGCTCTGACAGGAAGGCTTCTTGAACAAGAAAATGAGCTTGACCTTAGACTTGGACTAGCAAATACAATGGTAACAGGCAGGGGAGAGATGGGGTGCTTTTGACTGCAGGAGGAAGCCCAAGGAAGAAGTGGAGAGGCCCTTCCTTAGAACAATGAAGAAAAGACCAGCAGCCAGGGAAGCAATGGGGAATAAAGGGAGGGTAGAGGTCCTGACATCTCAACAACGTGCATTGTGGTTAGGAATGCAGCCACAGGGAGGTATCTTGAAATTTTCAATTTTTAAACAATCTCAAACTTAAAGTTGCAAGAACATTATAAAGATTAAGTAGCTGATATGACTGGCCCCATCACATTAGAGAATATTTCCTACAAATAAGAACATTCTTCTGCATAACCACCATACACATATCAAAATCAGGAAATGAACATTGTTGCATTACCACAATCTATTTAATTCAGGAACCATTCAGGTTTTGCCTATTGAGACAATAATATCTTTTATGGCAAAATGACCCAGTTCAGAATCACATGTTGCATTATGTCATCTTGTCTCATTTGCCTTCCTCAGTCTATAGCTATTTCCTTGACTATCATGATTTCGATTCTCTTGAAGATTATGGGCCGGTACTTTTGTAGAATGTCACTCAATCTGAGTATGTCTAATTATCCCTCACAATTAGATTCAGATAATTCAGCTTCAGCAAAAATATCACTGGAGTGATACTTTATTCTTCTCGTGGCCTACTATTTGGAGGCTTGGAATGTCCTTTGCCCCATTCCTGATCATGCTAACTCTGATCACTGGATTAAGAGAATGTCTGCCAGGCTTCTCCACTGTGAAGTTACCATATTTCCTTTCATGGGAAATCACTGACTAAAAGAATAAAGAATTCAAAGTAGCTATTATGGAAAATTGAACACATTGTTGTCTGAGGCAAATGAAATAGAGAAGGGGTTCCTGCTGCACTGAGTAGCCAACATAAAGTAAAGTTTTATAACATGTGAGTTCATGTAGCCTTTTGGACAGAAGAGAAAACATCGTTCTATTATTCTGACTTTGAACTCCAATCCATAAGTCTTGCCGTCATTTCTTATTGGACCTCCTGTTTCCCAACAGCAAACCAATTGGCCAAGATGTCAGAGAAAATGATAAGCATGGGAAATTAAAGAACATGGAATCTGGTTTACCAGATATCCCAGCGTCTTTTCTAGAAGATGTGGGCTCAACTATAGTGAGTGAAGGATGGACATTGAAGCCAAACAGAGTATCATGTGATAGGAGGTCCCCATGTACTTAACTACCAGGATTTTGTTTTTCTGGTAGGGAATGCAAGCTGAGGGTAAGATATGAATAGCTTGGCATATTTGGCACAAATATTAGAGGATATTTATGAGAAGGCAAGAGACAGTATACAGGAAAAGAGAATACTGCTTAAGTAAACTGATATTGAGTAGAAAATCTGAGGCATAAAATGCAAGACAAAACTATGGAAACAGTAAAAAATGTACTGTCAGTAACTGGAGAAAGGGGTGAATAAATGGAGCACAGGGCATTTTTAGGGCAGCGAAACAATTCTGTATGCTCCATAATGGTAGATTCATGTGGAAATCCATAGAATGTATAACACAAAGTATGAACCCTAATATAAAACTATGACTTTAGTAAATAATAATGTATCAGTATTTGTTCAATTATAACATGTACCATACCAGTGCAAGAGGTTAATAGTAGAAACTAGAGGGGGAAGAGGATAAATGAGAATGAGGAGGGGAAACAGTGTATTAGATATCTCTGCATTTTCTGCTCAATTTTTTGTAAATCTAACACTGCTCCAAAAATTAAAGTCTATTAATACATTTTTTAAAACTCTCAAATGCTGAATGAGTAAATAAATAGAGGTTCTAAGTTTTTCAATGAGCTCATGACAATGTTTTATCTTCCCTCACTGCCACCTTATTTCAAAAGTCCTATAGTACTCCTTCTCTGTCTCATACGGCATCACTCGAATCTCAACCTGTTCTCTATCCCATTTCCACTTACCTTTACTCAGAACCAGTATGAATCAATTCTCAATCTTTGAGAGAATTAGAAAATATTATCTCTTCTACATGGTACATTCCCATGGAAACATGGATTTGCAAGCAGAGCTTTGTCAAAAACTCAGCTCTTCCTTATCTCGGTGATGAGGACCATCATTAAGGGTAGACACAAACCTTAGTGGTGGCTCTGTCGCCTCCATTCTTTTTGTGTAATATCGTCACTGAAGCAGCATAGTTACCAGTGCTGCCCTCTGCTGGCCAGCACAGCTGGCCTGGGGCTTTTCCTGCTAATGCCCTTGGCACATTCAGGACAGGACACATCCCAATCTTGTATTTTTGGTCATTGGCTAAGGAAACTAAAATGTTCTGCTAGTGGCCAGGAACAAAATATCCTTTAGCATTCCTGTCAATCTAACCAGAAGATATCAGATCTGACCTTCTGTCCTCCCAGGGTTATCCCACCCCTTGACCTCCCTATCCCTAGAAGCACTCTGGAATAGATCATGTATCCTTCAGAGCTGGAACATTCCCACTGCCTTGAAGCAGAACCTGTTACTTATATGCCAGGCTGGCAGAGAAGGGCAAAGACTGGACAAGGGAATCTGACAGGTCAAACAGCAGTGTTCAAAAATAAGTGGTAAACCCAGTAGCACTATCAATCAAGACAAATTAAGGGGCCATACCACATGGTAAATAAAGCACAGGATTTGGGAACAGAAACACATCATTTAACGTCCTGCCCTAGCTTCTTACTAGTTATAAGACTACATTTCCAACAGCTTAATTCTTTGGGCCTCAACATCTTCACCTAAAATGGGGGAAAAGTGACTTGCTGGTGGTTATCATTTTATACAAGATAGTAGTAATAGCTAATATTTACTAAGAGCTTTCTCTGTGTCAGACACTGAGCTTTGTATTTTATATGCGTTATTTTATTTACTACTTATAATTCTCTGAGGTAATAAATGCAAATAGTGGAAAGCAGGTATACCATAAACAGTATTATCAGATATATCACATCAGAAGCAACAATTTTTGACCTACAAAAATGTCCATTTCACATGATTCAGCCTGATATTAAAAGGGCTGACAGGTTTCCAAACTAAAGATTTAGGCCTATGAGAAGCAAACCAGTCACTGGAATCCAAACCAGTGACTAGATGGCGAAGATGGATACTGCCACTCAGGCTGACAGCTAGCTAGAAAGGCAAAAGACAAGGGTGTATCTCAACGCTTCTCAAATTGTAACACAAAACAGTAAACTGAGGCAGAGGCTCTGGTTCACTGCAAGAAGGAACATCAGAAAAGCTATAGATAAGTGATTGTTGAATATGAGCGTACCTGAGTCACACAGAGGGCTTATTAGAACGCCGGTCGGTGGGCCCACCCCCTACAATCCACAGTGTAGATTGTAAACTGGGGCTCAGAAAAAACATTTCAATTTCTAGTCTTGTTTTACTTTTTTCCACACGAAGGTTTAAATTTTTTAAATTATTTTTTATACTTAAGAATAAGGAGATTTCACATAAAAATCCATATTTCTACCTTTTTAAAAAATGAGAGAATCTGGAAACTCACATTCGCGCATTACACTCATTGCCTAGAGTGAGTCGGTGTTGCCCATAGTTAGTTATGTGGGGTCCATTCTGTCGGGATCTTGGAGGGGAGACATAATTCCTATCTTAAACCCAGCATTTCCAAGTACAGCTATGGATACAGAGTTAACATCTGTATTTTAATTCACTGCTTTTACTTTCATATAGGCTTTAAATTATTTTATTAGCCAGATTTTAGTATCAGAACCTAGGCCAGAAGAGGAAATGCCAGTTGGGCCAGAATGTTTTATTTAAATTGGTACTAATCTGCAGATCCATATTGAAAATCTACTATATTCCTATAATCTTCTACAAATGTCTCAAAAACAAATCAACTAACTATTCAGGAAATCAGCCAATTATATTTTTTAAATATTAAACCTATTAAATATTAAACCTATTTAAATGGTTAACCTGATTCTAATGAGTGGTGTCACAATTGCTAGTGTACTGAAGTTTAAGTATTAATATGAAATAATAGCTGCAGAAAGTCAGGGAGAAATATGTAGGAGAATTTACCAACGGATGTGATAGACAGACTCTAAAGCAACCTCCGCTTGCCATGTAGTTGTTGATTTTCTTCATGGCACTGAGAGTAGAAGTTATGAAGTCTGAGTTGACTGAGAATAAAATGTGGTTCATATCCAGGGAGATTCACAGCATCCCTGTGCTAGAGCTCTCCCAGGGTCAAAGTCCTCTATCTGTGATTTTGTTCTCACCTGAACTTTCATCCAGTGTTCTCGTTGTCTAGTCACCCTGTGGCAGAAAAATTAGTCAGTTCCTGTAGAAGAAGGACTTTGTATAAGGTTTATGCAAGCTAAATATGAGTCATGATATACCTACCCTTTAGTGGATATGTTTTCGTTCTCTTGTTTTACTAAGATCTAGTCATTTTAACAGTATAAGTATTTTAAGAAATGCAGGGTGTAGGATATACAGATTTCAAGAAATGACCACATCTGAATCCCCACTATTCAAACTGTGGTCTGAAGACCACTGGCATCTGCATTTCCTTGGAACCCTATTACGAACGCAGAATCATAAGCCCAAGGCAACAAAATTGGAACTGTAAGATAATAAGATTACCTTGATTTATTTGAAAACTCAAACTTGGAGAAACACTGCTTTAAACTAGGTATTAGAAGTAGAAAATTTGGCATCTCAGAAGAAACTTGTATCACTGATACTCTGATTAAAAAAAAAAAAGGAAAAATCCTAAAATGTGGTCTGCAGGTAATTTTCAAGTTGTAGGATCCCTCGCAAAATAATACCAAAATATTTTATGGATCCACACATGATTTAACTATGTATTAGTATTCATCTATTTTAAAAACATTTGATGAGTAACACTTTTAAATGAATGTGTACATTATTAATCAAATCATCTATGCAATTTGTAAAATGTTCACATATTTATATGTATCAGAGAATATATTTTTCGGTTTTAGTAGCAACGCTTGCACACATATGGATTATCAAAGCTCTTGTAACTTTACAATCCACAGAGTGAAAAATGCTGTTTAATCAATTATTGTCATAGGATTTATTTCTTTTCTGTGCAAGAGATCTAGAGCAATTGAAAATGACATATCCTCTAAAAGTTTTGAATAATGGACCATGTTCAACTTTCAAAACTAATTAATACCCCATAGCAGTTATTCAGACTTTGGTGGGAATCACCTGGACATCTGTTAAAAATACAGAGGCCCAGGCCCTCACTTAATTCAATGAGCCTAGGTGTCTGTATTCCTCATTTGCTTTCCAGGTTTGAGAACCACTGCTCTAGATTAGAGTTTCTCAACCTCAGCATTATTGATGTTTTGGGTCAGATACTTCTGGGGGCTGTCCTGTGCACTGTTGGATGTTTAGCAACATCCTTGGCCTCAACTCACTAAATAACAGTAGCAACTTCTCTAGTTGTGACAACCAAAAATGTCTCCAGACACTGCCAATATCCCCTGAGAGGAAAAAATCACTACCAGCTGAGAACTACTGGCCTACAGGAAGAAATAACAATTATCCATTGGATTCCTAGAGTGACACAGAGTTTGGTTGAGGTCCGCATGGGACCACCAGAACCACACGGGTGAATGGCTTTGCTCATCCATACCAAACATTCTGGGTACCACTTGCTTGTTGGTAGCTATGATTATGGGTCTCAGACTATAAAAAAAAAATCTAATCTATTCTGATCTTGACACATTGAGACTAACCCAGCTAAATGATTCAAACATTACTTTGTGGTTTGAGTTCAATTTAGAGGCAATATGCAAGGCTCAACCAGGCATTTGTCTTATGTCAGGGCCTAGTCACATTTGTCAAACAAAAACCAGACCACTAAATATCGCTTTTTTTAAAAAAAGCCTTTTCTAAAGCCAATTTTCAATCTATGTTTGAAAATTATATTTCACAAAGATGAAAAACATAGATTTTCATTTTGTTCTGAATTAGCACCGTAAACAGCTGGCTCTCTTCTTTCAAGTGGAGGCCTTAGCTCCATTTGTTAGCTCTGTTTCTGATATTTCACCTATCCTTTATTTACTTAACAGATTTTGACAGGAAATTCTCAGAGAGATAATATATCTCCATTAATAGGGTGACTGGGGGAACATATTCTAAGGTTTCAAGTAGAATAGAACAATAACTTATATCTTTGACATTTTTGTCAGCTACCGTTCCATTAATAGTATCCAACAGAGCTTTCCCTCAAACCATGAAGTATTATGAGTGTTTTGTGGCAAAGCATACTTTTGTATTTTTCAGATGATTCAGGCCCATTACACCATTATCACTAGATAGTGGTGCAAATTAAAAGGGCTTGTGAGAAAGGCAAACCGATATTCATAAAAACAATCTTGAGACATAAATCAGCCCATTATAGAGAATGAAATTGAATCAAGCCAGGATTTCTGGGAATTTGAGGGTCTAAGAGATCTTCTTCTTCAATGTCACCAATTTGTGTTCAACTCAAAAATGTATAAAGAGAAGTCAACTCCCTTAGAAATGCAAACTTTCTCTTTGTTCAAGTTGGATGGTAGCTATCACTAAACTGTAGGGAATATCTAGAAATCAAAGCTCCTCATGTTAATAAACATAAATGAACTTTCCTCTTTTCAAGACATCAGAAAAAAAACTTAAAAACAAGCCAGAAGCTCATCTGTTAGGAATCCCTTTACTACTTGATAGATTTTTACACTGGCATTCCAAAACATGCCAGAATGTATTAGTGTTGTTTTTTCAGACAGATGGATGCTTTGCCTTTATATTTTATTTTATTTTATTTTATTCCCATTCCCCCCACTTCTCCCTTTTGGAAAACATCAGCTTGTTCTCTATATCTATGGGTCTGTTTTGTTTTGTTTTGTTTTACTTATTCATTTGAGATTTTTTCTTTTTTTAATTTTTCACATAAAAGTGAAATTATACAGTATTTGTCTTTCTATGTCTGACTTACTTAGTATAATACCCTCTAGGTCCACCCATGTTATCACGAATAAAAAGATTTTATTCTTTTTTATTCCGTTGTATATATGTACCACCTCCTCTTTACCCAATCATCTATTGAGGGGTACTTATGTTGCTTCCATATCTTGGCTATTATAAATAACAGTGCATAGGGGTGCATAATGCTTTTTGAATTAGTGCTTTGGATTTCTTCAGATAAATAACCAGAAATGAAATTGTTGGGTTATAAGGTAGTTCTATTTTTAATTTTTTGAGGAAACTCTATACTGTTTCCCATCATGGCTGCACTAGTTTGCTACCACAGCAACAGTGCACGAAGGTTCTCTTTTCTCCACATCCTCGCCAACACTTGATATTTGTTACTTTATTGATAATAGCTATTCTGACAGTTGTGAGGTAATATCTCATAGTTTTAATTTGCATTTTCATCATGATTAGTGGTATTAAGCTTCTTTTAAAATGTGTGTTGGCCATCTGCACATCTGTATGTCCTCTTTTGAGAAATATCTATTCAGGTCTTCTGCCTATTTTTTAATTGAATTGTTTGGGGGTGGGTTTTTTTTGTTGTTATGTGAGTTTCCCATATATTTTTTATATTAACCCCTTATTGGACATATCATTTGTGAAATCTTCTCCTATTCAGTAGTTTGTTTTATCATTTGTTGATGGTTTCTTTACTATGCAAAAACTTTTAGTTTGACATAGTCCTGTTTATTTATTTTTTCATTTGTTTCTCTTGCCTGGGAAGACATATCAAAAAAGATATTGCTAAGAGCAATGTCAAAGAGTTTACCGCCTATATTTTCCTTCTATGAGTTTTATGGTTTCAGGTCTTATGTCTTTAATCCATTTTCAGTTTATTTTTGCATTTGGTGTAATAAAATAGTCTAGTTTTGTTTCTCTGCATGTATCTGTCCAGTTTTTTAACACCACTTATTGAATAGACTGTATTTACCCCATTTTCTATTCTTACTTACTTCATTGTAGATTAATTAACCATATAAGCAAGGATTTATTTTGAGGCTCTCTATTCTGTTCCATTGATCTATGTGTCTGTTTATATGCCTGTACCATACTATTCTGATTATTGTAGATTTGTTGCATAGTTTGAAATCAGGGAGCATAATACCTTCCACTTTGCTCTTTCTCAAAACTTCTTTGGTGGTCAAGGTCTTTTGTGGTTCCGTTTAAATTTTAGGATTTGTTCTAGTTCTGTGAAAAATGTTATTCCTATTTTAGTAGGGATTTCATTGAATCTGCATATTGCTTTAGTTAATAAGAACATTTTAACAATATTAATACTGCCAACCCATGAGCAAGGTATAGGCTGCCATCTATTTGTTTCTGCTTCAATGTCTTTCTTTAATGTCTTATAGTTTTCAGGGTATACGTCTTTTGCTTCCTTGGTTAAATTTATTTCTAGGTATTTTACACTTTTTGATACAATGGTAAATGAGATTTTTCTTTTTTAATTTCTCCTTCTGATCGTTCATTACTAATGTATAGAAACACAACAGCTTTCAAAAAACACAATTTTTTGAATTCAGCTTCTAATATTGATTCTGTATTCTGGAACTTTACCGTATTCATTCATTAGTTCTAGTAGTTTTTTGGTGGAGTCTTTAGGGTTTTCTATAAATAGTATCATGTCATCTGCAAATAATGAGAGTTTTACTTCTCCCTTTCCAATTTGGATGCCTTTTATTTCTTCTTTTTATCCGACTGCTATGGCTAGGACTTCCAATACTGTGTTGGCTAGAAGTGGTGAGAGTGAATGCCCTCATCTTCTTCCAGATCTTAGAGAAAGAGCTTACAACTTTTCCCCGTTGAGTATGGCATTTGCTGTGAGTTTGTCATATATAGCCTTTATTGTGTTTAGCTATAGTCCTTCTATACTCACTTTCTTGAGAGTTAAGTGTTGTCTTATATGCATATTTTCACAGCCAAATTATAGAGATTCAACCTTGCAAAGTAGGGAAAAATTCTCCCATCTATCAGATGTTTCTATAGTTCTTCATTGCCTCAGTTCCTCAGATCCTCAGTTCCTCAGTTCCTCAGTTCTGTCTAAAAAGTGTCCCTAATAATTGATGATGCAAGAGGCATGATATGAAGTAACAATGAAATTTATAGCGTAGAGCTAAAACCCAAAGAAGACCATTTACCTTATAATGCTATTAATATAAAAGTAATTATGAGTGTCGGTTCTAATTAAAATGTTCACTTAGAATCAAGATGGAGGGGCCAGAATAGTGAGGCCCCTGGTGTTGAAACTTCATTCTTTGACATGAAAGCTTATGTGCCTTTTACAAGTATGAAGTTAAAATCTTTATTTTTAAGATTTTAAAAATCAATTTACAGTTATCTCCTCTATATCTGTAAAACTGTCCATCAAGAGAAAGCCTGTACTTTATGTAATCATATATTATACATTCTATAGTACATATTAAAGAGCTAATATGGACTCAAATATAGTGGGTGGAATAATGACCCCCCCAAAAAAAGATATATTCAAGTTATAATATCTTGTGATTGTGACCTCATTTGGAAATAGAGTCTTCACAAATGTAATCAAGTTAAAGATGAACTCATGCTGCATTAGAGTAAGTCCTAAAGCCAGTGATTAGTATCTTTGTAAGAAGAGGAGGGGGGATACACACACACATACATGCACACGCACATGCACACACACACACACACACGAAGCACGAAGCCTATCTGAAGATGGAGGAAAAAATTGGAGTGATGCCGCTACAAGTCAAGGAAGGCCTAGAGTGACCAGATCACATTGTTCCCCAGTTAAAATCCTCCAAAGTTTTCCCATCCCACTTGGAATAAAATCCAAAATTCTCACCATAAAAATAAACTCAAGGAAAGTCAAGGATTGACAGCAACCACCAAAATCTAGGAGGGACATGAAAGATTCTCTCTGAGTCTCCAAAATGAATCTACCTTCATGACATCTTGATTGCAGATTTCTAGCCTCCCGAACTATGAGAGAATAAATTTTGTCATTTTGTCACCTAGGTTGTGGTAATTGGTTATAACAGCCTTAGAAACTAATACCACATACATATCTTTTTCAGATTCATATTAAGAATAAGTGTGTTTTTATTCAAAGTAACACTTAAAATTTATGTTTGGTTCAAAAAACTAAATTAAATCTTTTATCAAATTTAAACTTTTACCAAATTGAAATACATTTTTAAAATGTATTTGAGACTAAAAACAAAAGTAGACATTTCATTTAATCTTAACATACAAAAGTTTATTTCTTTAATCATAAACTAAATAACATCATTATCCTTTTAAAAGCTGTTATTCCAAAAGTCAGTATTTGGGCAACCTAGAACATAAGCCCTAATCAAAAAACTAACAAAGCGAAAAAGTACAAATAAACAAAAAAACCACAAATGAACAAAACAAAAACCTAAAGGAACTTTGACTGCCTAAAACAATTGCCACATAACTGTAACAGCTGCCTCCTCTCAACTTACTTATTTCTTCATATTTCATTCAATAATTATTTACTCTTATTTAGAAATTATTTTTTAAAATCTAAATTATTTGCCTATTGCAAATGATAATATTAGAGTTGGTGGAAGATGCAATAAGGGTATAAATTTCCATAAACAACTGGTCACTGAGAAGGAAGAAAGAAAAATTTTGAAGGAAATGCTGAACAGTTATGGATGTTTATGATTAACCTAAATCAACAAGAAAAAATATAATTTTATATTCCATATCTTCAGCTATAGAAAGTCAGATAAACCTATAAGAAAATGTCTGCTGGAAATGCTAAATATAAACATATTAAAGTTGCTTCTTAAAAAAAAAAAAACTTCAGTTATGTGGACATTTGCTTATATGTGGCACATGTTATCCTTTAATCTTTCTGATTACAAGTATTACTTTAGCTACTAAAAAATAACATTTAGATTTGGAAACAATTTTTTAATTAATTTTTTCTTATTTAGAAAATTCTTATGAATGTAAATGGGCTTATCTGTGATCTGTGTTGATATTTAAGGTGCTTATATAACCATATGGAAAACGAGATGAAAATTCCTGTTTACATTTCTTGAACATTTTACATATTTTTTAAAGTTCAAATTTTTTAACGTTAAAAGTGTTCTTGTTTATAACGCACATAAATATGTTTCTCAGAAAAGTAATTTTCATAAATGTCTGTTTGCTTGAATTAAAAGGCAATTTTTTGAATTCAGCTTCTAATATAGTACTGGAAGTTTGAGTACCATACAAGGTAAGGCAAGTCATTAAACCACCATTTTGAGGATAACTAGTAGCTTGTTACCAGTTTATTGGTCTTAGATTTGGTTATCTTTGCAGACCTTCAGATAAATATATGAAATCTTATTTATTTCAGATAAATATATGAAATCTTAAGTATTTTTTTCCTCTACAGATTTCAACCACCACTTAGAGGTTTTATACCAATGGTCTTGCACATAAATTTAAATGGCAAATGTTTGTTGTTTCATTTTTTTCAGTCATATTCGACACCTTAAAATTTGTTTTTAAACTTGAGTGCCTTTAGGCAAGGTTGTTGCCTAAAGTTCTCATCAGTCCTCACTGCTGTCTACTCTCTTATGCTGGCCTGTTTTGTTCCTTTGCATTTCCTAGCTGTCCCTTCCTCCCAAGGTACCTGAGTTTTTTACTTTGGATACAACATATTCTTTAACAATTAGAGACAAAAGGTGCCAGTTTCATCTATATATTGTGGTATTAGATCTTGCTGTGGTATTAGAGAAGGCTTCAGATCTCCCTCAAATGATTATGAAAATGTAGTCATGTAGATTAATTTTCCTTGAATCAAAGGCTCACCAAAGAAGCCAACCTCTCCCAGGTGACCGCCATATGCCTCACAGAACTGGGTAGGGAATCACTCAGACAATGAACCTTTCTGAGATTCCCCTCTGTTCTGACATTTGATGCCATAACATGAAGCAACTGAGCTTGCTGAGTATAAACTGTTTTAGACCATGCCAATAGCACTACTGAACAAATAATGCAGGGACAGTTATTCAGTTAACTGAAAGGTCTGGCCCAATGTGGTTTATAAACTAGTATGGTCATCTTGAGAATGTTGCAGGAGAAAGTAGAGTATGGGATTTAACATTGAAAATGAGAAGTTGATCCTACTTCTTAGACAAAATTGAGATTGACAAAGTTGAGTTTTATCTACATATATCTTTAAACGAAGATGTAGCTCTGAATCAAAATTAGGGACTTAGGAAAAAAATAAAGTTGAGAATTTAGTCCTGTTTATTCTCTTCAAAGGGGTAAACAAAGCAAAAGAAAGAAATATACAGAATCAGCTGTCTTCTTGAGCTATTTTGGGATGATTGCTGGCAAGCACCATTTTGGCCATACATGTTCTTGAGAAGATGGCTTCTGTGTATTCTATAACTTCTGAGATCCTGAAAACTTAAATTTAGGTTCCAAACCCCCAAACCACTAAATTTTCTGTGAGCTAGTAAACCAAGTTTTTTGACAAGTCATTCCAGAGTCAGAATTAGGTTGTCTATAAAATGCTAACCTCAGATCATTTCTCCTTTGTTAGGCTTCATCTGTTCTACATAAAAACTAGGTTAGTTAAAACAGATCCCAGATTAATTAAAACACATAAGAACCTCTTCTGTGGCAGCATCTCCAAAACAAAGCATTTACAGGATTTGTACGCTTAAAAGCAAAAATGCTGATCAATGAAGTTAAAGAATATTTAAATAAATGGAGAGACATACTGTGTTCATGGATTAGAAGATGCAACATAGCTATGATGCAATTCTCTCCAAACAGATGTATATGTTTAATGTAATTCCTATCATAATCCCAGCAAGGTTTTTCATAGATGTAGATAAGCTTATTCTAAAGCTTATGTGTATAGGCACGGACCTTAAAATCACTAAAAAGATCCTGACAAACAAGTATGATGTAAAAGAAGTTACTTACCTGATACAAAGGCTTACTATATAGATACAGTAATCAAGGAAGTATGGCACTGATAAAGGAGTAGGCACATAGAACAATGGAAAAGAATAAAAGTCAAATAGACCCACACAAATATGTCCAACTGATTGCTGACAAAGTTGCAAAACCAATTCAGTAGAGGAAAGATGAAATTTTCAACAAACATTGCTGGAGTAACTGGACATTTTCAGGCAAAAATGATATTAAAAAGTGAACCTAAACTTCACACCTTATGTAAAAATTAACTCAAAATAAATCACATACTTAATTGAAAAAACGTAAAACTATAAAACTTTAAGAAAAACACATAGGAGAAAATCTTTAGGATCTAGGAACTAAGCAAAGAGTTCTAAACTTGACATCAAAAGCATCATTCATAAAAGGAAAAATTAATAAAAAATGTTTCATCAAAGTTAAAACCTTTTGCTCTATGAAAATCCAGGTGAAGAGATTAAAAGACAAGTTAAAGACTAGGAGAAAATCTTTTCAAAACATATATCCAGCATATCGATTCAAGATGGCATAGAGATAGAGGCTATACATGCCTCCTCTAGCAACCACTCCAAAATTACAACATAAGTATACAGCAACCAGTATATGGAGTCGCCAGAGGTCTGGCTGAACAGAAACCCTACAACTAGATCACCTCACATAACAGGTCAGTTCACCTCAAAATGGTAGGAGGGGCAGAGACATGAAACAACATGATCTCACAACCACATGTGGCAATGGAGAATTGGGAAGGTTAATTGGCTGCAGAGCCACCTGAGGAGTGAGGAGTCCTGACCCTGGGCTCCCTGGCACAGGGCTCCAGTGCTGAGAAGTCTCCACAACCCCGGCTGTGAAAAGCAATGGAACTTGGGGCTGAATGAGATGGAGGGCCGCGAGAAGCAGAGAACTTCCTCTTAAAGGGCCCACGCCGGGCCTTACTTGCTGACGGACTCATTCGCTCTGAGCTCCAGAGCTGGGGCAGCTGCTTGAGGAGCACCAGGGACATACATGGAGAGGTTGAACTGTCGTGGCTCCTGCTATGAACTTTCATAAAATCTCTCGAAGGCTCACAAAACTCAAAAAAGCAACATCTGGCCTCAGCATGCCATGTACCTCTTGCTGAGTAGTCTCAAACCCTACACCAGTGCCAGCCAGCTGTGGTTTCTTACTTGATCCCTTTAAGGCAACTATAAGCCCAGAACAGGTGGCAGCCATATCTGAGTTGCTTGGTGACTCTTACCAGGTGGTCATGAAGGTGCACAGGCAGCTACTAACCTTGGCCTGCAGCTGGACCTTTCCTAAGTCTGTGCCAAGGGGCCCCACAGCACACCTACTACATAAAACCACTCTACTAAGACTGGGAGACTTGATAGTTCTACCTAATACATAGAAACAGACACGAGGAGGCAGGCAAAATGGGGAGACAAAGAAGCATGTTCCACATGAAAGAGCAGAACAAAGCTCCAGAAAAAGAATTCACCAAAATGAAGACAAGCAATATACAAGAAGCAGAGTTCAAACCACTAGTTATAAGGATGCTCAAGGAACTTAAGGGAAGAGCAGATGAACTCAGTGAGAACTTTAACAAGGGGATTAAAAAAAAAAAAAAAACAATAAAATGGAGATGGAAAACATAATAGTGAGCCAGTCGGAAATGAGGAAAACATTATCTGAGATGGGGAGTACGTTAGAGAGAATCAACAGAATGGATGCAACAGAGTATCAAATAAGTGAAACAGAGGATGGGGTAACAGAGGACACCCAATTAGAACAGCAACAAGAAAAAAGAATACAAAAAAATAAAGATAGTTTAAGAAGCCTCTGGGACAATGTCAAGTGTAACAACATTCGCATCATAGGGGTACCAGAAGGAGAAGAGAGAGAGCAAAGAATTGAAAACCTATTTGAAGAAATAATGACAGATAACATCCTTAACTTGGTTAGGGAAATAGACATACAACTCCAGGAAGTTCAAAGAGTCCCAAACAAGATGAACTCAAAGAGGCCCACACCAAGACACATCATCATAATTAAAATGCCAACAGTTAAATTCAAAGAGAGAATTGTAAAAGCAGCAAGAGAAAAGCTATTAGTTACATACAAGGGAATGCCCGTAAGACTGTCAGTTAATTTCTCAACAGAAACTTTATAGGCCAAAGGGTTTGGCACAAAATATTCTGAGTGATGAAAACCCAGGACCTACAAGCATGATTACTTTATCCAGCAAAATTATAATTTAGAATCGAAGGACAGATAAAGAGCTTCCCAGACAAGAAAAAGCTAAAGTAGTTCATCACCACCAAGCCAATATTACAAGAAATGTTGGAGAGACTTCTTTAAGAAGAAGAAAAAACTAGGTATCAAAGGTCTAAATAAAGAATGGCAATAACTACATATCTATCAACAAGTACTTCAAATTAAAAAGAATTAAGAGTTTCAATAAAAAGACAGAGTGCCTGAATGGATAAGAAAACAAGACCCTTACATATGCTGCCTATAAGAGACTCACTTCGGATTAAAAAACACAGACTAAAAGTAAGGGGATGAAAAAAATATTTTATGATGGGCCTAGAGGCTAGTGTAGTGCTAGAGGGTAGTGCTGAGTAGAGTAAGTCAGGTAGAGGAAGACAAATACTATATGATCGCAAATATATAGAGAGTCTAAAGAACAAAACAAACAAATAAACAGAAACGAACTCACAGATACAAAGAACATTTCGAGGGTTACCAGATTGCGGGGGTGGGGGCAGGGTTAGGAAGGTCAGTAAAGAAGGGAGAAAGGATTAAGATGTACAATCTTGTAGTTACAAAATATTTGTGGACATAGAAAGTATAGCATAAGAAATATAGCCAATAATATTATAATAACTATGTATGGTGTCAGAGGGGCACTAGATTTACTGGGGTGATCACATTGTAAGTTAGATAGAAATCTAATCACTATATTATACACTTGAAACTAATATAGTATTAGATGCCAAATAAAACTGAAAAATAAAAAATTAGTATTAATTAAATTAAAAAGAGGTGTAAAGCAAAAAAGAAACATGTCTAGCAAAAGATTGTTATCTAGCATAACTCTCAAAACTCAACAGTAAAAGAACGAATAATAAAATTAGAAAATGGGCAAAAGGTATAAACATATATATCACTGAAGAAGATACACAGAGGCAAATTAGTAATTAAAAAGATGTTCGGCATGAATACTAATTAAGGAAATGAAAATTAAAACCATGATGAGATATCACAGCATACAGATAGTAGATGTTAGAAAGGCTAAAACAATATAGAGTGACAACACCAAATACTGACAAGTATGTGGAGAAACTAGATACTTATACATTGTATTTTTGAGGAGAATGTAAAATGATATAGCCACTCTAGAAAAAAGTTTTTTAATTTATAAATATTCTAAACCTACAACCACTATAAAACTCAGCAATTTTACTCTGTATATTATTCCAAAGAAATGAAATTTATGTTCAAACAAAAACCTGTACACAAATGTTTATAGCAGCTTTATTTATAATAGCCTCAAAATGAGATTAGCTCAGATTTTTTTCAACAGATGAATGGAAAAGCCAACTGTGTTATACATCCATAACCATGGAATTCAACTCAGCAAATGAAAGGGATGAATGATTGATACATGCAGTGACATGGATGGACCTCCAGGAAATTATGCTGAGTGAAAAAAGTCAATATCAAAGCCTTCATATTATATGATTACACTTATATAACACTTTTGAAATGACAAAATTTTAAAAGTAGAGGACAGATTGCCAGGAGTTAGACCCTGGGGTGAGAAGGAGGGAGAAAGTTACAGCTATGAAAGGGCAATGAGAGGGATCCTTGTGGAACAGTGGTGTACACTGTTCAGTATGTTTACTGTGAGGGTACATGATACATGAACCTCATATACAAATTAATACACAATACACACACACACGAGTACAAGTAGAACTGAGGAAATCTGAATAGATCAGTGGATTGTATCAAAGTCAATTTTGCAACATGTTATCATTGGAAAGATTGAGCAAAGTGTACATGATATCTCTGACATTTCTTATAACCACAAGTAAATCTACAATCACCTCAAAAAATTTCAATTAAAAAAAGACAATTTGAAATTAACAGTTAACAAGAACCCACATAAATGGGAATTTAGGAATTAAAAATTGAAAAATTAACTAGGAGAACTTTGACAAAGATAAGATTAATACGAGATAGAATCTTACAGGTCATAATGGCAAATTTATATTTGAAGTGATACTTTTTTGGCATCTGGTTTTTAGCCCTGACCTAAGAGTGATGTCCTCCAGGAATTATTAAAACGTCTCTGCCCTCCCTCTCAGTTTGTTGCTTATAATCATGTGATTCAACCCTCTACTTGGTCAAACCAAAAATTCATAAATGAACCATCAGGTCAACCTACAAGAACATAAACCACCTACTTACATTTGTGCATAAGGACACAAAATGATAAAAAAAAAAAAAACCCTCTTCTCTGTGTTATTTTTTTATAAAAGGTATACAAAAATTTCGATGTCAATATTTCTGATTATAAGTTTGTGCTGCAGTCTCTCTGAATCTGACAATTTAGAGAGACAGTTCCATTATTTCCTGGTAAGATTCATCTTGACATTAATTCTTTCTTTTAGTAAGTATTTATAGAACACCTACTAGCATGTGCCAGCACTGAGATGGGTTGGTGGACCTTGACCTCTCTCACCCCCAGAAATGGCCAAATGCCCAGACCCAGCAAGGGAGCTAAGCATTCTGAGTTTGCTTTAGGGTAAATGCCTAAATAAAGACATTTTAAGTCCCAAAGAAAGCCTCCTTCTCCTCCATATTGAGCATAAAACTGAAATGTGGTTGGTTGGACACAACAAATGCATTTAACAGCAGCAGTAATAATAATAACTACTCGCATTTAGTTCTCATTTTGTGCCGGTCACTGTGCTAAGAATATAGTTCATCTCACTTATTCCCACTCATCAAGAACCACTTTGAGTCTCATTTTACAATTAGGAAACGTAGACTTGAAAAATCAAAGTATAAAACACACAGCCACACAGCTAAGAAATAGCATGGTTGAAATTAAAACCAGCAATCTGATCCCAGAACCCATGCAATAGGGCTGAGGTTGAAAATCTTCAGTGTGGAAGATATATTTAGACCTTTTTTAATGAAATGCCTTTACAATTTCTTTTGTTGGTTGAACTGTGCTTCTTCAAATTTTACTCCATGAAACTGAGTTGGGTGAGAACCCCAGATGATTTAAATTTGATTTTTAGGGAACGTTGGTATTATTTTTTGAAGGCCATTTGATTTTGCTAGTGAAGTAGTGTCTGTTCAAAGCATGCTGCTGCATTATTTATTTAATTTTCTTAACCCAGTTGTTTTTAAGATCTTTACTCAGAGATTCATGTAAATTGGGCAAAACATCATGCATCAATTTTCCCTTATAAATATGTAAAATTTTAGTGTTCAGCAGCCTCATATAAATCATGAGGTTTTCAAAACATACTATTTCATTTTGACTTTGCATGTTCTTTCCCCAGATTTCAATATGCTTTTAGAAGTTAATTCTAGTCTAATGATGACTTTGTAACACTTGCAATACATGACAGCTTGTGTGCTAATGTTCTCACCTTCCTCTACCAGGCCCTTTGGGTCTACTTTGGAATATAATTTTTTATCACCAAAGCAGAGCTCATTCATTCAAACGATTCTGAGAAAAACAGAGATTCTATGATTTCTATACGATTTTGGGAGTTTTACTGGCTGTTGATCAACAACTGTAATCTCAGCTCCCCCTGGAGAGATAATCAAAACTTTTCCCACAAAGTAGAACCACAGACTAGGAGGAATGATTTTGCATTCCATTTCTCCTTCTTGGTTAGCTCTACTCACCTTCTCAAGCTCTTCACCAGCATACCTATGGCCAAGCTGGCCTGGCTTCCTGAACTTCAAAGAGCAGGAGTTTTGTATCCTGCTTCTTGTCTTCAGACACAAAATGAAGATGCCGGTGTGGACCAGTGCCATCTCGGCCATAGATGGTGAATTTCAGTCAGCCTCTGAGGTTGACTTCTACATTGATAAGGATATGATCCACATTGCAGACACCGAGGTCTCCAGGCACTGTGGGGATTTCTTCATCCAGCAGATCTGCAAATTTGAGGAGCTCAATTGAACCCTGAAGAAGATGTGGCAGAGACTCTGAGTGCATTCACACTCATATTAGTCAGGAACCTATTTTGATGCATTGTCAGTGGGGACTGTTTTTGCCACTGTGAAGCTTTTCCATAGCTCAGCCATCAGCCAGTCAGTGAGTTGACGTTCATTTAAATCAAGGACTGAAATGTTTTAGCAATCTTGGTCACCTCTACCCCTAAACGAACTTGATATCACTAAAAGCAGAACAATCAGAAATCATGTGCATCTTGATACAATGCAAGAGGAAATACATAGTCCCACCCCAGAAAAATTCCAAAAATAAAATTTAACCAGAATTTAATCAAATCTCTAGGTCTAATCATCTGCTTACACATATTAAGGGAGATAAAGAAACAAACATAATGACATGATGAAATTATAATCAACCAGAATCAGAATGTGGGAAATCCACCAATACAATGGACCTCATTTGGATTTTGTTTCACACAAACCAAGTACAAAGAGACATTTGAAACAAGAAGGAAAATTTGAACATGGACTAGGTGTTCGATAGTATTAAGAAATAATTGTTAATTTTGTCACTGATGATAATGGCATTGTGGTTATGGGGGAAAAAAAAAAAAAAACTAATGTAAACATGCCCATTGCTAGCAACAATATTTTTCCAGACGTGAGTTTCTCCTGTATTACATTAGATGTTCAAGTAAACTATGTTTTTAAACTGGGAGAAAATGAATTCTATCACATTCTCTTGGTGTTAACATTTAACAGGGGTTATCTTTCAGTCATGAACTGCAAAGTGGATGATGATCGTTCGACACAGAAATGACAGGAAAATTTAAATTTTCATAGCATAAAGCACCTTAATAGAGGCAAAGGCAGCATTTCAACACATTGACTGAATTAACAATAACTAGAAGTAACTTTCATATGGGGCGTGATGCAGAGAGAGGCAGAGCCAAAATGTTGTTGAGGGCACATGATGAAGTTGCTTTAACCAAATCGTGTTATTGGGCACTGAGAATCCCTGATAAGTGCTAACAAACATTTTGTTAACCTATGTTTCCGTCAAGACATTTTGGCTAGGAAAATGACACATTTTGCTTACAAATCTTTTGGAAAGTAAAACATGACAAAAAGGAATGTAATTAATGAGTGAATCAGTCAATACTTAATGATTTTCAGTTTAATAACTCTCCATTTAGTTATATAAAGGCATTGGTAATACTATTTTTAAAAAGATACTCTTCTTTTGTTGATTTGTGCTAATATATCTTTAAAAGCTTGAATAACTTCATTTTCCTCCTCATTAGGGTTAAAACTACAAGCAGAAACCTCTTCAACCTACACTGTGACTTGGCCTCAAACATTTGACCTCCATCAATAGAAATTTAGGCAGAAAGTGAATTTGATAACCTGGGGGGTGGTGTTGAGGCTTTAACTTCAATATATCAGCACACTTATTCAAAGATAAGGAAAATTGAGGAATCACATGGATTATTTAGCCTTAAAAATTCAATACATCATGAACCGTTTTCCTACTCAACTGAAAGCTTTTTGGAACGAATTACCTTGTGGTTTTGTGTCAAATAGACAACAACAATAGCATGTCTCTTCCTTAGTATGTCTTAAATCTTTCGTGGGGCTCCCTAACCACCCTGAGTTCTATCCACTCCATGTCTAAAGTGTGGTGTAGGAAGGAAGAGTAGTGGTGGCTGAAGAGGAGGAGGAGAGCTCAGTTCTAATCTTGGCTCAGCAAAAACACCTACCTCTATTCTCTTGACTGCATTTTTATGAGGTGGTAAAGAATTACAGCTGCAAGAAGGACACAAATTCAAAGTGGACTTCAACTTTATTTTCTCTTCTGGCATGGCCATGGATATGATGACACCCTCATCAATGCTCACTTCTGCAGTGCAATGAAGAGAGGCTCGTCCTCAGGGTAAGCTTTATTGTTCACAAATACTTTCTGCCCCTCCCTAGGGAAGATCCTTCCCTCCTCCCACTGTCATCAGTCTTGGCTATGAGATCTTCTCTGGTCAGTGAAATGTGACTGGTGTTGATGTGGCACTTCTGGTCAGAAGCTTAAGAGTCTGTGTGGAGTTTGCCATTTTGTCCTTTCTTTGTCTCATGAAATAGGTAATGCTATGGATAGAGAGCTATTGCTTAGCTTGCTTTCCAGTGTTAAAATGCTGTGGAGCAGAGCTGCAGCCCAAGCATAACGGACAAGTAACATGAGTGAACAATACACCGTTGTTATTGTAAGCCACTAAGATTGGAGGGTTGCTGTTTTGTTGTTGATTTGTTTTACTATAGCATATTCTATCTTAACCTATCCAATTCTGATACACGATCCCTGGGTGGCAAATCAGATTTGAGGTGAGGTGGTGAGTGGAAGTAGGCATCATTTGAAAAAGCCTCTCAGATGAGTCTTCTGTGCCCTTTCACTTCTTCTAGGTAAAGCCTACTTAATGGAGGTCATGCCCTTTTCCACCAACTATTAGCATAAACATCATGCTCTCAAACTTGGATCCAGCTTTGACAATATTATTTAGCTGCTTACTTACTTTCTAAGATATAAACCTATCTTCCAATATACTAGGAATATAATTATTTATGGTAAAACCGGCTCTTGGGGTTTTGTTTCAGTTTATTCCCTTTTACGTTTTCTCATCTTATGGTATAGTTTAAGGGCCTTTTCAAGCTTAAGATCATTATTAGGCTTTATGATCTTATAACCAGGTTGGACTGCTTAGCTATGAAATCAAAGAAAACAACACAAGAATGTCAAATAGGATATTATGAATATCTATTAAGTTCCGGGACCCTGTATTTGACGCCGTAACATATCACAATTGCACTCACTTAACAAAAGAAGAAATTGAGACTCAGAAGTGCTAAGTACCTTGCCTAAAGTCTATCACCTGAAAAGTGAAAGAGCAAGGACTCATACGCAGGCCAATTTATCCATTACCCAAAACCTTCCTCCACAGAGTAATTTAATTCTATTTACATATTATTCTTTTCAAATTATTGAAGCCAAAGGATTCATCTGTAGGCTTGGGTTCCTCATTCATTTCTTTTATATTTCTTATTTTCAGAGCCTTTCAAATTTGGCTCAGTATCGTGCAGAATATGCTGGTTTATGTTGTAATAATAAAAATTCCTCCAGGAATTAGTGACTTAACAAAACATAACTTTAAATGCCACTGAAGGGAGCAGGGTTTGCAACCCCAAATATGCCTCTTTGGGATATAATTTTAAGCTGGTTATTTATTTTTAAGAAATGTAAGACTCAAGAAAAAACTTTGACATTTCCCCTGTCTAAAAGAATTTAGATAGAGGATCTTCTCCAGGAAGGGAGACTATCATCATAGATGACTATAATTTAACATGAACTGTGTGTGATAGAAAGGGAGGAATCTAGCAAGGACTATTTGAGTAAAGTCTTCTCTGTATCCCATTGTTAAAGATGTCCCAGCAAACATTTGTTTACCAAACATCTGCTTTTCCAACTCTATGTGAACAGAACTTCCACTCCTTTGAAGTTCCAAAGTACAACCCCCTTTTCTCTTTAACTCCAGATGGCATATAATCCTCAATAGAGGGACACATTTTCTTATAGAAAGCCCCATATGTATATACATAATTAAATTTTGTTATGTTCTCCTATTAATATGTCTCATGTCAATTTGGTTATTAGGCCAGCCAGAAGAACTAAGAAAGAAAAGAAGAGAAATCTTCCTCTCCCCTATACCACTCATGATACATGACCAGTGTGGATCTGCCGGGTCTCAGTTCCTTCTAGTCACCCTGGGAATCAGGCTGGTGCATGTTGCCCCAGGATTTAATGATGATCAGTTTTGGAAAAAGGGAACAACAGTGCATAATGTATAAGCTTTTAGAACTTCCCACTGTAAATGACATATCATTTCACTCACCAATGCAATATATCTGTCCATGCCTACCTTCAAAGACAATGGGAAAATACAATCCTCTCATGTGTCCAGGGGAGGAGAGAATTAGAGTGTTCATTAATGTCTAAAAATTTTTTTGTAGCATAGTCCATATCAAATGGTGTTTCGTCATGATATAAATAAATCATCTTTTACTAAAAAATATACAGCATCTTATGTGGTTATCAAGACATTCCTGATCCTCATGAGTCAGAATCTGTCAGATGACAGTGACTGTCCACCTTACTCTGGAGTGTATTTTTAGTACAGCTTAGATATTTCAGATCTTTTCAGTTATAGAATCTAAAAATGGGAACTCATTTCTATCCAAGCTAAAAGGCAGAATTTGATAGGCAGGAATGAAATTCTTGTCTTGTGCTGATCAATTGGTCCTTACATCAAGAACTTGTTCCACATCATGGGCTTTAAAACACTCTCTGTTTATAAACAGGTTCACAGTTTGGCCAACACAGGTAAATGAAGGAAATGGGCACATATTATAAATTATCTCATTAAAAATTAAAGCCAGATAAAACTGTATACATTTCACTAAATTACCTTTCTAGGCTTTGCAAATATTCTGAGGACAGATAATCTCTCCATTTTAATTAGATTGCATATCTTTTTCAAAGGCTACTGTCCTGATGTTTTAATATAAAAAGACTGTTCCTATTTAAGGCAGAAATCTGGAGAGCTGAAAATTAACATTCACTGTTAACCTTTTCTTAAGGGGAATGATTTAACTTCAAGTGCAGAAGATCATCCATATTTGAACCACATTTATGATTTTTAAAATAGAGTAGGAGTAAATGATACCCTGCATGTCTGAGATGCAAGCTATCTCAAATTACAATACCTACCTCTTCCTAATGCCCCTTTCTCGGTTAATTTCCTCATCCCACCCTTTATCATTACTCAACATGTTCTATATTTTACCTAGTTCATTGCCTCTTTCTCATCAATTTGGGGTTCTTGTCTGGGTCATAGCTTTATCTTCAGTGCCAGGCAATGTGCCTGGTACATAGTAGATGCTCAAAAAATTTGTTGCATAGATGAACCAATCAAGGATTGAATTTCACAATTAAGGAGCTCTTGTCATTTGAACATAAATTCTTTGGGGATAGAATCTTGACCTGTCTTTTCATTCCACTCTCTCTGACACCTAGAATACTGCTTGGCACAAGCAGGTTCTCAACAAATATTAGTTAACCAAGGCAGTGTTGGAATTTGAAGAGATGTTGTACAGGTTAATTTGGGTAGCGGGCAAGAAGACAGTAGAACTGACGCTAACACATATCTGTGTGTAGTAGTGGAGGTTTGGTGATATACATGACAAACTTTGCTGACTATGCTTCAGGCATGCTGAGAGGTCTTCTCTGCTCTGTTAGTTATACTTTTCCATATATCTCAGTGCTCACATAGTTGCTCAGGCAAGGCTGGCTTACTCTCTAGCCACTCATTTGGTTGACTAACTTCTATTTTTCCTCCAGGCCTCCACTTAGACATCACTTTCTATAACTAAAGTTCAGAAAAAGTGTTTACCGAATGTATTAATTAAATCATTGAGATGTTCAGGCCTCAAGTCTTTGAATCATCCTTAACATCTTTTTGTTTCTCACATCCTACATTATATCCACTGGCAAATGCTGTCAGTTCAGTTCAAAATAAACTGAGAACTTGACCGCATCTTCCAAACTTCATGACCACCTTTATTACTTGTTACGGCTACTGCAGTGACTCCTTAACTGGACTTCATGATTCAGCCATTATCTCCTACAGTGCTTGTGAAATTCAACAACCAGAGTGATTCTTTCAAAAGATAAATTGGATTCATGTCTTCTTCTACACAGCACACACTAGTGGCTTCCCAACTTAAGGCAAATGCTGATGATCTTACAGTGACCCATAGGCCTCACCTGCATTATATGTCCCCACCTCTTCTATTATCTCATTTACTTTCCCTCTTGCTCACACAGCCCAAGTCACAAGAGGTAGGGAAGTTCCTCAAACTCACCAAGCACAACCCTACTTGAATGGCCTTGCATTGACTCTTTTCCACTTTCTGGAACGTTTGCCTCCCAGATAGTCTCAGGACTCATTCTCTTACTTTCTTTTGGTTTGGGCTCAACAGTGACTTTTTTAGAGCAACCTTTCTTGACCATCTTATATAAAATTGCATCCAAATACCCATCCCTCAATCCTAACTTCCTAACTCACCTCCTGAGATATACTTACTTGTTCATTGTTTGTTGTCTTTTCTTTCCTCTAGAATGTAAGCTCCAGTTGGCCCCAATATTACCAATTTCTTGTACTTTACAGAGTATAAATTCAATAAGTATTTGTTGAATTGAATTATTGAGTTAGAATCAATGAATGAAATTTTTCCTTTTTTACTGAAGCTTTGTCTAGCTTGTACAAATACTGCTACCTGGAAAGTAGGTTCTCTAAGGAAGTATCCAAACCATGTCAAGAGCAGTAAAGTCCATGACAATGTAACATATCAGGGAGATTTTAAACCAATCGTTAATTGACATTTTGAACTGGATAATTCTTTGGTTTATTTGGGGCTAGACGTAGGGAGTGGGAGGAACTTTACTGTACACTGTAGGATATTAGTAGCACCCCTTGTGACAACCCATGAGATGCAAGTAGCAGCCCAGTTGTGACTATCAAAAATGTCTCCAGACTTTGCCAAATGTCTACAGGGGAAAAACATCACTCCCAGTTGAGAACTAATGATCTGCAGCAAAGCTCATCGAAATTCCCTTTCCCACTTGCCAGAAGTTTGCACTTTTACTTTGGGCACGAGATGATACCCAAAGTAAAGTTTTTCAAATGTGTATTATTAGGCTTCTCATGACAGTGCTTAAGAGAGCAGACTCTGAAGTCAGATTGGAACAAATTCCAGATCTACCAACTCCTACTTCTGAAAAATTTGTAAATCTAAATTTTCTCTATTGTAAAATGAGCCTCTCTCAAATATATGTTGTCTATCCTTGAAACCCACACTTCAGAAATACCTGTGCACCAAATTCAAAATGCACAGGCCTGGAGAATAAGCATTTTGAGCCTAAGATCCACCATCAAGAACTATACAATCTGAACAGCAAAGTATAGAACTGCTTAGCTTTCCTCTGTGCATGTGTCTGTATGTGTGTTTGTGGTTTTTTTTTTTTTTTCATTTCTATATTATTAGTGCATTCACATTGCCATGCAGCCATCACCACCACCCATCTCTAAAACTTTTTCATCTTGCCAAACTGAAACTGCACCCATTAAACACTAACTTCCCATTTCTCCCTCCTTTTGGAAAACACCATTCTACTTTCTGTCTCTATGAATTTGACTACTCTAGGTACCTCATGGAAATGGAATCATACAATGTGTATCCTTCGATGACAGGCTTATTTCATTTAGCACAATGTCTTCAAGGTTCAATCATGTTGTAACATGTGTCAGAATTTCCTTCTACTTTAAGGATAAATAATATTCCATAGTATGTATATACCAATTTTCTTTATCCATTCATCCACCAAGAAACATTTGAATTGCTTCTACCTTTTGGCTATTGTGAATAATGCTACTAATGACACTGGTATACAAATATTTGTTTGAGTCCCTGTTTTTCCTTCTTTGGGGTATATACTCATAAGTGGACTTGCTGGATCAAATGCTAATTCTATGTTTAATTTTT
>NW_006440638.1:9757845-9771522 GCF_000325575.1 Pteropus alecto | reverse complement strand
TCTCACAGTACTTTACATTCCCACCAGCAACATACAGGGGTCCAATTTCTCTGCATCCTTGCTATCACTTGTTATTTTATATGTATAAAGCCCTCTTATTGGGTGGGAAGTGCTATTTCATTGTGTCCTTGATTTGAATTTCCAATAATTTAGTGATATTGAGCATCTTTTTATGTGCGTAGCTGATGATCTTCTTTGGAGAAATGTCCTTTGTCATGT
Source organism: Pteropus alecto (assembly GCF_000325575.1). NCBI lineage: Eukaryota > Metazoa > Chordata > Mammalia > Chiroptera > Pteropodidae > Pteropus > Pteropus alecto. The sequence goes on along the minus strand of NW_006440638.1, from coordinate 9,771,303 downwards.
ATTTTGAGTCATGCTCTGCAACATAGCAAGAACACGGGCTTTAGAGCCAGAAAATAAGGAGCTCTACTCTCAATTCTATAGCTTTTTAGCTGTGTGACCTCGGGCAAGAATTTTACCTCTGTGAACCACTATTTCCTCAACTGCAAATTGACAAGAGTAGAAAAACCCTAAAGTGGGTTTTTGAGAATAAAATAAGTACTATCCTATATAAATTACTTGGGGTTATTTATTGTTATTTCCTACGTGCTAAGAAGATTTTTTTTTCTGTGATATCTACATATCAGAAGGAGGCAAAGACAAACTTCCAAGAGCAAGATAATGAAATAATACAAACATTTATCTGCAAGCTTATAAAAGTTATGAAAGAAGTAACATAAGAAATATCTCACTGTTCCCCTTGACAAACAAATGTTTACTCTAGATCTTTTTTTTTTTTAATGCTTGTAATTATCCAGGCAGGAACTTAAAACTTTCTTTTGTTGAGATTAAAGGCCAACATAACCTAAAAGTGAATTCTACCAGGTGCTCCAAAATGAGCAATCACTAGAACATATATATAAACCCCAGGTGTACGCTTCAAATATTGGCCTTGTTACTGAACAGTAGTTGGGAGAGTGGTATTGGCAAGCTGATTACAAATACATCCTTTTGTCATATAGAACAATCCAATAGGCTTTAGAAGCCAATGATACAAAGAAATGAGCCTGAGATCATGAAGGCTTCCTACTCCTCAAGACATTTTCTTAGAGTATATTTTCACTTTGTCTCTGTTTACTCCTTGGTTCCTTAGAAACACCTTCTCTTAAAAAGTTCCATTATTCTCTGAGACGCCTTTTTCTCATGCTTCTCATCAGTCAAACACAGTGTTCTCAGGCAATACCCATGGGCCTCAATTTCCATCTGTTTCCAAGCTCTGGTATCTGTCAAGCCATGTGAGAAATACAAAAATGGAATTATGGGGGAGAACCTCCCATAATAGTAGGCAAAATATGGGCAAATGCAAAGGATAGAAGAAGGAAATTTACATTTAATGAACACCTAGTGTAAAAGAACAAGAAATTATTAGCATGAGAATGTACATGAACTTGAATAACCCACCCAGTCTACCAAAGATAATTTTGAAATTGCCTATCACATTTTCCTTCTTCTTTCTTCTCAAGTATATGTACTCTTTCTTCTAGGAGAGAGGCCAAGTGAATCTACATAATAAGAGACTGAGAAAGAAAGGATGAGAGAAAAAAAGGAAAAATAAATCACAAGTGAGAGATGAAGAATTTTTCTCCAGAAAATATTGAAAAGTCCCTTAGGAGTTGCAGGTTATGAGTGAAGTGGCAGGAAAAGGAAGAGAATTTTGGTGAGTGTCATTCAAATATTTGGGTTCTCTTTAATGGAATTTTTAAAAATTCTTTTTGGCAGCTGAACCATGTTTCTTCGAATTTGATTCCATTAGACTGAGCTATGTGAGAACTTCAGGTTTCTTAGGGTTATACTAATATGTATTATCTGCTCTTCTTACATGGAGTCAGTATTTGGTGGACATATAATTGCATTTATACAGGCAGTAGGACATAGTCAGGTGGATTCAAAAGCTAGTTCAACTACATATTAGCTCTATGGACATGGGTCAGTTGCTTAACCTCTCCGTGTCTTCATTTTATCACCTACAAAAAAGCAATAACAAAATTAGCTCATAAATTTTCTATGAAAATAAAATGATTTAAAAACTTGGTGGCATATAATAATTCTTTAGTAATGCTGTTAATATTATCCTTACATGAGATAAAATTAAAGATATTATATGACTTGCCGAAGGTCACATAGTCTATGGATGGTGTTGCCAGATAAAATATGGAATGTCTTATGAAAACTGGATTTCAAAAAATAACAAGTAGAGTTTTTGTTTGTTTGTTTAAGTATGTCTCAAATACTGCATGGGACATACTTACACTAAAAAATTATTTGCCTTCTATCTGAAATTCCATTTTAATGGGGTGTCCTATGCTTTTATTTGCTAAATCTGGCAACTCTATCCATGAGGAGTGTTACTGTGATTCAAATCCACGTTTTGTGACTGCCAATTCCATGCTCTTCCACTTGTTCCAGAGGAGGAGGTGGAGCCTGGGAATGGAGGATGGGGGAGTGCCAAGTAGTTCATGGACATCCAAGGGAAATCACACAAGGAGAATATATTGAGCACATCCTTTTTGTTCAAGCCATGCTAAATGGTGTGTTACATTATCTCTAATCTTGCAATGGCTCAGCTAAATCAATGTTATTATCTCCATTTTACAGAAGGGAAAGTTGTGAGTCCAAGATGCTAAGTGCCTGTCCAAGGACACAATAGTTAAGAAGTAATTGAGTTGACATTCCAAACTCAGACCTGTACTCTAAGCCATTACCTATCACTTTAGATCAGCTTGTTAAGACAGTTTTGCTGGGAAGAATTTGTGAGATATAAAAAGATGGCCTACTCTTCCCTGGAAATATCTAGGAGAGTGCCATTTCCCTTCAGATGACTCAGGTCCATACATTGAAGTGAAGGATGGGCTGTCCTACAAGTTTAAACATATAGACAACTAATGTTTAGGTGTCCCACAGCAAAAAATAATCTGGGTCTTTTGGTCTGTACACCCTGCATTCACTGGATGGCTGCCAGCACTGCACTTAATAGTGAAGGGGGAAAGTTCCCCCTCTTTTATTCCTAGAGCTGACAAAGTTAGACATGTGACATGTATGAAAATATGTGCAAACTTACCAAAATGACACACACAAAAAAGTTTGTTCACCATAGCTCTGTTAGAGCCAAATGTACTTTATAGATTTTTTCATATTTATTTTGAAAGTAGAATCTCCATGTTTAACAGAGTCTGAAAAATTAAGTACCCAGGACAAAGTCTCTTCTAATAGGTATGAAATGAAGAAAAACTTGTATTTTTATTTTAAATTTTTCCAAATGCCATCAGCAATTTCAGTTCTTTAGTATTCATTCCTTCAGTTGAGACAGTTTAGAAGAAGCTATCATTTCCTTAGTCCAAATTCAGATTGATATTGCACTGGGGAACCTGCTCAGTCCATAAATAACAATGATTACACTTCTGGCTATAGACAGAGAATTCTGATAGGTCTTTCATTCATCAGGCAATTTTTTATTTTTATTTTTATTTTTTGATCATCTACAATATAGTGGTAACTCTGCCAGGCACTAGGAAAACAAAATGACTCGTGAAAATTTAGACCTTCCCCTTATGGAGCATGTGAATATTTTCTCTCAAAAGCTAGCAAATTATAGACTACAACTGGAGAAGAGAAAAGAACAGCAAACAACAGGAAGAAGAAAAATATTGAGACTGTTTTGTACACAATCTTTGACTTTGAGATTTTTTTCAGTTCTTAGTATGTCTGCCTCTTAACATCAGACAGAACTTGTACTTACTCCCACCTATTAAAGAAGAAACACAAGTTGAGATAGTGTGAATAGATACTAGTTTAGCTAGCCTTCCATGTTAATGTCAGGGAAACTTTGGTTTTCTTTGACAAGTACAGTTGCTATTTATGCTACCAGAACTCATTTAGTTGTAAGTGACAGAAACTTAACTCAAAGTGACTTAAGCAAAAAAGGATTTTCTTGAGTCAAGAAATCAAATTGGCCAGAGATCGAATGTGAATGAATCAAATACCTCAAGTGCATCAGGAATTTCCCTTCCTTCATCTCTTCATTCTGATTGAATCAGAAATCCTAAGAATCTCTTATTTACATTTTCCAGTTCAAAAGGAAAAAAAAATGCTTCTCTTTCACAACGATTCCCATAGACTTGCCCATCCATTAATCAATCATAAAACCACTGGGGATGATAGTGTCCAAAGCATGGAAGATTTTGATATCTAGGTATGGGTGGGGCAATTCCACTCGAATAACAAGGACAAAGAGTGGGAAGAAGGGGTTATCCTAACAAAATTGAAGGGCTGGTCATGAGAAGAAAAAGGAAATGCATAGGGCAGAGAAAAACAAAACATATCAAATACACAGTTTTTAATGGCATTTCCTAACATTGTAAATACAGAATTTAATAAAAGAGTCAAAATATTTTTGTGAAAGTGGGAGAAGCAATAGCATGGAGATGCCTCCACATCAAGAAATGAGGTAGAAATGAATTGGTGTTGAGAATGAAAATAGCTATGAACTTTGTCTTCTAGATCTAGTGTCCCCATACATTACAGACCTTCTGCCATTTTGTTGTTTCTTTCTTTCAATAGGAAAGACGTTTATTGGATAAAAGTATTCAGTGCTTTAACATGTTGATTCTCACAGGGACAAATTTGCAGGTCCCAGATGAAAACATGAGGCCTCTTGTTCAAAGACTATTAAGAATTTTAAGACAGCAGCAGCGAGGCGTCAAAACCAAGTGTGGGGCCCCTCTGAGAAAAGGGCTTCCTCATGCAACTGCACAGATCACACATCCATCAAGATGGATATGATTCTCACATTACTTTTGCTAAAAGAAAAGAATGTTAAAACAGATCACTTCTGAGTAAGAAGGGAGCAGGGGCATATGCCTAAGATCTATTTCTTATGAAGAGCAAAATCTTTGAAAGGAAATTCCATTTTCTTCCTCTGCTGGGAGCAGGAGAAACTTCAGACATGGGTAAGAGATGGACCCATTCCCAGGAGATGCCACTTTCAATTGATTTTAAGGAGGTGTAGAAGAAAGAAGAAAGGCAAACTTTTTCTTTTTTAAATTTGGATGGGAAGATTTCTGGAGATGGAAGACAAATGACAATATGGAAAGGAATTTTCAGTGAAATAACATTATAAATAGCTCTGAAAGCATAACAAAGTGAAGCCAATAAAAATGGACGCGTTGCACAGTAAGAAATTCCACAAAGATTCTCTTTCAGCAGTACACTTTATTAATAAATCAGTTTTCTTTGCTCCATTAAAATCATAAAGCTAAGCAATTTGTGGTTAGGTTAATGTCACTTTTGTCCTCACTCAAAAAGCTCACCTGAGCAACAAAGAATTGTTTCAAACTAAGAGGTTTAAAAATACATTTAAAAAATTTAATTCCTATAAATTGAAAAAAAGAAATCTTGTTTATACTGTCATGGAATATTCTATGGTTCCACAGCAACAGAGAGAAGGACCCAAATAATTCTCTAATCTATATGAACTGCAAAGATAGATGGAAAAATCCTCTTGTTTTGCCTGATCCAAACCAATCCAAGATGATGGCAATGTTGCCGGGGCTTAAAAGTTAAAGGTAAGAAGTTGAGCCACATCCTCCCCATTTTGTTTCAGGTAGCAATTTAACCTTGACGCCAATCATCCCCAGCAGTAAAGTGACATGCTGGTAATTAATGTGAATATTTAATAAACTTTTATTTAATACCCAATATATAAAAGCACTAAACCGGGTGGCAGGGGCATTTTTACTTTAGAATCCCAAATAAAGGAAAAAGCATATGCAAAACATCGACGTCTGAAAGGTAATTTAGAGCATGGCTTGCACCAACAGTTAGGCAAGAAACCCCATTTAAAGTAATTATGGACAGAGAAAAAATTTCAAAGCAACTTTGCTTTTGGCATATTAAAAATCCTTATCAACCTCTTTCCAAGGGATTATGGGAACATGGTTAAAATTTCATTTTGTTAGTTTTTTAATGAGGAGTTTGCCATGTTGGTGTTCCATGTTCACAAGCAACATGCATTTTGCCCACATCGAGATTTCCTCTGAGATCTCATGATCTCAGATAAGTTGTAGTTCAATTTACCTTTTGGGTGAATTTGGATCCATTAAAATAAAAGTTTTGACAATACTTTCAGTGGTCACCACAGGGTTCTAGATGTTCCTCAGGACAGATTTACCCCCAAGAGAAGGTTAAGCTTGGAAAATATGGCATATGGGCCCCATTTATTGTTCTTCCCTTGGTGGCTATAATGCTCAATGCCTAAAGATTCAAGACAAGATTCTGCCCATCAGAATTGCCTATGAAAATACAGATTCCTTGGTCATATCACTTTTCTGGGTAGAATCTTGGAATTTTGTATTTTTAAAACCTCCCTCCCATCAAGAATCCTGATTTGAGACCACTCAACCCTATACAAAGCAGTCCTTTTGTTCTCAGCTGAAAACAGAGAGATTAGTTCTGCCTCATAAGTGTCGACCCTTGCTGCTATTATTTTTCATCCTCAGAAGATCTGTGATCAGACTGGAATGTGTATTCCTACATAGTTTAGTTTAGAACAGGGGTCAACAAACTATGACCCACAGGTCAAATCTGGCTGGCAGCCTACTCAGATACATAAAACTTTATTGGAAAACAGCCAGGCCCATTTATTTATATATTATCTATTGATGCTTTTAGGCTATAAGAACAGATTTGAATAGTTTCAACAAAGACTATTGGCCTGCAAAGACTAAAATTTTGCTAGCTGACCCTTTACAAAAAAAAAAAAGTTTGTGGATCTCTAGGTTAGAAGATAACAATAACTAATATTTTTTGAGAGCTTACTTGGAATTGGACAACGTGGGGACATATTTGTCTCATGTATTCTCCCAGCAGTTCTAAGGAGTAGGTTTTATCTTTATTTTCTTTAGTTAAAGAAAGTTTGGTATGAAGAGGTTTTATAATTCAGTCAAAGTTACCCAGCAAGTAAAGAGCAGAGCTAGGCTTTAATCTCTATCTCCTTAGCCCATGCTCTGAGCTCCTGCTCTCCACTGCACAAGACTTCATCAGATCCCTGCCATGGCTAGAAGAAAAGCCCCAGGCTATCAATGGAGGGCACCACTTAGCTAAATGATTTATTCATCTGAAAAAAAGGGAAGGATTGGGCTAGATTTTAACCTAGCAGTTAATGAGCTTGTTAACCCTGACCTTTCAAATCAATCTTCTGTATCTACCTTTACCTTTTAGAAAAGATTCCACTTTCTAGTGATAAAACACATTTTCCTCATCTTACAATCTAATGATCACCTGCTGTACTACTAGACATCAGAGAGGCCCATCAAACCATTAGTTACACATAAAACCTATTAATATACAGTATTCACTATTGCATTTTCTTTCAAACCAATAAAAAGGAAACAATTTATTATAAGGGCCTGATATTCACCTTGATGCATTAAGACTGTCTTTTTCAAAGAGTTATGTGCTATGCCAACCATATATATGGATCAAGATAGTTAGGTAGTTAGCAAGCTTGGGCATCTCTCCCTGGCTTGGCCACATGTTTGGGTGTCTTTGCTGGGGGCCAAAACTTCCTAAGTATCAATTTCCTCATCTATAAAGTGGAAATGACACCACCTATCTTGAAGAGTCCAGATTAAACTTTAAAACTCATATAAATTAATTAGGAAGTTGGGCTCAGAATAAGTGTTTCATAAATTGAGTAAATTAAAATATTTATTCTCCACAACTAAAGATGCTTCATTACCCAAGAGTCAGATAGACCTTGGTGCTGAAGGATCCTCAAACTTCCTTAAGCCATCCTTTGGTATCTAGGCAGGCTAAACAAAGGAATTCTTGGAAGGCACCCCAGATCACAAAATCACACCAACCAGATGTCAGTCATTTCCTTGGGAGGAGGGACACTTAAAAGATGCAAATGTCAAAATATGCTTTTAATCCTCAAAACTAGCCAGAAACCAACCCTCCTAGAAGCCTATAGTACTCCCCATTAAATGCTTAATCTCTGTGAGATTTTCAGCCACAGAACTGTCGGTAGTGGGGGGAGGGAGGAAGGGAGACAATGTTTAAAACCAGTCACTCAACCACCAAATATCCTAGAAGCTTTTAATATCTGCCTAGAAGTGACAAGGTCAGGGATAGAGAAATGACAAGATGTGGTCTCTGGTTTGTAGACTTTTATCAACCAAGGTAGATAATAGATGATGATAGATAATAGATGATAGATGATAGATGATAGATGATAGATGATAGATGATAGATAGATGATTAGATAGATAATAGATAGATAGATAGATAGATAGATAGATAGATAGATAGATAGATAGATAGATAGATAGATGATAGATAGATAGAGATAGATAGATGATAGAGATGAGAGAGAGAGAGAGAGAGAGACGGAGGGAGAGAGAGAGAAATACATAGAAAGACAGAAAGATAGAAAGATTGATCTTGTCTATCCATTGATCTATCAATAATGTGGTTCTGGTCCTTGAGGAAGCAACTGATAGGATTCTTCCCCAGTTTGGAATATTGGTGCTAAATGAAGATAATAGGATGTTCCTGAAACTGTAGGAAAAGTTCTCACATGGGACGCACTGGGTTCTACAGCATGGGTAAGATTGAGCTTGGTGAAGAGGAAAGAAACTGCATTTTAGTAATAAGGAAAATATAAACAAATGCTAAGATGTGAAGAAGTTTAGGGAGAGAGTGGGCCAATGAGTTAATCTGCCCTGCTGTTGTGGAGGGTCTAAATATTCTACACGTAAGAGGAAAAAGCTGTAGGGTAGGTTGAAACTGTATTATCTATGATATGAATGACTAGCTATGGAGGTAAGATTTTATTGTGACTATAAAATAGACTTAAACAGTTTCAATAAATAAGTCTGTGCAAGAAGCAGACCATGCTAGTGCTGGAATGTCTCGACCTCTCCCATCACTCCCAGCTTAAATTTCTTTCTAAGAAACCCATAAACATTTGATCAGATATCAACAACTTGCATCATTGACATTTCAGCTCTACCATTTAAACTTTAGTGGAGTAACATCTCGTGTGAGAATTTGGTCCTGAAGATACTCATAATGCAAAAATAGAGTAGAGTCAGTATTAGTTTTTCAAATGCTTAGGAAGGCCTCATAGTGAGGACTGCCATTTTCTCTCTCAATATGCCTGGGATGGCAAGGTTTTCTCAGTGTTGAAACAGATCCCTAGCTTTTTTTTTCCTCAAGTACATGATGAAGTAAATGAATCTTTTAGGAACTTGATGCATGGAGAATATGAACCTTTTAACATCAGAATCACACTTGTTTTGGCAGCAGTCTCAAGCATTAGAGATGCCTAGGAACAGAATCTGATGGAGACAATAGCACTTTTTCTCCCACTTCATGTTCACTCTGGGGCAGGCCCTCTTTGTCAATTTTTGCCAAGCACACAAGACTCAATCTCATCACTTTTACAGGCTTATGATGTGGTTCCACTTTGCACGTGCTCTCTTATTTAATTATTGCCATAACCATATGAGGTAAGCATCATTACTAATCTCATTTTACAGATAAAGAAAATCAAGCTTAGAAAGTTTAAGGAACCAACAGCAACAGCTTGTAAGTGACAGAGCTTGGATTTGAACCCAGGTTTGTTTGACTCCAGGGCTCAAGGCATGGCTAGTCATGTAACCTTGAGCTAGGAACATAATCTCTTATTATATTATCATTAGAAAACCATCTATTTATCAACTATTAGTATATAAATTACATATTAATATAATAATAGATAATTTATTGTATATTAATATATGTAACAATAATATATATTATTATAACCACTATATTATGACTTATAAAGTGAGGACCATAGCACTACCTCATAGGGAGGATCTATGGGATAATTCATGGTATTTTGTATAGAACAGCTATTATTGCTGTCATCGTTATATACATGTCAGGGAAATGGAAATTAAATACCTTTTTTTCCAACTTCATTGAAATATAATTGACAATTAGTTGCTTGTGTTTACATTGTACAATTCAATTAACTTTATTTTCAATTATAGTTGGCAGAAAATAATATATTAAAGTTGTACAGCATAGTGATTAGAGCTTTATATAACTCACAAAGGGATCACCCCACTAAATCTAGTATCCCTCTTCCTCCTTACATATTTATTAGCTATTAATAATAGTTACAACATTATTAACTATTTTCCTTATGCAACACTCTATGTCTCCATGTTTATTCTGTAGCTATCCATTTGTACCTCTTAATTCCTTTGCCTTTTTTGCCATGCCTCCAAACCCCACTTCCATCTAGTAGCCCCTCAAAATATTCTCTGTATCTATGAGTTTATTTCCACTTTTGTTGTGTTTATTTTGTTTTTAGATTCCACATGTATGTGAAATCATGAGATATTTGTCTTTCACTTTCTGACCCATTTCATTCAGGTCCATCAAAGGAATAACTTTTTCTATCCCCTTCCTTTTAATCTGTGTGTGTCTCTTGTAGGCAGCATATGTAGGGGTCTTATTTTCTTATCCATTCAGCCTCTCCATTTTTTTGGTTGGAGCACTTAATTCTTTTCCATTTGAGGTACTTGTTGATAAGAATGTAGTTATTATCATTCTTTATTCATGTTTTTGGTATATATTTTTTCTTCTTAAAGAAGTCCCTCCAACATTTTCTGCAATACTGGCTTGGTGTTAATAAATTCCTTTAGCTTATTTTTGTCTAGGAAGCTCTTTGTCCTTCAACTCTAAATTATAGCTTTGCTAATAAAGTATTCTTGGTTGTAGATCCTGGGTTTTCATCACGTTGACTATTTTGTGCCAAGCCCTTCTCTCCTGCATAGTTTCTTTTGAGAAATCAGCTGCCAATCTTATGGGTAACACCCTTGTAGGTAAGTAACTACTTTTCTCTTGCTGCTTTTAAGATTTTCTTTTTGTCTGTAACCTTTGGAATTTTGATTATAATGTGTCTTGGTGTGACCCTCTTTAGGTTCATCTTTTTTGGGACTCTCTGAGCTTCCTGAGTTGTATGTCTATTTTCTTCACCAGGTTAGGAAAGTTTTTCATCATTATTTCTTCAAATACCGCTTCAACTTCTTGTTTTCCTTCAGGTACCCCTATGACATGGACTTTTGCCATTTAATTGTGTCCCATAGGTTCCTTAAATTATGATTATAGTCCTGGCTTCTTTTTTCTTGCTGTTCTGATTTAGTGTCCTTGGCTTCTCGATCCTCTATATGTGGTTCAATCCTCTTATTTATCCACTCTGTTTATTCCCTGTAACATACTCCTCATCTTAGATAATGTGTTCTTCATATCTGACTGGTTGGGTTCCCTTTTCCATTTCCATTTTTATGTTTTTTATCTTTGTTAAAGTTCTCACTGAATTCGTCTACACTTCCCTAAGTTCATGGAGCATCTTTATAACCAGTGTTTTGTATTCTGTATCTGTTAGATTGCTTGACTCCATTATTTCTGGGTCTCTATTCTGTTCTCTCATATGGCTTCTACTTCTTTGTCTTCCCATTTTGGTTGCCTTTCTGTTTCTGTTTCTATGTACTAAGCAAAGCTCCTAAGTCTCCTGGTCTTATTAGCATGGCTTTGTGTATAAGGTGTCCAGTGGCACAGTCCTGAGAAGGTTTCAGCTGCAGGCCAAGTTTACCCCCAACTTATGCCTCTTTGGGGCCACTTTTTAAGATTCAGAAAGCAATCCACAGATGTTGTGATTATAGTTGTCTCAAAAGGCCACACCAGAAACTAAAGCCAGCTGTCACCACTGTGAGTTCAGGTGCTGCTCATCAAGGGGCACCTGACTTAGCAATGACACACCTGGATGTGGCTTGGGTAGGGCCGCAAGTTGAGGAAGGTAGAGTTTCAGGGAATCCTCCAGACAGAGCAACCTCCGTTATCCAATTCGATAATGTCTCACCCATAGCAGCACTGGGATTGGGGAGGGATCAACAGAAGAACAATGGATACCACAGGCACTTCTGCCTGGGAGCAAGCCTTGCCTCTGACCCTCACTCTGACAACTCAGTGTCCCTCTGTAAGTCCCTGGTGCCCCCCAAACCAGCCAACTGGGCACTGGTGCTCAGAGCAAGCAAGTCTGTCACTATGAAAGTCTGCTCGCCAACAGGATCCCCTTAAGAGGTGTAGCCTCTGTCCCACTCAGTCTCTAGGGATGGGGCAGTCTCATGGCTTAGCCCCCTCCTACCTTCTACCATTGCAGGTTGATTAATTATTTCTCTCCCTAGTGGTAGTGCTTTTGTTTGTCTAGATCCCAGGTGACTTTGCTTTCTGTTTGCTCCATGTTCTGTCACACCTTTGATTTAGTTGTTAGAGAGATGAATAAAGCCTCTATCATCTATTCCATTTTTTCAAGTCCTTGAAATTAAATAACTTTTGAGACATTGTCTCCACCATCCACAGAAGCTAGTGTCACTGGAACAAGACATATACATGAAAGGCACATATAAACTAAAGGTACAAAATGACACACCCAGAGAAGTCATTCAGCAAAAAAGATGTCGTGTATTCAAAGAAAGAGCACCCTGTGGGATGGTAATGGTGGGCAAAGTGACACTAAGTTTGAATTTTGAAGAAAGTGGCTAGATGCAGAGGGCAGAGGTGGAAAACTAGGTTTGAAGCCAGGAACTAGCCTGGTATATCCAGTTAACCAGAAGAATACAAAGATTTCATGCAGCATTATCACACTGAAAAAATGCAAAATGGTAGAGAGTTAATTGACTATGATCTAGCCATAGAATAACATAAAATACAGCCTTCTAAGAAGATAAAGTAGATCTTTTATATATAAAAGCCTGCTATCCAGGATTAGGTTAAACTTTCATCCGCAAGCACACACAGTTCCTTGTCCTTCTCTGTTGGGCTCATCACATTTAAAAAATATCATAAAATATCATTTATAGTATGATTGTATGAATAATGCCTATATCTCCCCATTAGACCATAAGCACCATGAGGATAAGAATCAGAGATTTTTTTTATTTTATTTTTTATTAAGATTATTAGGGTAACATTGGTTAATACAATTATATAATTTTCAGGTGTACGTTATAATTTGACATCTATATATTCTATTGTGTGATTACCACCCAAAGTTTAGTTTCCTTCAGCTACCATATATTTGATCACCTTTACCCACTTCACCCTCCCCCAAATTCCCTATATTTGACCCCCGTTACCCTGTCTAACTCTTCCCTTCTCCCCTACTCCCTACCCTCAGGTAACCACACTAGTCCATTGTCCATGTCCCTGAGTCTCTGTTTGTACTATTCATTTGTTGCTTTTAGGTTTATATCCCACATATAAATGATATCATGTGATTTTGAACTTTCTCAGTCTGGTTTATTGCACTTAGCATGATTATCTCGAGGTCCATCCACGTTGTCACAAATGGCAGTATTTCATCTCTTCTTATGGCTAAGTAATATTCCATTGTATATATGTGCCACCGCTTTGTTAACCAATCATCCATTGATGGACACCCAGTTGCCTCCATATTTTGGGTATTGTAAATAATACTGCAATGAACATATGGATGCACATGTCCCTTCAAGGTGGTATTTTGGGTTTCTTCGGATAAATACCCAGAAATGGAATTACTGGGTCCTTCTTTGTCTCAGTGTTTTTAAGTATTTTGTCTGGTGTAAATATTGCTACCTCAGATTTCTTTTTTCATTTCCATTTTCATAAAATATCTTTTCCTATCTCTTTACTTTCAGTCGGTATGTGTCTTTTGATCTGACGCGAGTC
>NW_006440638.1:9753165-9753659 GCF_000325575.1 Pteropus alecto | reverse complement strand
GCATTAATGGAAGTGTATTCTGTTGTTTTTCCAGAAAGAAGATTTATTATATAAAGGTCTCTTTTTAGCCTGCTCAAAGAAGGCGCTCTTTTTTGGTTTCCAGTAGGTGGCGTCTAAGCCTCTTGGATCCCTGCTTTATATAGAGTGCAACATCTTTTATTTTCTTGTAGATTTTTATCACACTCACTACTCTCAGTTTCAGTCTCTGTCAGTGTTAGCAACAGTTTTGGTAGTGTTTGCTCAGATTCCCCTGGGGTTCCACAGTATTGGGTCTCAGAGGGTATGGAGGTGGGGCCCTCTAGGTTTTGGGGTGGGGGCTGCAGCTCAGCCTTGGTTTTGGAGTCGAGACGGGTAAAAATCAACTTTTGTTTCTCTGCTGTCCCGTCCCACTTCTCTGCTTTCCTCTCTGATGACCAGACAACCCTGCTGCCGGCTGCATAGAAAAGTCCCAGCACTTCCAAGCAGGGCCGATCAGGGAAGTTGCCACATCTTCA
>NW_006440638.1:9727923-9753024 GCF_000325575.1 Pteropus alecto | reverse complement strand
GTGCTGGTGTGCAGTTTGGGTGTTTTTTGTTCAGTTTTAGATGTTCAGCCTATTGTTGTTTCAAGGGGAGAGATCTGAAGACACCTCTCACTCCGCCATGTTTCCCAGAATCCAAGTCCGTCTTGGATCCCTGTTTTATATAAAGCTTAAATATCTTTATCTTTCATAGTGTTTTGTTTTGTTTTGTTTTGTTGTATTAATCTGAACTTTTTTTGTTTTCTTCCATTCCTCTGAAGACACACAGATTCATTACTGTGGAATTGTCCATAGGTGCAGCATGGCAGGCCCAGGTCTTCTTTCTCAGCGCCCGGAGCAGGTGGGGCTCGGCTGAAGAGCCCACCGTGGCAGCCATGGCTCAAGAACCAGAGATCTTTATGCTAATCACTAAATTCCCATCATTTAGCATGGTATGTAATGAATACTCATTGAAATTTGTTCAGATTTGGTGTACATGTGCATAATGAAAGAAGTAGTAAATGTACATTAAATACTCAAGTAAAAAATAACTAATTATAAATAACATGTATAGTTAGTATGATAAGTCAAATCCATTGGTAGTGTCTGTAAGAATTCTCAACCTTTATTTGAGTATAGGGAAGAAAGACAACCTAGAGGAGAAATATTTGTCACAGGTGCCCCATTTTTGTGTGGCAGCTCATTCCCTGATTAGATGTAAACCAGGAACATAAGTATACTGTGTACTAAGGGTATGGTATAATGTACAACTTATCTTGAATATTATTTAATAAATATTTACAATTGTTGTCCCTGAATGGTTTGGACTTCTTTTAGATATTTTTAAATTTAATTTTCTGCTGAGTGTCTATCACCTTCTAGACCAAGAAAAAGTAGGCTATTTTTATATTAGAGGTGTTAGTTACCTCTCACCTCATCTGACATGGTTCCTGCCTCATCTCCTTCCTCTTTCTCCTCCTCCTCCCTGAGCTGTACAAAATATGAGAGGGTTTTCTTCTCCACAGAGGCATAAAGATGATTCACTGCCATGATTGACCTCCAATCTCCAAACTCCTTGCTAATTACCACTCCTTTTAGGAAGGTAACATCAACTGCTTACCTGGGTGGAAATGGGGAAACATCCACCTCATGAATATGCAATGAATTGACAACAGCCCACCAGCCCTGGAGCAGCAGGATTGCAGAGTTCTTTTGAGGTTTGATATGGAAGGAAGCAAAAAACTCAGGTAGTAGTTTCTGGAACAGAAGAATACCCAGAGCCAACAGGCTAGAAAATATTAAACTGAAAAAATGATTAAAAGTTCACTGACATTCCACTCAACCAAATGCATTCTTTATTCAAAGGAGATAATAGCTAGCTACAAAACAGCTGTCTTGTGATCCTACTCATTTCTGCTGCTACCACCAGCACAGCAGAGGCCTAATGCCATACACAGCATCACCTAGAACGTCACCGATTGTTCCTTTAGGGTAGCAGAACAAGCCCAGGGACTGAGAGTTCCCAGAGCTGCCTGCCATGAAGAAATGGGTCTTGTAAACTGGAAATGCTCAGAATAAGGGGATCCACCTGAAATTTCGATGCTGGTTCCAAAAATGTGGTCTCAGAACACCCATGTCATAGGATATTAATGGTCATCCTGCATAAAATGATGTGTAGTAAACAAGTTTCAGATATGTAAGTTTAACAATATCAATTTTTGTATTTCTTGTGGGATTTTGATGCATAGCCTTCATAATGTTAATATACATTGTGAATGTCAAATAGGGGGATAAGGTTTACAGTGTTTCCCAATCTTATTTGACCAGGGAATCCTTTTTTTATGGAGTGTCTAGAAGGATAAGTATTTCAAAGAACAGATTTTCTGAAATGCTACTGTGGATACTTATGGCAAGAGTTGTAGTCATTCCCCAGAATAGGTTAAAGAACCCATTGTGTTTGATTCTTTTGCAGCGTTTAACATCACTTTGGCAAATGAATTAACCAAAAAAAAAAAAAGAAGAAAGAAAGAAAGAAAGAGAGAGAGAGAGAGAGCTTAGAGATAGAAAGAATTAAAAAACAAAAACAAAAAAACGAGAGTCACTGGAAAAGTGAAAAAGGAAGGAAGGAAGGAAGGAAGGAAGGAAGGAAGGAAGGAAGAAAGAAAGAAAGGAAGAAAGAAAGAAAGAAAGAAAAAAAGCCTACGATTTTTATAAGAAAAAAAGCCTATGATTTTTATAAATGCAGCGCTAATTTTTTTTTCAAAACCGATGTGCAATAATGCTAACTAGAAAAGTATATTCTTGTAAAATGAACCCCATTGTCCCACCATTTCCCAATATAAGTTTTCAGATTTGTTTTTCAAGATAGGATTTTCCTTCTTCAGCCAAATTAGATGCCTGTTTTAAAGTATAGGTGATGCAGACAGCCTTTTTAAAACAAGAATCCTCTCCTCTTAGAAATGGTAGTTCTTTCTTCACAGTGCCCAACACCCTCCCTTTGCACCCCAGCTTTTCAGTCTTGCTTTGCAATTATTTAATACCTTCCCCAAATCTGGAAATTTTCCTTTCTTGTCAGCTAAATCAAAATTTCTCTCATATTTATGGAGACCCTTATTCTCCAGCTGAAGCTTCCAGTCAGTATCATTATATCTAAAGAAGGGTTTCTCATGATTTGAGTATAATATATAGTGTAAATAAGTCAATGTCATAGTAAGTACTAGGAATAGGGAGGGGTTAATTTGGGACTTTATCTTGAAAAAATTTAATTAGTAATATAACCTTTTATGTGTTACATGCAGTTAAGTCAACTCCGACTCCTGATGACCCTATGAATGAGTGATGTCCACAATGTCCTATCCTCAACATCCTTGCTCAGCTTCTGTAGACACAATGCCTGTGGCTTCTTTTATGGAATCAATCCATTTCATATTTGGTCTTCCTCTTTTCTTTCCGCCTTCTATTTTTCCCAGCAGTACTGCCTTTTCCAAAGAGCCCTGCTTTCTCATGATATACACCAAGTAGGAGAGCTTGAGCTTTGTCACTTTTACCTCTAGTGATGTTTCAGGCTTAATTTGCTCTAGGACCCACTCGTTCATCTTTCTGGTGGTTTAGGGAATCCATAGAGCTCTCCTCCAACATCATATTTCAAACGAATTTTTTTTTTTTCCTTTCAGCCCTCTTCACTGTCCAACTTTCACATTTGTACATAGTAATTGGGAATATGAGGGTGTGGATGATCTTAGCCTTGGTCTCGAATGACATATCTTTATTCTTGGTGAATTTGCCTAATTTGTCCATTGCAGCCCTTCCTAGTCTCAGTCTTCTCTTAATTTCTTGGTTGTAATTTCCATTTGAATAGAAGACTGAACCAAGGTAAGTAAAATCTTTAACAATTTCGAAGTCTTTTTGTCCTTGTTAAAGTTGTGTGTTTCTTCTGTAGTCATGATTTTGGTCTTCTTTATGTTCAAATCAAGTCCTGTTGGGCACTTTCTTCTTTCACCTGCCATCAAGATAGTGTCAACTGCATATCTTAAATAATTTCTTCCACTAATTTTCACTTGTCTTTCCTCTGAACCAAGCCCAGGTTTTTGTATGGTATGTTCTTCATACAGATTAAATAAATAGGGAGTTAAAATGCACCCTTGTATGAGAGCTTTACCTGTAGGAACCCATTCTGTCCTCCATGTTCTGTCCTGGCAGAGGCTTCCTGACCACAATACAGGTTACACGTTAGGATGATCAAGTGCTGAGGCCTGTGCATTTCTTTCAGAGCAAACCATAGCTTTTCTTGATCTGTGCTGTCAATGGCTTTACTGTAGTAGTGAGTCCAAATCACAAGTGTCCAGGTTCATGGTGTCATAATTACCAAATACCTGTGAAATGTAAGCACTCCTGTGGGCAATATAAGCTTAGATTTTCATATTTAACTAAATTCAGGTTGTAAGTATAACTATATATTTTGAGGGACACTATTGTATGATAATACCAAACAATACTCTTAACTTCACAGTTGATTTATATATCAGTCATAAATATTTTGCAAAAATATTACAGTGTTCCATCAAACTTTCCAGTGTCTTCTCATGATTCTTTGGTATTCACATCTTTCTGTTCTGAAATGTTCATTCACGAAGATTTTCTACTCTTTCCTTGCTACTTGGCCTAATTCTGCCAGATTCTCCTTTGTCAATGGCTTTGCTTTTGGTTCAAAAGCCATTCTTATAGTGAACTCCATACTCTCCTAAATGCAGTTTTCGAACATCACTTTCATCACTTTTATGAAATTCTGCTTCTTTTCCAAGACACAATTTCACTTTTTAACAAATTTTAATTGTTCTGCTAGATGTTTAAAATTATCCACAAAAACTTAACTATCAGTTAGTGCTGTGTGGAAAGGGATGATTGAGTGGAGACAAATCTGACAAGTAATTATTACCAATATTTTTGTGTTATAATGACATCTATTTTTTCTGCAACCAGATCACTTGAGGGACTTCAAATCAGGCTGAACCTTTGTACATGAATATAAAAATTAAGTCATAAACAACTAATCAATTTTTCAACTTGCAAATTTATAAAATGGATAGGTAAAAAATATCAGATTTATGAACAAGTAGAAATTTTGAAGTGTTTTGTTAGATATTAGTCAAATTCAAAACTCAGAAATTTATGTATATTTTAAGAGAAAAAGAAAAATATATAAAATCTACTATGATAGTGAAAAATCAGAGCCCTCTAATTCTGTTTCTTACATTTTACTTGAGTCTCCTTTACAGCCCAACATTCCAAGATGGTACATTTGCTTCTCTTTGTAGAAAGTTAAAAAAAAAAAAAATAGACAAAACTAGTCTATGCTGTTAGAAATCAAGATAACAGTTACTCTTGGAATTCTTCTGTAAGAAATATTTGTCTTTTCTCTCCCTTTTGTTATTTATTCAAAAATTTATTTATATTTCTATGAGCTCATGCATATTAATTTTATGCTCTGGGTTACAATCTAATACTATTCATTTTTTGCTCAAGTTGTCTTTAACTTCCCATCTTTATTGAGATAAAATTCACAGATAAAATTATAAGATATTTAGTGTTCTATGTGATAATTTAATAAGTGTACACTTTTCTGAAAGGATTGCCCCTATCAAGGTAATTAATATATCATCATCTCAGATTTTTACCTTTGGGGTGTATGTGTGTTGAGAGAGAAAGAAAATATTGCAATTATACAATACAGAATTATAAATGATAGCTACTATGTTATACATTATATCTTCAGAACTTATTAATTTTATAACTGAATCTTTTTGGATAAAATGAGTTAAGGGGGTCAAAATGTACAAACTTCCAGTTATAAAATAAAGAAGTCATGGAGATGTAATATACAGTATGTTGATTGTAGATAATACTATTATATTGTATATTGAAAGTTGTCAGAGTAAATCTTAAACGTTCTTATCACAAGAAAAAAAAGAATGAAGTCCTGTCATTTGCCACATGGATGAACCAGATAGGTATTATGCTAAGAAAAATAAGAAAGACGAATACTACATGGTATCACTAAAATGTAGAATCAAAAAAAAAAGTCAAACTCATAGAACAAAGGGTAAAAAAGTGATTGCCAGTGGCTGGGTTGTGGGGGAAATAGGGAGAGGTTGGTAAAAGGGCACACTCCCTGGCAACCACCAATCAGTTGTCTGTACCTATAATTTCTGAAATCAGGAGTGTGATGCCTTTAGTTTTGCTTTTCTTTCTCAAAATCGTTGTGGCTATTCAGGGTTTTTTATGGTTCAACACCAATTTTAGTATTATTTGTTCAATATCTCTGATAAATGCCATTGGAATCTTGGCAGAGATTGCATTGAATCTGTATATTGCTTTGGGTGGTATGGACATTTTAATAATATCCATTCTTCCAATCCATGAATATGAGATATCTTTCCATATATTTGTGTCTTCAATTTCTTTCATTAATGTCTTATAGTTTTCAGTGTACAGGCCTTTTACCTCATCGATTAAATTTATTCCTAGGTATTTTATTCTTTTTGAATCAATTGTAAATGGGATTTTCTTAATTTCTCTTTCTAGTGTTCATTATTGGCATATAAAAATGCAACCTACTTCTAAATATCAATTTTGTATCCTATTACTACTGAATTTGTTCATTAGTTTTAACAGTTTTTGGTAAAATCGTTAGATTTTCTATACATAATATCATATCTTCTGCAAATAGTGACAGTTTTACTTCTTCTTTTCCAATTTAGATGACTTTTATTTCTTTTTATTGCCTAATTTCTCTGGCTAGGACTTTCAATACTATGTTAAATAGAAGTGATGAGAGTGGACATCTTTGTCTTATTCTTGATCTTAGAAGAAAAGCTTTCAGCTTTTCACTGTTGAGTATGATATTTGCTGTGGACTTTTCATTGATGGCCTTTATTATGTTGAGGCACATTTCCTCTATTCCCACTTTGTTGAGTTTTTATCATAAATGAATGCAGAATTTTGTCAAGTTTTTTTTTAATCTCTTGAGATGATCATATGATTTTTATCCATCTTTTTTGTTTGATTTGTGGATATTGAACCATCTTTGCATCCCTGGACTAAATCCCACTTGATCATTGTGTATGATCTTTTTATTATATTTTTCAATTGGGTTTACTAATACTTTTTAAGGATTTTTGTATTTATGTTCATTAGGGATATTAGCCTATAATTTTCTTTTCTCATTGCATCATTCTTTGGTTTTAATGTTTGGTTTTAAAAGGTAATGCTGTCCCTGCAAAATAAATTTGGAAGCATTTCTTTCTCTTCTATTTTTTCAAAGAATTTTAGAAGAATTGGTATTAATTATTCTTTAAATGTTGGGTAGAATTTGCCACTGAATCTGTCTGCTTTTAGACTTTTGTTTGTTAGGAGGTTTTTGATTACTAATTTAATTTCCTTGCTAATACAGGTTACCTTTAAACAGCACAGGTTTGAACTGTGCAGGTCCACTTATACACGGATTTTTTTCAGTAAATATACAGTCAGCCCTTCATCTCCCTGGGTTTGCAATCTGTGGTTAATTGAATCTATGGAGGCAGAGGGTCAACTGTATGTATTGCTTTGTGACATTTTATATAAGGGACTTTGGAATCTGCAGATTTTGGTATCTGTGTGGTGTCCTGGGACCAATTCCCTGCATGTGTATAAATGGACGTGCAAAATTCAAACCTGCATTGTTCAAGGGTCAACTATTTTTTCAACCCACAGTTCAGAATCAGAAGATGTGGAGGGCAGACTTGTGTTATACACAGATTTTCAACATTGCAGGTGGTCTGTACCTCTAACCCCTGCATTGTAGAAGGGTCAACTAAATTTCTATTTTCATTTAATCAAGATGTTTTTTATTTCTCTTTTGGTTTCTTTTTGACCCATTAATTGTTCAGGAGCATGCTATTTAATCTTCGCATATTTCTGAATTTTCCAGTTTTCTTCTTGTAATTGATTTCTAGTTTCATACCACTGTAGTCAGAAAAGATGCTTGATATAATTTTAATGTTCTTAAATATATTAAGATTTGTTTTGCAGCCTACCATATGATCTATCCTGGAAAATGTTCCATGTACTCTTGAGAAGAATGTGTATTTTGTTGCTTTTGGATATTTTTTGAAATATTCTCTAACTATCCATTAAGTCAATCTGATCTAACATGTTATTTAAGGCTGATGCTTCCTTATTCTGTCTAGATGATCTTCCATTGATGAAAGTTGGTTATTATAGTCTCTTACTATTATGTATTGTTTTCTATTTCTCTCTTTTGGTTTGGTAATACTTGCTTTATATATAGGTGCTCCTATGTGGGGTGCATAAATATTTACAAATATTATATCTTCTTGTTGGACTGATCCTTTTATTATTATGTACTGCCCTTCTTTCTCTCTTATTATAGTCTTTGTTTTAAAGTCTATTTTGTCTGATATAAGTATATCAACCCCAATTTTCTTTTGGTTTCCATTTGCTTTTTCCATCCCTTCATTTTCAGTCTGTGTCCTTACATCTGAAGTGAGCTTCTTGTAAGCAACATATAATCGTTGTTGTTTTTTTTTTAATCCATCCAGCTATTCTGGTGTTTGGCTGGAGAATCTAGTTCATTTACATTTAAAGTAATTATTGATAAGTATGTAGTTATTGCCATTCTGTTCATTGTTTTCAAGCATACTGCCATTCTTGTTTCTTTCTTATTCTCTTACTCTCTTCCTATGTGATTTCTTTAGTGGCACATTTTGATCTCTTTCTCTTTTCTGTATCTACTACATGTTTTTGCTTTGTGGGTACTGTGAGGCTTATATATAACAACTTATACTTATAGCAGTCTATTTTAAGTTGATAACAACTTAAATTTGAACACATTTGAAAGCTCTATATTTTTACTCCCTTCCCCATGTTTAATGTTTTTGATATCACATTTTTACATCTTTTGATCTTGTGTATTCCTTAACTAACTATTGTAGTTATATCTACTTTTGCTACTTTTTATTTTTCCGTCAAATCTGATTGACAATTATGCTGCATAGGATATGCTTTATTGAAAGTTTTTTTCTTTCAGCACCTTGAATGTATGGAGCCACTCCCTTCTGACCTGCAAAGTTTCTGCTGAAAAATCTGCTGATTGTTTTCTGGGATTTTCAAGATATTTATTTCTCTTTTGGTTTCTTTTTGACCCATTAATTGTTCAGGAGCATGCTATTTAATCTTCGCATATTTCTGAATTTTCTGGTTTTCTTCTTGTAATTGATTAATAATTCTTCTTGTAATTGAATGATAACTTGTACATAACAAGTTATTATTCCCTCATTGCTTTTAAAACTCAATCTTTGTCTTTAACTTTTAGCAAGTTAATTATAATGTTTCTTGCTGTGGTCTCTTTAGGTTCATCTTATTTGGAACTCTCTGGGCTTTGCAAATCTGGGTGTCTGTTTTCTTCTGCAGATTATAGAAGTTTTGAGCCATTATTTTTCAAATAAATTTTCTGCCCCCTTCTCTCTCTCTCTCCTCTTTCTGAGACCCCTATACCATGAATGTTGGTCTCTTTCATGTTGTCTCATAAGTCCTTTAAACTATTCTCACTTAATTTTTTTTTTCTTTTTGTTACGCTGATTGGTGATTTCCACTGCCCTGTCTTTTCCTTTCTTCTGCTTCATCAACTGTATTTTTTTAGTTCAATTATGATAATCTTCAGCTCTGTGACTTCTATATGGTATTTTGTTGAAATCCTCAGTGTGTTCATCCATCCTTTCCCTGAGTTTGGAAGCATGTTTATGACCATTATTTTGAACTCTTTTTCAGGTAAAAAATGAAAATAAAAAAAACAACAACACTTATCTCCATTTCATTAAGGACTTTTTCTCAGGTTTTATCTCTGTTTTTTCATTTTCCTAACACTCTGTGTTGGTTTCTATGCATTAGATAAAATAACCAACTCTCTTAGTCTTGAAGAAGTAGACTTGTGTAGGTCATAAACATTATTGTTCAACACTGCCCTAGCTCTTGGTTTTCTCTTAAATCTTTGTGATTTTCCTAGATACCTACATTATTTTTAGTGGCTTTCAGTAGTTGAAATGTTCCGAGACCTGCCAATGTCCCAAGGGTGAGGATCTCAGTTAGCACCTAGATTAACCTGATTGGAAGTCAGACCTTCAGGTAGCAGCTTTTAATGTGTGAAAAGGCATCCCCTGGGTGGCAGCCACAAAAACCAGCACACCAAGTGTGTGTATAAGCTTCTCTCCAGGAGATACTGGTGGTCTGGAGCGTGGTGGAAAAAGAGTGAAAAAATATTGCCCACCTTCCAAGGTCTCTGGAGAGGATTACAGTGGACCTTTATATATGTGTTTAATTAGAAGCCTGCACCTCAGGGGACAGCTATGAATATAATAAAATAGGCCTCTTTCACAGAAAGACTGGACACCTCAGTCTGTTGCCTCTGTATCCTGGGGGTGGTAGCTGGCTAAGAAGTCTTCTTCATTGGTTAAAGTTCTATGGGACCAGTGAGCCTTAGCTCCACTGACCACCAGAGCCAGGCAACATAGAGGTGTCCCCTGAGCAGCAGCCACTAAGAATTGGGACACCAAATGAGGGTACAAGCTCTTTTCCAGGAGATACCACACGCTGAAGCAAGACAGAGGGAAAGTACTAAGATGATGACCACCAGCCTCCATCCCCTGAGAGAATCTTAGTAAGCCCATAAATGTGTGCGAAATGTATGTTAAAACAGAAGACTGCTCTTCTGGCCAAAGCTCCAGAACAAGCAAACAGGCTTCTTTCACAGTAAGACTGGGGGTGTTTCACTTTGCTGTCTGCACAGTGCCCTGGTGATGGTAGCCAGCCAAGAACTATCTCCCTGACTGTTACAGTTCCATAGAATGTTCCTAAACAAGCCCCTTTGGCCACCAGAGCCCAGTAATCAAGAAGCATCCCCTGAGCAGCAGCCACAAAAACCAGGACATCAGACATGTGTTAAAGCTTCTCTTTAGGAGATACTGATACTCCGGAGCATAGCAGAAGGAGAACTCAAAGATAGGCCCCACCCCCTGACATCTATGGAAAAGATTACAGTAGGCCTTTATGTGTGTTTAATTAGAAGTCTGACCCTCATTCCACAGCTATGAAGTAAGTTAATATGCCTCTTTCACATAAAGACTGGGCTCCTCAGACTGTTGCCTCTTGCTGTGCCCTCGGGTGGTAGCTGTTGAAGAGACTCTTTCTCCATTAGTTACATTGTGTGAGACCTCAGAGGAGAGTGCAAGCTCCTTTCACTCTGGTGAGCTGGAGTAAGGCAGAGGGAGAGTATAAAGATCATACTCACCAGCCTCTCTCCTCAGAGTACCCCAGCAGGCCCTGAGATGCCTGATAAAATTAGATGCTTGCCTACACTTTAAGTTAAGATAAGCAAATAAGCTACCATAGATACCACGAATCTAAAGAACAAAATAAATGAACAAACAAAATAGAAACAGACTCATGGTTGCTGAATGAGAGGTGCGTTGGCGACCTGGGTGAAAAAGATGAATAGATTAAGAAGTACAACTTGGTAGTCATGAAATAGTCAAGGGGATGTAATGTACAACATAGGGAATATAGTCAATAATATTATTATAACTATATAGAGCCAGGTAGGTACTAGACTATTTCGGCAGGATCACCTTGTAATTATATAATTGTCTAGCACCAAGCCGTACACCTGAAACTAATATAAAATAATGTCGAGTGTCAACTATAATTGAAATTTTTTTTTTTTTAAAGATAAGCAAATAAGCCTCTTTCACATAAAATCTGGGCATGCCTCAATAAAGTGCCTCTGTGCCGGTCCCTGGGGTGGTGAGTCCAAGTGCACAAACAGCCTTTAACAGCTCTTTCTCAATTTGCTATGGCCTCGTGGATCTTGTGGAAATGATCCCTGTTGGCTTTCAAAGCTAGATGTTTGGGGGGGTTATCTCTTAGGTACAAATCTTTAAAACGTGAGGTTCACCTCAGGAAGAAAGTCTTCCAGGTTTTGAGCTCCCTCTTGATTATAGGTCTCTACAGTCTCTACACCACGGATGGGATTAATGGCAAGATCATGTCTCATCTTCTTCTACTGGCTATAATGTAGGGATTTTTTTGTTTGTTTTCTCAATGTGTAAGAGTCACTCAGCTAACTTTTGGGTTTTTCTTCTAAAGAAATTGTTCCATATATTGCCTTAGATATAGTGTGTTCATGACTGGTGGTGAGTTCAGGATCTTCCTACCTTGTCCTCTTGAACCAGAATGCTCCTTCCTTTTCAAGCCCGAATAATATATCTAATTACATTTTATATCCATTCATCTGCCAGGAGACACTAAGATTGTTTACATACCTTGGGTATAGTGAATGCTGATATAAACATGTGAGTGCAGATATCTCTTCGAGATAATGATTTAATTTCCTTTGCATATTTACCCGGAAGTGAAATTACCAGATCACGTGATAATTCTATTGTTATTTCTTGAGGAACCACCACACTATTCTCTATAAGTGGCTGTACTAGTTTACATTCCCACCAACAGCGCACAAGGCTTCCTTATTCTCCATATCTTTGTGAACACTTGTTATTTCTTGTCTTTTTGATAATAGCCATTCTAACAAGTGTGAGGTGATATCTCATTGTGGTTTTGACTTGCATTTTCTTTTTGGTTAGTGATACTGAGCACCTTTTCGTGAACTCGTTGCCTATTTGTACGTCTTGCAAATATTTTCTCCCATTCAGATTATCCTTTCATTTTTTTGATAGTTCCCTTTGCTGTGCAAAAACTTTTTAGTTTATGTTTTTCCACTTGTTTATTTTTGTTTTTGTTGTTTTGCTCTCAATATCAAATGCAAAAAAATCATTGCCAAGACCAATATCAAGGAGGTTACTCCCTGTTTTCTTCTAGAAATTTTACAATTTCAGTTCTTACTGTTAGGAGTTTTACAGTTTAAGGTCTTATTCCACTTGTTCTATCTTTGAGCATCAGGAACACTTTCAGGTTGACTCCTAAGAAATTAATTACTTAATTTCTGGTTATTCAAGATGCTACAGGCTCATCTTATATTTTTCCTGCCCCAGCCCTAAAATCAGTTATTTCTCCCAAAAGCCCTGGTTTCTATTATTGAATTGTATAAAATATAAGCTTCATGAAGACAAGAATTTTGTTTTTCACCACATTTTAATATCTGTGTCTTTGGCCCCTAGTAAGCACTGGATTAGTTCTTGTAGAATGAATACTTGAAAGACTGAATGGGTAATATAACTTTATTAAATGTTCCAGTAGCCTCTAGACTTATCATGTCTTAGCTAATAATCATTACGTGAGAAAAGGAAATGATGAGCTTGTCTTCTGGTTGAAGTCTGCCTGCTTAACTTCTTTGTGCCTTAACTTATTTCTTTATCTGTAAAATGGAGATAATAAAAACACCTACCTAGTTGGGCTATTATGAACTAATTAAATGAGCCAATCAATGTAAGGCACTTAGTACAGTATCTGGCACCTAGTAAGTGGTTCAATAAATGTTAGATATTATTATCCTTAATGTGTTGCACTAAAATATGACCTGCATGTTGGTTTTTGGATTCTTCCATCTATTGCTTATGACAGCACCTATTGATTTACACTAATTCTCCATTTTAATCTGTTAATCAAAGTCAAGGCTAGCTTTCATCTCACCTTGTACTATAGTCTGAGGAATAGAAATAATCACACCTTTAGACCCAATAAAGGACAAAAAAAAAAAGAAAGTCAGATAACAAGTAATAACATAAGCTTTATTACTGGTAACACTGGCCTTCATTATTTGGCATGGCCCTAAGGCCCAAATGGCCTATTTACTCCCTCCCCTAGGGCTAGACTTGGGACCTGCATGGGAATGATAAGCCCCACAGAGGGTCAAGAAAAATGATGCAACGTTACTCTCAGTTAAAGCTAAAATGCCCAAAAGATAGGCCACATGTGTGTCATAAAGTTTAATACATTAACCCTGCACAGGCAAGAATTGAGATCAATGAATGTCACACTCAGGCTGAATCATCACTCACAGAAACTACCCTCCCTCTGGTGCAGAGAAGCAAATGAAGAATAAAGACAACAGCTTATGTTCCCATTTCATGGACTTGCGCTAATGACGGGAGTGGAAGAAAGTGATCCCTCATAGCTCCCACCTCCTTCCTATAAAGTGTGAATCATAGAAAACACAAACATCTCTTCCTGCAAGATAACAGGATTATGTCACATATAAAGAATTTCAGCCACTGAAAAAGTCTTCTATGAGTCACCTGGAACAGAAAAAACGCAGGAATCTGATTTATTTGATTTTTTGCTTTTTAAACTCTAACTGCATCCTCAGGCCCAAAACAAATATTATGCATGGAAGTCAGTTGCTTAGTTAGCACAAGAGCAGTTTTGTTTCCATTACATAAATTCAAGTTAGGATAGGTTTGGAGACTTAGGTAAAAACCACAGGCCTCCCTCTCAGTGTTCATCACCTGACCTGAATAGTACTTTTTCCAGGCTTTTATGAATGGACTGATTGGCAGTCCTGAGCCCATTGGCATGAATGTGGCTAAGGACATTAAACTCAAGAACTGGGCTTGCAAATAGGTCGTATTTCACCTGTCAACACTGATGGATTGTGAGTGGGTGTTTGGAGTCTTATGCTGAGAATTTTTGAGACCACTTTTTGGCTCAGTAGGAAAGAAAAGATGGGTATGAAATCTGCCATTAGTTTGACAAGTCAGAGCAGTGGCAATGTCTTGGTTTTTTAATTCTTGTATTTTCTAGTCAGTGTCACACATTGGCTTTCATGCTACTTTCCCCACTTACTGAAATCTCAAAATGCTCAAATGCTTATTGCCTCTTTCGAATGGATCAAAAACTAAAATAACTACAAACCAGGTAACATTACTAGGCCAGAAATATAAATCAGTAGTAGTAACAATACAATGAACACTTACAAATTTGCCATAAAATGAAATAAATATCATATTACCAGAACAATTGAACTTCCTTATATGGTCATCCCCAATTGTACTCCTCACATTCTTTCCCCCTAGAAGAAACCACAACTCCGTTGTTTTCCTTTATTGGTTTGCCACATTTCCTAAACTAAATGTTGTTAGTTTTGGCTGTTTGGGGACTTAAAGAAAATGGAATCATGTTGCACTCATTTTTCGGTTACTTATTTTCTTCGTTGAATACTACATCCCTGAGAATTCCAGGTTATATGGTTCATTCACTCTCACATCCTGTATAGGGTTCCAATTTATATACAACAATTAATTTTTTATTCTATTATTGATGGATATGTGGATTGTTTCCAGCATTTTGCCCTTACAAACAATGTTGCTCCTATAAAAATACTTTTACGTGACTCTGGATGCACATTTGCAAGATTATCTCTAGATTATATTCCTAGAAAATAATTTCTAAATTGCATGGAATGTGCTTGTTCAACTTTGCTAGCTAGTGCCATAGTATTTTGTAAAGTGGGTATGTCATTTTAAGGAGAGTTCTCTTTGTTATATTTCCTTAGCTACACTTTGTGTTGTTGGCTTGTTGATTTTTGCCAAACCACCGCGTGTGAAATAGTATCTCACTGAAATTTGAATTTGCATTTTTCTGACAACAAATGAAGTTGAGCATCTTTTTATATTTTTATGGACATTTATACTTTCTTTCCTATGAAATAACTGCTGGTGTCTTTGTATATTTTTTTTCTATTGAATGTTTTGTCTAAATTTCTGTTGGGTTGTTTTAAGGACATTTAAATTCTTAATACCATCTGGAATGGTTTATGTATAGTGTGAGATAGGGATCCAACTTCATGTTGTTCTATATCGAAACCAACTGTCCCACCACGATTTTTTGGATAGTACATCCTTTCCTCACTCATTTACAACACCAGCTGTATCCATATATGTGGGGTTTGCTTCTAGATTCACTATTCTCACACAGTAGTTTATTTATGTATCCCTATGACATATAACACTATCTCGATGATTATATCTTCATAATATGTGTTGATGTTTGGCAGAGTAAGGTTCCCATCTGGTTCTTCTTTTAAATTGTTGTTATAACTCTGCTCTATTTCATATAAATTTTAGAATTAGATTGTCGAGTCCCCCCGCCCCAGAAAAAAACTTTTGAGATGGATTAAGATTGCATTGAATCTAAAGATCTTTTTATGGAGAATTAATGCCTGCTAAATATGTCTTCTTATTAATTTAGTACTTTCAATAGAGTTTTATAAATTACTATAGACTATAAACTTTAAAATAGATTATTTCTTAGAAATCTATATTTCTTTTTTAATTCTTATTATTATTACTTCCTTTCTTCTTTTTATAATACATTTTTAAATATTTTTCATTTTTCAATGATAAAATTAAATTAGTTTCAGGTGTACAATATAAAGATTAGACATTTATATAATTTACAAAGTGATCGCTTTGATAAATCTAGTGCCCATCTGACACTATAAATAGCTATTACAATATTATTGACTATATTCTCTTTTCTATACTTTATATCCCCATGACTATTTTGTAACTACTAATTTGCACTTCTTCATCTCTCTCCTTTTTAATCCACTTTCCAAACTCACCTCCCATCTGGCAATCCCCCAAATGTTTTCTGTGAGTCTGTCTGTTTGTTCAATTGTTTTGTTTTTTAGATTCCACATATAGTAAAATCAAACGATATTTGTGTTTCTCTGACTGACTCCTTTCACTTAGCATAATGCCCTCTAGCTCCATTTATGTTGTTGCAGATGACAAGATTTCATTCTTTTTATGGCTGGGTAATATTCATTGTATATATGTACAACTTCTCCTTTATCTATTTGTCTACTTTTTTAATAACTTAAAATTTTATTTTACTTCGACATCTTGACCAGAACCTCTCCTTTCATCTATTGATGGACACTTAGGTTGTTTCTATATATTAACTATTGTAAATAATGCTACAACAAACATATGAATGCGTACATCTTTTCAAATTTGTGCTCTGGGTTTCTTCAGATAAATACTCAGAAGTAGAATTACTAGATCCTTCTTTATATCTTGTTATAGCCTTTATTTTGAAGTCTACTTTGTCTAGTATAAGTATTGCTACCCCAGCTTTTTCATGTTGTTTCTATTTTCATGAAATGTCTGTTTCCATTCTTTAACTTTCAGTCTCTGTGTATATTTCATTCTGAAGTGAGTCTCTTGTAGGCAGCATGTGTAGAGGCCTTGTTTTCTTATCCATTCAGCCACCTAATATCTTTTGATTGAAGTATTTAATCCATTTACATTTAAAGTAATTATCGATATGCAGTTATTGCCAATTTATCATTTATATTTTTTATTTTTTTCTTTTTCTTTTTAAATAAGTCCTTTAACATTTCTTATAATACTGGTTAAATGGCAATGAACTCCTTTATCTTTTTCTTGTCTGAGGAACTCTTTATCTATCCTTTAATTCTCCATGGAAATCTTTAGTAAATGGTAAAAGATTTATATGATTTGAAGAGAAATCAAATATGTCCTTCAATCCTAAATGATAGCCTTACTGGGCAGAGTAATTTTGGGTGTAAGTCCCTTTTTTCATCATTTTGAATATTTCATGCCAATCCATTCTGGCCTCCAAAGTTTCTACTGAGAAATCAGCTGACAGTCTTATGGGAGTTGCTTTGTAGGTACTAATTGCCTTCCTCTTGCTGCTTTTAAGATTCTCTCTTTGTCTTTAACCTTTGGCGTTTTAATTATGATGTGTCTTGGGTTCATCTTGTTTGGGACTCTGCACTTCCTGGACTTATATGTCTATTCTTTCGCCAGGTAGGGAAGTTTTCAGTCATTATTTCTTCAAATATGTTTTCAATTTCTTGCTCCATTTTCTTCAGTTCTTTTTCTGGAGCTTCATTCTGTTCTTTCATCTGGGACATATTTCTTTGTCTCCTCATTTTGGCTGCCTGTGTTTCTTTCTATGTATTAGGTAGAGCTGCTATATCTTCTAGTCTTGGTAGTATGGCCTTAGGTAGTATGTGCCTTGTAGGGCCCAGTGACACAGTGTCCCTGGTCACCTGAGCTGGGTGCTCCAGGTGTGTCCTTTGTGTAAATTGTGTGTGCTCTCCTGTTGCAGTTGAGCTTTGATTGCTGTTTACTCATAAATGGGAGGGATTGACCCTGGGGCTGATTGGTTGTGAGGACTGGCCATGACTACATTGGAGGAGCTGTTGTTCGGGAGCTGACCCTATGGAGCAGGATTAGTAGGGCTCTGCTGCCTGCCCAGTCTGTCTTTTAGGTGTCTGGTTTGTGGAGATGGTTGTGTGGTGCTTTGGTATGGTCTGAAGGTGGCTACCAAGCGTTTTGCTTCTGGGAGCTCTTAGGAGATTGGCTCTGGTCCAAGCCAAGGTCAGCTGCTGCCTGGGCCCTGCCCAGGGCCACTTGGTATGAGCTACAAAGTGATACGCAGATGGTTGCCACTTGTGCTATACTTGGAGGTGCCTGGGAAGACTAAGCTGTAAACTGAGGCCAGAAGTCACTAGTGCCTGTTTTGGCGCTGCTTAGCAAGAGGTACAGGGCACACTGAGACCAGATGCTGCTTGTTTGGGGTTTGTGAACCTTTGAGAAACCTTAGGAAAGTCTGGAGCATGAGCTGAGATGGCTCATGTCTTGTATGGAAAAGCCACTGGAAGCACCTTGGGTGGGCTCACATGTTGGGTGGGGCAGGGTCTCAAGAATCACTAGGATGGGGTAAATAGAGTTAGCTGGGTTGATAGAGACTCAGATATGATGCCCACTTGCAAATGCAGGCTGAATTGGGAGAGGGCTCAACAAAGGAACAATGGCTTCTGCCAGCACTTCTGTCTGGGAGAAAGCTGCTCCTCCAGCCCTCGCCCTGAAGCCAAACAATTCTGTTCCTACTTATATGTCCTTGGTGCCTTTCAAGCTGCTGCCCAAGTGAGTTCATCACCAAATAAGTTCAGGCATCAGCCCTTTAAGAGGATATTGCAACTCCAGTGGCCTTCCATCTCACTCAACCACAATCTCCACTGGTTTTCCTATCCAGAAGTTGTGGGCACTTCTCTTTCTGGCACAGGAGCCGTGGACTGGGGAGCCTGGTGTGAGGCTGGGACCCCCCACTCCTCTGAGGGGAACTCCATGGCCAATATATCCCTCTCAATTTTTAACTGCCACACATGGGCGTGGGACCAGCCCAATCTGCATCTCTGCCCTCTTACCTGTCTCCATGTGGCTTCTTCTGTATGTCCTTAGTTACAGAACTTCTGTTCAAGTAGAATTCAAGTGATTCTCAATGATGGTTCTTCTGTAGTTTAGTTGTAATTTTGATTTGGTTGTGGGAGGAGGCAAGCACAGCATTTACTTTTCTGCCATCTCGACCAGAAGACCCATACTTTTGTCTTATTGAAGTGAATAGGATCTCCAGCGCTATTTTGAACAGTAGTGTTAATAGAATCCATCAATGACTTGGTTTTTTTTACCTTGAACACATCTGAAAATTTTCCATTACATATAATCTCATAGCTTTTGATTCTAACTTATTTTTAAGTTTAAGATATTTATCCAGGGATAGATAGATATAGCTAGATGATAGATGATAGATAGATAGATGATTAGATAGATGAGAAAAAGAGAGAAAGAGAGAGAGAGAGATGATAGTTGATAGAAATTAATGATGGGTAAATCGATTTTGATCAATACATATTCACTAATAGTTGTTGAAATTTATTAGATATTTATTTTTATTTTTAATCCAGTAATTTTCTCCTTTAATTAATATTCTGAAGTCAGACTATCCTAATATTCTAGAATAAAGACTTAATTATTGTATGTTTATAATACCTTTTTATTCATTCAACTCTTAGTATTCTTGCACAAATATTCTTAAGAGAAATAGGCTTATAAATTTCTTGTTTTATCTTCATCATATTTTGGAATCAAAGATACGTTTGACTTATAAAACAGATGTACAATTTTTTTCTCTTTCTTTTTATTCTCTTGGAAAAACCACAGTTAAGTAATAAACATTTGTTTTTGAAATTTTGGAAAAACTCCCTGTAAAATCATTTGACCCTAGGGAATATTGTGAAATTGGGTAGGTCTTTAATAACCATTGCAATTTCTATCCTATTTTCTATTTTTCTATTGTGCCAAAGTGTTTACTTTGTCTTTCTTTCAATTTTATTAACATTAGGTTGTTCAACATTTTTTTCATCTCTGTAGTTATTTCCCCCCTCATTCTATATTTCATTTTTCTTAAATCTTTTCTCCTTTGTGTACATGATCAGTCTTCCAAAGGTTTGTCTTTTTATCTTTTCAAGGGACTAGCTTTTACTTTTGTTCATCTTCTTTATTCTTCCTCTCTTTTACACAGATGTCTCTTCCCATCTTTAGTCTATCATTACTTCTATATATCCATTTATTCGCTCTATTTCCTTCCTCGACTTTATTTTTAAACAATTTTATTATAGTATAATTGACATAGAATAAACCATGTACATTTAAAGTGTACAATTTGGTAAAACTCGAGATATGTGTACAACCATGAAATGATCATCTCAGTGAAAACAGTCAACACATCCAGCACACCCAAAAGTTATCTTTGTAATTAATCCCTCCTTCCCACGTATCACAGCATGCTGGTCCACAAGTAACCACTGCTCTGCTTTCTGTCACTGTGAATTGTTTGCATTTCATATCATTTATATAAACTAAATAACAATGTATGTACTCTTTTTTGGTATGGCTTGCTTTTCTCAGCAAAGTTACTTTAAGGTTCATCTATATTGTTGTATCAAGATAAATATTGTATCAATACTTCATTCCTTTTTATTCCTCGGTAATATTCCATTATATGGATCTACCAGTTTAAACAAACTGACTATTGACCAATTGGTGGACATTTCAGTTGTTTCTGGGGTTTTCAGGGTTTTATTATCATAAATAAGACTGCTATGATGTTTCATACATGAGTCTTTGCATTACCATATGCTCCCTTTTCTCTTGGGTAAATACCCACGAGTGGAATGACTGAATCATGAGGTATGCATACGATTCATTTTTAAGAAACTTTGATAATGTTTTTCCAAAGTAATTGCATCATTTTACACTCCCACTAGCATTATATGAGTGTTTCATTTCTTCTACATCCTTGCAAACACTTGATGTGATCAGACTTTTAAATTTTAGTCATTCTAATAATGTAAAGCGATATTGCATTATGGGGATATGTGAGCATATTTCTGTGGCTTATTGTCCATTTGTATATCTTTTTGATGAAATGTCTAAATCTTTTTCTCATTTCTGATGGGATTGTGAGTTTGAGAGTTCTTCATATATTTTGGATACAAGTCCTTTATCAGATATGTGATTTGTAAATATTTTCTCCCAGTCTATGGCTTATTTTTTATTATTTTAACGGTGACTTTCAAAGAGCAAATTTTTTAAAAATTTTGCTGAGGTCTGGTTTATCAAACATTTTTATGAACATTCTTTTAATGTATTAAGAAACCTTTGCCTACCCCAGCCTCACAAAATTTTTTTTCCCAGGTTTTCCTCTAGCAGTTTTATAGTTTAGGTTATGTTTAGGTCTATGGTCCATCTTGAGTTAATTTTTATATAAACTTTATGGTATAGACAGGTGATAAATATTTTGCATATTGATATCTGATTATTTCAGTATGATTTATTGAAAGACTATCCTTTCACCACTAAATTGCCTTTGCTCTTTGTGTGAGTCTATCTTAAGACTCTACTGTTTTCATAAATCTATTTCCCTATTTTTAAGCCAATATCACACTGTCTTGGTAGTTGTAGATTTATAATAAACCTTGAAAATAAGTAGTATTACATCTCCAATTTTGGTCTCCTTTTTCAGAGTTATATTGGCCATTCTAGGTCCTATGCATTTTGTACATAGTAATATTAGAATCCTATTAGGTCCTAAGCAGTAATTTTGGAATCAGTTTGTCAATTTCTAGACAAAAATGTTTGCTAGAATTTTGAATATATACGTTACAGTGACTATATAGGTTAAATCTGGGAGTTTTTGTATCTTAAAAATATTGAGACTTTCAACCAATAAACATTTATTTAGGTCTCCTAGTATGTTTTATAGTTTCATAGTATAGGAATTTCACATTTTTGTCAGATTCATCCCTAGATATATCACATTTTTAATGTTATTGTCCATGGCATTTCCTTTTCATTTCAATTTCAAATTGTTCATTGTTAATATGCATACAGAAAATAGGTTTTTGTATATTGTTCTTCTGTCTTGCAATCTTGCTAACTTACTTATTAGTTCTAGTTTCTTTTTGTAGATTACATCAGATCTTCTACATAATACTTCTTCCTTTCTACTGTTTTATTTCACTGGATAGAACCTCCAGTCTAATGCTGAATAGGAGTGGTGAGAACAGATATCCCCTGATCTTATGGGAAAACATTTAATCTTCCACTATTAAGAATGATGTTAGCTTAAGGTCTTTTGTAGATCCCCTTTATCAGGTTAAGGAAGTTTCATTCTATCCTTAGTTTGCTCAGAGTTTTTATTTGGAATAGATATTGGATTTTTGTCAAATTATTTTTTTCTGTGTCTATCAAGACAATTATAATAACTTTTTTAGTGTTAACATTAATTTTTATACAATAAGATATACATAACATAAATTTATCATTTTAATCATTTTTAGATATACAACTCAGTGGCATTAAGTACTTTCACAATGTTCTATAATTATTACCAAGATCTATTTCTAGAACTCTTTCATCATCCCAAGCAAGCTATAACCATTAAACAATCATCCATCCCTCAGCCCCTAGCAATCTCTATTCTTTCTGTCTCTACGAAGTTGCATAATCTAGGTACCTCATATAAATAGAATCATATAATATTTCTCCTTTTGTGTCTGGTTTCTTTCACTTAGCATAATATTTTCAAGGTTCACCCATGTTGCACCATGTATCAGAATTTCTACATTGATTTTTGAATGTTAAACCAGACTTACATTGCTGGGATAAGTCCCACTTTGTCATGATGTATTATCTTTTTATGTATTCCTGAATTCAATTTGCTAAAGTTTCATTTAAAATTCATGATGAATTTTGGTCTCTAGCTTTTTTCTTTGTGTAGTTGTGGTATTAGGGCAATGCTGGTCTTATAAAATGAGTTGCACAGTATTCCCTCTTCACTTCTCTGGAAGCGTTTTTGAAGAATTAGTGTTATACCCTTCTATGTTTGACAGAATTTGCATTATAACTATTTAGTCTTGGAGTTTTCTTTCTGAAAGTTGTGAACTACAAATTCAGTATCTTTATTAGATATAAGAATTATCAAGTTATCTATTTTTTCTTCAGTGGTTTGCATCCTTCAAGATGACATTTCTCTATTTCATCTAAAAGATTTTTTGTTGACGTATAGTTGTTCATAATATTCCCTGTTTATCCTTCTGATATCTATAGAATCTACAAGGTCATCCTTTCAATCCTCATATTGATAATTTGTTTCTTCTGTGTTTGCTGATAAGTCAAGATAGAGATTTACCAATTTCATCGATCTCAAAGAATCAGTTTTGTCTTTCATGAATTTTTCCCTAACATTTTTCTGTTTCCAATTTCTTTGATATCCATTCTGATCTGTATAATTTCTTCTGCTTACTTTGGGTTACATTTTCTGTTCTTAGTCTATTTTTTTAAGTTGGAAGTGACATCATTGATTTGAGACCTTACTTCTTTTTTAATATACATAATGACTATTTTAGCAGCATCCTACAAATTTTGATACATTTTGTCCTAATTTTCATTCAGTTCATATAGTTCTTAATTTTTTAAATTTATTCTTTGAACTATAGGTTATTTACAATGGCGTTATTTGGTTTCCAAATGTATGAATATTTTCCAGAATCTTTGTCTTATTTATTTCTATTTTAATTATATTAGAGAACATACTTTGTATGACTTGAATCCTTAAGATTTACTGAGACATGTATATGATTTAAAATATGGTCAATTTGGATAAATGTTCTGTGTGCACTTGAAAAGAATATGTATTCTGCTCCTTTTGGGTAGACTATTCCAAAAATATCAATTACATCAAGATAATATTGTTCTACAAATCTTCCATATTTTTACTAATTTTCTGTGTACTTGTTCTATTAGTTATCGAGAGTGGTATTGAAACCTCACTATGATTTCGGATTTTTTAATTTCATCTTATGGCTCTATCTGCCTTTGATACATGTATATTTAAGTTCAGTTATTAAGTGCATAAATATTTAGGATTTTTATGTCCTCTTGATGAGTATCATGATTCTTTATCCTTGGTAATATTTTTTTGCTATGAAATCTACCAAACATAGTCCCTCTAGCTTTCTTTTACATAAGTTATCTTTCTTCACCCATTTTAACTTATTTGTGTTCTCATATTTAAACTGTATTTCTTATAGGCAGCATTTGATTGGCATTGCTTTTGTTTTCCAACTTAACAATCTCTCCATTTCAATTCAGTACATATGTCATTTACATTTCAAGGGATTATTAATATGGTTATATTTAAATTTATCATCTTGCTATCTGAGGTCTATCTGTCCCATCTATTCATTTTTTCCATATTTTTTTCTGTCTTCTTTCGTATCGAATATTTTTTATGATTTTGTTTTATGTTCTTTGTTGGCTTATTAACTATAACTCTTTAAATTTTTATTTTAGTCATCACCTTAAGATTTGTGAATGTTTAACTCATCAGTCCATCTTCAGGTGATATCATACCACTTCATATATAATAATCATGTAATAGTATACTTTCATTTCTTCTTTCAACCTTCATACTATTGTCATACATTTTCTTCTATATATGTTTTAAACCTTACAACACATTGTTATTGTTTTTGTTTCACATGTTAGTTCTCTTTAAAAGAAATTTAAATTTTAAAATATTAAATATTTACTGATGTAATTATCATTTAGAGCATCTTTCGTTCCTTTATAAAGATTCGTATTTCTTTTTGTTGTCATTTTCTTTCTATTTGAAAGACTTCCTTTATATTTCTTATAGTGTAGGTTTGCTGGTGATGAATTCTTTAAGCTTTTGTCTGTCTGGAAAAGTCTTTATTTCACACTCATTTTTAAAAGATTTCTTGCTGGATTTAGAATGCTAGGTTGACAGTTTGTTTCAGTATATTGAAGATGTTGCTTCATTGTCTTCTTACTTGCGATGATTCTGATGATAAACTGGTAATCATTCTTTGTCCCTCTACAAAATGTGTGGGTTTTGCTCTGGCTCCTTTTAAGATTTTTTTTTTATCACTGGTTTGGAGCAATTTGATTATAACTTGCTTTGGTGTCATTTTCTTCATGGTTCTAATACTTTGGGCTTACTGAGCTTATTGAACAATGGGTTTATAGCTTTCAGCAAATTTGGAAAAAAATCAGTCAAAATTCAGTCTTCAAATATTTTTATGCCCCACTTCCATTTGGGGGATTCTATTTACATGTATACTATGTTGCTCGAAATTGCTCTCCAGCTCGCTAATGCATTTTTCTTTTCTATTCATTCTTTGCCCTCTTCCTCCCTCTCTCCTTCTCTTTTTCTTTTTCTCTTTCTTTTGTTCGTTTGTTC
>NW_006440638.1:9718277-9727798 GCF_000325575.1 Pteropus alecto | reverse complement strand
TCCTTTCTGCCTGCCTGCCTGCCTTCCTTTCTGCCTTCCTTCCTTCCTTCTTTGTTTCATTCATTCATTCATTCTTTTATTCATTTTTTTCTACTTTCCATTTTGCATATTCTTTTATTTTTCTTTTATTCCATCTTTTTCTTTCTTTTATTTTATTTTTCTTATATTCATTCTTTCTTCTAGTTTGCATAGTCTTTATTGCTGTGACCTCAAATTCACTAACCTTTCCTTCTACAATGTCTAAACTGCCACTAATCCCATCCACTCTGTTTTTCATTTCAGACATTGTAGTTTTTTTTTCCTAGAAGTTCAGTTTGGGCTTTTTTATTTTTTTATTTTTGGTCTCAATTTAACTTTTTAAAGATATTGAATGTAGTTATAATAACTTTTAATGTCCTATCTGCTAATTTAAAAATCTTTGCTAGTTCTGGGATAGTTTCAAGTTATTGATTTTTTTTCCTTTTCATATGGGTCATATCTTTCTGCTTCTTTTTATGACTGATAATTTTTGACTGAATACCAGTTGTAAATTTTACCTAGTGTGGTGCTGGATTTTTAAAAAAATTCTTACCAATGTTCCTGAGATTTGTTCTTGGATGCAGTTAAGTTGTTTGGAAATAGCTTGAGCCTTCAGTGTCCAGCTTTTAAGATTTATTAAGCAGTGCCTGAGCAATATTTATTCTAAGGCTAATTAATCCTTGTTGCTGAGGCAAGACCTTTCTAAGTAGGCTAACCGATGCCTTGTGAACCTTGAGGTTTTCCAGTCTGGCTGATTATAATAGGCACTGTAGCCAGCACTGTTCTCTCTAATTCACCAGTTTCTGCCTGTGTGTTCTCTCCCTCTGCTGAAGGATGCACTCTCTTAAGGAATCAATCTGAAGCAATCATGGGGTTCATTTTATTTGTTTACCATTTTTTAAGAAGCAGTCTCTTTTATTCTCTGCTACGCAGTATCTCAAAAACTATTTTTTGTTTGTTTTGTTTGTTCGTTTGTTTTTTAGGGTTTTTTGGGTTTTTTTTTGGCATTTTCTGCTTAAGTAGGAAGGTAGATTGATTCCTTGTTATTTCATCTCGGCTAGAAGCAGTAGAAATCTTCAACCTCTTCAGTTAATTTTTATGCTATTGTACTTAT
This sequence comes from Pteropus alecto, assembly GCF_000325575.1. Classification (NCBI taxonomy): domain Eukaryota; kingdom Metazoa; phylum Chordata; class Mammalia; order Chiroptera; family Pteropodidae; genus Pteropus; species Pteropus alecto. The sequence goes on along the minus strand of NW_006440638.1, from coordinate 9,726,666 downwards.
CATCAAATGTTTTTAAGCTATACATTTTTATGTAAAAATTATTTTATCACTTTTACAGTGATTCATTTTAATTAAGATTTTATTTTTATTATGATTTTCACTTAAGTTAAGGATACTTTATTTTTAGGCTTATGAAATGTTTAAGCTATTATGTAAGATAATGTAATTTTTCTTATATTGATTCTTTTGCATATTTAAAGCTTCCTTTGTAAATTAGCACATGCTTAATTTAGGGAATGTTCCATGTCTGACTAAAATAATGAACAGTTTTCCTTAATATACATTTCTCTTCATATTTCCTTATTTCTATTAGCTTGAGCTTACAAATCAATTTATTCGGATGTTTCATATTTGTGATGATTTTTTTCTGTTTGACTCAACACATTTTAAGAGGAGTATGTTAACTATTTCATCTACAATGTTTTATTTATTAATTTTTTCCTGTAACTAGCTGTTGCTCAGTACATTTTGAGGCTATATTATTAGGTGATGTTAAGTGTTTATTATCATTTTGTTTTCTTTGTTTCTTATTCTTTTGTCAGGCTTATCTTACCTATTTATCTATTGTGATTTCCTCCCTAAAAGTCTTTTTCTCCCTTTCCATTGAAATGACTACTACTGTTTACTTTTGGTACATATTTTCTTGGTCTTTCTTACTCATTCCTTTATTTTCAAACTTGATATCCTTTTGCTTAAGTGTGCTTCTTGTAACACACACACACACACACACACACACTGCTAAAGCTTGTGTTTTTTAATCCAACATCAGTCTCTGACTTTTGATTTTAATACGTTTGTATTTATGGTAAAACTATTTTATTTAAACTTATTTTTGCTATCATGTTTCTGTTTCATATATACTCTACCTTTCTCATCCCCTCGTCCCTCCACCCCAGCTAGTTTGAATCTTCTACATAACATTTTATTTATCTCAATGGTTTTCCTACTTTGTTAAGATTTTTATACAGTACAAATTCTTGAAAATACAAAGAAGGATATATTCCCTCTGAATAAAAAGAAAAAAACTACCATAGTTCGCTCTCTTCTTCCTTTTCTTATGTTCTCAGATCTAAGCCCACTCTTCAACACCTGCATGTTGGTATTAAGTAGAATTTAGTTCTGTGTTACTAAGAAGGTATCCTGTTTTTGTCCTTGCTTTTGTACACAAAAGTAAGACTTGCTGAGTTATTTACTTACCTTTATTTATCAAATATAATATTCTTTAGAATTTGTTTTCCTCCAGGATTGTTTTCTAAAAGATCTCTGCTGAAAATCTTTATTTTGACCTCATATTTAAATGACAGCTATCTTTCTCGAATAGTAATTGTATTTCCGAGGTGCCTTATTTTTCTAAGTTCATGCACCCTTGTGAATATCAACTAAGTTATTTAGTCAAGTGGACACTGGGGAGAAGCTAAGTCCAAGCCTTGGGGAAAAGGAAGAATGACTGACCCTCTAGCATTACAATCTGTGCTTGACTGTATGTTTTATTTTCACCTCTCCACCAGCTGAATCTGAACATCACATAATTTGTTCGTACTTCCACTTTGGACACTGTTATTTTCCAAGAGCAGATTCCTTTAGTTGGGATTTCCCCTCCCCTGCTCTTTAATTTCCCCCCTCCCCACTTTCACCCCTGACCTATGGATGTTGCCATTTCCCCTTAAGAACTGGATCTCTGAAGGCAGGGCGTCTCCTCCCATGCACCTGCGGGACAAACCCAGGGCCTGGTGCACCCGGGGCCTGGCATACCCAGGGTATGGTCCGTGGCATGAACCCAGGACATTCTGCGCGTAAAGCAGACGTGTTAACCACTACAATATGGAGCCACCCTAGTTGGGATTTCTGTACTTCAGAGTACTGAGAAAGAGGAGGAGAAGGGAATGCTCAAGGGGAACCTGCCTCTGGCTTCACTTTTATTACCTGTTTCCCACCCTATTTGGGTTCTAGCATTCTTACCCTATAATGCCTCAGTTTATAGGCTCATCTCCACTCCTGACACCCTCTGGAAGTGAGGTCCTGGAAATGCTTTGCATGTTTCTCCTACCACTCCAAGTACTAGGACTCTTCGAGACTTTTCTCAAGCCATCTGCCTAGCAGCTCACTTTTTCATTATTATCTCCTGGTCAGTCCTTTCTGGGTTGTCTCTGGGTTAACCCTGGGAAAGTTAGCTTATGTCCTTTCAGTTTGGGAATCCTTATGTACTTATCTGGGGTCTCTGACATCCACTCCAGCAGGAGCACTATGTTGGGCACTTCTCAGACCCAAGCAACTAAACTGTAGTTATTGGTGCTCTCAATTTTCCTTTTTACCTGCTGGTCAAACTTAATTCTTTTTGGTTGGAAACACTGCTCTTATAGTCTGCTTCACTACTCAGAGGTTCATAGAAAAAGTCTGTTGGAGGTTTTCAGATGCCATTCACAACTCTTCCTTTTCCTAACAAAATCTAAACCAAGTGTCTTTAAGTCTCAGCTCCTGAGGCACAAACTGATGATTTTTAGAATCGTGGATGAAATATTCCGGTATCAAACTATGGCTCTTATATATTAACTTACTTAAAATTTATATCAGCCTAGAAAGGGATCATCTTTGGAAACTATACCTAGGGAAATCAACTATCTTTTTGCCCACCATTGCCCTCATTTTCTTTTTTTCCATTGCTGATTGTGTTGATTATTTATTAGCGGCATCTGAGATTTTTCTCTCAACGGTGACACCCCAAGAGTAGCCGAGGTCCACAGTGAGGTCAGACACCTTTTCCTGAGCCAGCTTAGCACACACTTTTCCTGAGGTAAAGCCACCACGGGCTCTGGGGTTGCCTAGGAGGAGACCCACCAAAATCAAGTTTCTTCCAGATACAATCCATAGTGCATAAAAATTAATCAAGTCCTACCATGACTTACTTTATTCATAATACTTAATGGTCATGTAATAGGAGTTTTTATTCAGCAGTTAAAGTTCATAAGAGCGGGTTTTACATGAAGATAGGTATTATGCTGATGGTTTAATTACACACCTTTTTGCACACCAAAGGAAATGAGTTATGCAGGTTTTGTAATTAAGGAAGGACTTTTGAGAGAGAATGAACCAAGAGTGAACTGATCTTTTTGAAAATTTTTAAATTAGTAACTCTTTGAAAATGTCCAACCCAGGGAATGATACTTGAGGTTAGAAGTTGTTTATATATAAACAACATGAATGCTCTCCCTTCCCCCCTCTCATTACACACACACACACACACACACACACACACACAATTTTATAGTTCTCATTCTACAAATTAAAATTTTTCGTTTTATGAACTCAGCACTAAGTAGTCATCACAGCCAGCATGAGAGACTTTTTCCCCAAAGTCATCAATTTTAAGTTCATTAGGTAAGTCACCTTATGTTGAGCCAAAAATAATTCAGCCGAATCTCCAAATTCTTGATTTCATGCAACCCAAACTATACAATAACTTTCTCTGTGTTATTGAAACCAAAATATTATTTACTCTTTCCTGACCCCAGCACATATCCAACCCCAACCTCTTAACTTCAGACTCCTTTAGTCGGCTGCATACTCACCATCTCAAGTTGGGTAGTCAGGAAGCCTCTTGAGTTTGAAAGTCTAGAACAATTTCAGGATGTTACCATACATCTGTTTCTCAGATGGTAAATGACAACTCTAGCCTTTCAGTTTATCACACCCAAAAAACTTGGTGTTGACCCTTTTCATTTTTCATGATTGACATATTCAGCAGCAAATTCCATTGGCTCTATTTTAAAAATATAACCCCTTCTCACTATTTCTACTGCTGCTCCTTTAGTCCCAGCCATCGGTCTTTCAAGTAACCGATCCTTCTGCTTCCACACTTGCTTCCTTAACATTTATGGCCCAGCAGCCAGAGGAATCCCTTTAAAACCCTTCTGTTCATAACCTCCAATGGCTTCCATCTCACGAAGAAGAAAAGCGAATGTCCTCACCACGAGGCCATTAATGCATAGCATAATCTGCTGATCATTACCTTTCTGCCCTTATTTCTTGCAGCCTTCTTCTCCACTTTGTGTTGGAGCCTCAGAACCTTTGCCTTTTCTGTTCTCTCTGTCTAGAATTTTCTTCTCCAAGATATCTACTTTGTTTTCCTCAAATCTTTATTCAAATGGTCTTTACTGTCGCGCCCACCCCATCAGCCCTCTCCTCAGTGCTTTCTACCCTTTCTCCCTGCTTTATTTCTTCCGCCAACCACTTATCACCATGTAACTTACTAGTGTCTATTTTCCCCTTTCTAGAAAGAAAGCTTTGGGAAGTAGGGATTATTTTTCACTCTGTTCACTACTAAATATCCAGAGCCTAACAAGGTGTCTGACACACAGTAGGCACTCAGTATATCTGCTCGTTAGATGAATGATCTTTCTCTAAGGTGTGACCAGATCATAAGCAACTTGAGGGCTCAGCATAATGCTTAGCACTAGTAAGGGTAGCAGGCAAATTATTTTAGCCTCCCCAGAACAACTTTTTTTTAGAGGGAACAGTTTTATCCTACTAAATGTGATTCAAACATTTTCCACAGGCATGGCCAGTTAGATGACATCCTTCCCACTGTCAGTCATTGTGATTGACTGGGAGAGGAGAGGATGATCTGGGTTGGGGCAATCAGAGTCTTCCCCTAGACGTCTTTGATGGTGGGAGCAGGGGCTATTTATGCTGAGCTCACACTGCCTGTGGTCATTTTATTTACCACAGAGAGGAAACCAGGGCCAATATTCAAAATATTCAACAGTTGATATGGCACAGACACCAATCAGTCAGAATGGACACTGGTAAAAACAGCGACACTACCATACAGCTCTGTGCCAGCTGACTTTTAGCCAAAGAAACGCACCTATGGTAGGAGAGTATGGGGTTTATACATACAGAGATGTGGTGTTTAGTGCCACTCTCTGAGTCCACTCTCTATGGGTCTCTTCTTTCTGTTCTTTAGCACTTTTTATATTCTTAATTTGACAAGCATATTTGAAACTATGAAACATTTTTGGAAAAGTATCACTTTTGGAGAGCTGTGCTCAAGTGTTAGTAACTCTTCTTTCTGTTTAGCTATGATTCTGCATTTGAGCCTTGTATTCAGTCAAGCCTGAAGCCAAATTCCTTATTCTCAAGAAATGAGAGAAATGATATTAAATTCATCCAAGTCATTTTCCAAGATGCCCTTATTGGCATCTTGGATTATGTTGGACTTTGTGAGAGCACAAAACACTCATTTTGCCTCTCTTCTAGCCCCAAAGAGGTGCCATTTTTTTTTAATACCAATGTGGTTTGGAGTTCTAATTTTATCTCAAAAATGACAGGAGAAGGATAATTTAGAACATGTACTTAGAATGTCACATGATTCTTAATCACGAAGCCTTTGCCTCCATCTTGAATATCATAGTAGCCCATGTTCTCCTTCACATTCAGAGCTCTAGACATATAGGCCTCCTCACACATCTTTGAATTTGGAATGCTTTTTTTTTCTGCCATAGGGCCTCGATGAATGTTGCTCTCTCTTCGAAATGAGGACTATTTGATTACAAAAGACAGAAAGCCAACTCAAACTGGCATATATGAGAGAATTTATTGGCTCACATAATTGAAAATCCAGAAGTATATGTCTAGTTTCAGGCATGGCTGGATTGAGGAGCTCATGACATGATACGATCAAATGATATGATCAATATATCTATTTCTTATTCCCAGTTTTGGTTTCAGTTTCCTCCCCTGCCTTCCTATGTCAGTCTTGGTTTCAGCTCTCAGTCTTCTTTTGGACTTTTTCCTTTGTCTTTGTTTTCCTCTCTTTTTAGATGGGCCCTTTCCTTATAAGAGCAAAGATAGGCACTAGTAGCTCTAATTCATATCCTAGCCAATCAACAATTCCTTCGGAAAGAGTATTTCTCCAAAAAGTTTTAATAAAAGTCTTGGGATGAGCACAGAGCAGCCAAGTTAAAGTGCTGATGCGGCTGAAGTAATGACAGGATTGGAGATGAGTGGCTCCCTAAAAGAAAGGAGTGTAATACTTAAAGAATGGAAATGAATGCTGGTAAACCAAGTCTTCGAAAGTCCACATAACTGATTCTTACTCACCTTTCAGGGCTTAACTCAGTCTCTTGTCTTTGCAGATATATTTCCTGACACATTCTCTCAAGGGCACATCTCTCTGTAGATTACACATTCCTGTAACACTTGGAATTGAACATTTTCACGTGAAGCTGTTTCACTAAGGCTCCTAGCAAGAGTGTGAAAGACATGAGGACATGTTTGTTCTCAAAACTCTATCCCATTTATTAACAATGCATTCCATGGCTTACTCTTTATATACACTATTGTGCTTAGTCATTATAACTATCTCGTAATGTAAAAATTTTCACTAAAGCTCACGGATGTTTAAGTAACTTGACCAAAGTTGTGCAGTCATCAAGAGGCCAGAGAGACTCATCCTGTTTATCTGGCTCCCCTTTCAGGCCTGTCTGCTACGGCTTCGGCCTAATTCCCTGCCAGGCCCACTCAGGGTGGTCCTACAGTGAACAAGACAGAGTGAGCCTTGTCCTCAAGGAGCTCATGGTTGGCCTTTTCCAGGGACAACAGGTCTCAGCTAAAGTGTGGGATTCTGGATACAGAGGTGCTTATCTACCCATTAGAAAGACTTTTAATATACCTCATTAGAAATATTCAAGGAAGGTGCTCACAAAATAGTCAGGAGTAGAAATAGTCCTTTTTGAGGTGAGCCAAGTCATAAAGACCCCATATTGCACAATAGATTTAGATTCTTATTCTCTTACGATTGTTTAATAGTGGACACACGTTTAAATGTGTTTTTTTCCTCCAAAATTTGATAACTTTCTAATATCCTAAAAATGAATGTAAATCATTCATTTTTTATATCATCATGTGAGCATATTTGGTACCATTATAAGAAAGCTATATTATCATGTGAGCTTATTTGGTACCATTATAAGAAACTCTTCATTTCGTTAAAGCTTCTTTAGAGGTAGGTGGCAATGACCAGGCCTAATAGATGGGTTGTAGAATCAAGCATGGAAACAAATACCAACTCTTTAGGTTCTTCTCCATGCAACTTTGAATGTGTCAGAAAGCCCTAGTGTATTCATCTGTAAAATGCTAGTGACCAGTCCTACCTTGCAGGTTTGGTATGAGAATCTTGGAAATGCAATTCAGTTTGGTTGGCCATGAAATACAGTAGAACTGTTTATACAGGCAGGCTGCAGAATCTGACTACAGGTGTTTATGCCAACTCTATCCTTAGAAGTGAAGTATTTGTTCATTCACTCAACAAATGTGAGCATCAATTCCTGGTCTTCCTGGTGGGGTTGCAGCAGCGAACATACAGTGTCTCTGCCCTGGTAGTTGTTATGAGTAAAGACACAAATAAATATGTAATGTCCAGAAGTGCTAAGCACAATGAAAACAATGAAGTGGGCAAAGGGGATTACAGAGTGCAGAGGGTAGAGCGGTTAGGGTACCGTGTACACTGCATGGGCAGGAAAGGCCTCTTTGTCAGGACATTGGAAGAGAGGGAGTGTTTGAGCCATGCAGCTAGCCAGGAAAAGAACATCCATTATAAAGTAGAAACTCTGAGCATGCTTGGTATTCAGGAAGCAAGGTGGCCAGTGGCCAGAAGAGAGGGGTGGAGAGGGGTAGTTCCCTCACCTGAACGTGAAGCTGGTTTAGCAACACCTCAAGAGTTACTGAGCAGACTGTGTGAAGCACTCGGATTTGTTAACAATGATTGGAATTATGATTTTGCCATATGCCTGATTTACGGTAACTGTAATAATGACTTTATTAAGTGTTGTTCTATCAAATTTCTTGCTCACCCTGCTCTGAAGTCTCATACCCCTCACACTCCAGCTTTATTGCCTCTACTTGGAACAACTCTTCCCTCTTTCCTGCCATACTTAGACATCCTTTGGGTTTCAGTTAAATATTATTGTGTGTTTTCCAAGAAACCTCCCTGATTGTCCCCGGTGGAATCAGGTGGTCTTCCTCTATATTCTTGTACCTCCCCTCTCGTTAGCATTTATTGCATTACGATACAACCTAATGTTTAAGAACTCTCTTCCCAGCGAACCATCAGGAACCAGGAGACCAAGGCTGTGTCTCTTATTCTCAGTTGGATCTCCTGCGTTGTTTGAGCAGGGCATTTAATACTTATTTGTGGATGGATGAATGGAAGCATGTATGCTAGTGAGATTTGCTCCTAACGGGGCATGTTACAAGGCAGGGTTTAATTAGTCAATATTACAATATTGGTGAAATATGGAGTGCCACACAAACTTTATGCTGAGACCACGGATTTCATCAAAAAAGTCCCCAAGGGGGAATATGTTATTAAATTTTTAGAACTTTAAAATTG
>NW_006440638.1:9708601-9718238 GCF_000325575.1 Pteropus alecto | reverse complement strand
GAACAAAGAGATGAAGTAACTAGCCAAAGTCACCCAGTCGTAACGGTCAGGATTGAGACTGGTAACCTGGTATGTAGTTTCTAGTATTTGATTCAAAGAGCGTGCTGGGCACTAATTCTGGGTTCCCAGGATCCAAACACTGAAATGCTACAAATGGATCATAGGTAGAAAAATCCGATGCTGGGCTGGAGTTGGAACGGATATGTCCTGGGTTTGGGGTAATTTTAGATTTGATGCATTCCGTGGGCAGGAACTCACCACTTTTATGTGATAGCTTCTAAACCCTTCGACTTAGTTGAATACTTTTCAAAGTATTTTAATTTCTGGATCAGACACACAATGCTCCGACCTGCTGGGCAGATTTTTTCCCTATCCATGGAGTCCTAAAGTTGCAAGCTTGATTTGAAAATAAATTATTAGTAAACATTTGAAAGTGAGAAACAAATTACTCCCAGAACACTTAGCTCCTTCCTTCAAATACACACTTGAAAATTACTCTCTTCTGTGAGAATGCTTGAATCTCTCCCTAAATCATAACATGGATAAACTTACCGAAATATTTTTACAATTTTATTAGAGGTTTTAATTCACTGCTTTATCTATCTCTGTTAGACTGCAAAATAGCTTTAAATATTCAAGTGGTAATTAATGAATCTTTTATGTTGCAAATCAAACATTTTCATCTGTGTGCTGGTGGAGCAGCAGTGAGGAAGGATTTAAAGAATAATTGTTTCTCCCAACTCCGCAGTGTTGACTAGCGTGTACCTTATGTCTCTGGAGTGGGTTTTGCATTTGTTGCCTGGTGGGGCTAATGCTCAGTGTGGACGATGTCTGCTGTCTTTCAGGAGGTCAGGGTTTTTTATGTGTTTCTTGCCAGAGACATTCCCAACTAGATGGAAAGTCTTTGAATGTGGAATTTTTGCTTGAGTGCAAAATAATAAAAAGCACGTGTATGTTAAAAAAGGATCAGCTTAATGGCAAACGAGCATTGGCCTACATTAATATTCTATTACAGTAAAAACTTCTATTTAATAAATTTTCTCCAGACTTTTTTCCCTCTAGAATCTAATGTATTTTTCTAAGTGGCATGCCAACCTAAAGAAAGTATATATGATACATTTGATTTATGTTAAGTCAATAACATGCAAAAGCTTTTAAAATTGTATTTTAAGTGTAGAAATATCAGCTCAAGGAAACATGTATGGTACCGTATATTGAGAATGGAGAAGTGTGAACTTTTCAGGGGCTCAAATGCCTAGTAAATATTATTCTACTTAGAAGATATTTTTAAAATGTGGTGCTTTGTCAAGTGGTAAGAAAGCAAGTCTGAAATCCTGCAATTTAGTTTAGGGCCGAAAATAAAGATGATATGAAAGACCATGTGACAGAGCAGTTTTCCTTTCCTCTTTTAATGAGAAATGAGCCAGCTCTTGAGAGCATTCACAAAATGACTAAAAAATCTTCATTGGAAGCCACCCTGTGTTCTTCTATGGCTCTAATTAATACTGGACTCGGTGACATTTATGTATCAGAGCAATAAGCTAAACAGGAAACAATTTATGTCACCTAAAGCTTTTTAACAAATCGATGCAGCTATTTGTAATTGCTTGTTTCACAAGATTAAAAGTGTTAAGGCCTGATCTTCGCTCATGGATTTGTGGTCAACCTGACCTGAGCTTCCGTTGCTTAAAAAGAAAAAAAAAGAAGAAGAAAAAAGAGTTGGTGATCAGCACTGACTTCCATCAAGTAATCCATATTGCTAATATTTCTGGAATTTTAATGTAGTTACAATTTATAGCTGATCAAATGTGGTTACCTAAATTGCTGTTGCTAGTAGACAGTTTAACTGTCTTTATTAATTACAGTATAATTTAATGTTTGAGTACCGGCACTTGTGTTGGTCATTTTTACAGCTAGAGCAGTTATCTGCCTTATGACGAACCATTTTAGCATTTTCAATGGAAATTTGCTAATATGATGAGTGATAAAAATGTCACACGCTGGTAAATAATGATTATTGCTTTGGCTGAAATTAATTCTTGAAAGGCCGGTTACCTTCAAATTAACATTATAACTTGAAGCTTGTCTTTTTCCCCTCCCTATATTCTCCTTGGTATAAGCCCAAAAAAAAAAAAAAAAAAAAGAGCCATCGATAATTCCAATATTATATTTTTTGGTATTAAGCATTGAATGCCATTTAACAGTGGAAAATGTTATTTTTTTTTTTAAATAAAACTTTAAAAATAAATAAAAGCTTATATTTAGTGATGGGTTTCTAATCCAAATATCATGCCAAGGTTAAACCAGTGTTTTTTGTATGTAATCTAATTTCCCTCCAACGTGAATTTTGTCTTAAACTTTTCATCAGTCAATTCTTTAAATGAAGGTTTGAGACTCAACTTCACTTTGAGTAAAGAATACTTTTGACTCAACTACGATGATGAAAATAAATTGTTACTACCCTGTATATAAATGTGTAATATCAAAGAAGACAAAACCCACTAAGACTAATTATATTTTGTTATCTTTTGGGGAGAACGGGTAGGGTGTTACTACCATGAACGTTTGTGTCAATGTGAAATCGGTCTTCTTAAGAGTTTAGGCTTTATGTAAAGGCCCCATTTAAAAGAAAAACCAGTATTTCAGTTTTGCTGCTTGTCTGAGTGACAAGCCTGAAATAAATATGTAAGAGGATGTCCCTGCTTCAGAATGGTTCATGGAATACAATTAAAAATGTACTATGCATCAAACAGCAAAATCTTCACTAATGCATCATCATATCCGGTTTGGGTCCTTCAGCTTATTCAAATTATATATATAAATTTTACCAACTGTATATGCTGTAAGCACTATATGTTTGTCTGGCATTTTAAGGATTTTCAATTAACCCTAATATTATATTCTTAGTAGCTAAGTGAGAATTAAGGGTTCAAATGTTTTACTAATTATCAAATGTTTTACTATTTACTAGAGGGCTTCTAGACTGTAGCAAAACTTAATGAAAAGGGGACACTACTTTGCAGCTTAATAGCAAAACCTTGTATTAAAAAAATTTTTTTCTCCTAACACAGGCTTTTTAAAATAATACTTGGAGAGAACATTTACATGTACCTCAGCATCAGACAGTGTTTTGCCAAATAAGAACTGCAAGGTTAATTTCAAGTCCTCTCTTGGCTTGTGTTATGTGCTCTGAATTACATACTAATGGTTTTATGTTACTACGGTTTGGCCACTTAATGTTCTGCTTTCAATATACCAATTTAATTTTTACTGAAAAATGCCTAAATTCATTAATCCTTAGACTGTATACGATAGAATAATATTAGAGAAATAAATTTTATTAGAGGTATGTAATTTTGAAAAATCTCAAGATCAAGATGGTTTTTCTAGAATAGTTACTGGCTCTCTACTGTTTTCAGTGAATGCAGTTATCTAGCATACTTTTGATGGAATATTTTTATAAAATCATTTGTTCTAATCTAAGCATTTATCATTATATGCAAAAAGATTTCTTGATGAGAATATTATAGACGGTGCATGTTTTTGACATTAGCATTTTATTTGGATGACTAATCTTGCAGATGTGAAATTTTAATGAATTATTCATGAAATTGCTTTCCTCTGAAATTTTAGTTTGCTCTTAATGCTAGTTATTAAACATTTTGTTTTTCTCTATAAAATTTGATAAAGAAAAATAAGTGTGTGCTTCCTTGAGAGAAAAGGTAGCTTCTTTTGGTTTTTCCAATTCTCTAAGACTTTCACTTTGAAATCCTGAAGAGCTTTTGCCCTCCACGACGATGAAGGCTTTTAGTTAAGATTGATTTTAATTCAGTGTTGGAAGCAGCTGGTGATAAACCCAAGGCATATGCCTAACATACAGTATCAGCAGGTCAGAAGGGGAAAGAAACTTAGGCTGTGGCGACTTTTACTACCAGTGTGAACAACCAGCATTTTTATTGCATTTGAGAATGCTATAATGTCAGTAATTACTACTGACTACACAACATTTTTTTTTATTGTCTGTATCCACAGACATGGAATGATGGAATTACAGTTGATGTCAAGGAATGAGTTTCTTTTATGCCTTATCAAAACAAAACAAAACAAAAAAAAAAATTCTTGTTACTGGCAGCACATATCCACGAAGCACCATGCTCACAGTCCGGACTGTACCATCTTCATCAAGGCTTCTGGGTAGCAGAGATCGTGTGAACTACACTGGGCCCACAAAATGCCTTAGAATTATAAGTCTCATTCTCAGGATAAAAAAGTGAAACCAACTCTTAAAAACATCCAAAATATCAAGAGGGTATACCATTAACCAAAAGGTACCAAAAATATTCAAAATACATGTTCTTCTTTGTACCCTTGGAAACAGAGCTCAGCTGGAATGTGGAAAGGAGAGAAAATGTTTCTTTAAAACTTTTTTTTTTTTTCATGATAAAATAGCTAGTGATTTACAAATTTTGGGTTAAGAATCCAAGGTGTTCTTTACCAGATCGGATGGAATGCTGGGAATAATGTTAGAGCTGTCCGAGGTGGCAGGGCTGGTGGTCACTCTTCATAGACATAAGCCTCGATATTTCATTTCACTGCTGGTTCAATGCAGGCAGCGTAACTTGTCTTAGAAGGACAGACTCTAGGGACAAATAGGATGGAGCCTCATTCCTGACAGTGCATTTGCCCGATACAAGGGACTACCTCCCTAATGTACGCTTTTCTTTTAAAAAAAAAAAAAAAAACAGGTAAATTGTGTTTACATCTTGGCACCTTGAAAAGTTTTTTTTTTTTTATACAAAAAGTTCAATAGCTTTGACACACCCCATTATTAATCACTACTTCACTGATAAACTTTGAAAGTGTGACCCTGGAATTTCATCATGCAAAAATTTACTGCAGCAGGAGAAAACATTTTTTAAAACATTTTTTTTTTCTCTTTTCAAATGTATGAACTTGTTTAAGATAGCCAGGAAGGCAGTGGTAGGATAAACACAATGAATAGGAATGTATCAAAAAACAGATTAACACACATGCGCACGCACTCACACAAAAAAACCTGTACACAATGCTCTGATCAATGAGAACAGGGAAAAAAAAAATTCTGTCAACTATGTTACAATTTAAAAGCAAAAAAAAAAAAAAAAAAAGGGAATTTCTCCCTCCCACATGTCAGGAAATGTCATCCAATATTCTTAAAGCAAGAATAACTAAATAAAATACATGTGCAGCATATTCTGCAATTCCATTACATACAGTAGTTTTTTTTTTTTCCAAAGCTATTTTTTTAAAGTATTGTTAATATAAAGCAGTTGCACAAAAAGCAAAGGTGTTTTGACAAACAGGTGTATGCATTTATTCCTTTTTAGGAACAATATCTAAAAAAAGAACCGCCCTCCACCCTCCCCCAAATAAGACAAAGATCCACACAGACACATCGGGATATATGTACAACATAATAAACCCCATCCTAAAGAAGTGACTGGAATACCCCCAAGGGATACAGAATCAGAATTGTAAAAATCATAGTGAAATCTGCTTGCTGTTAAGCCTGAGAATTTTTTCAATTGGTTCTTCTGCAAGGCTGTGATACCTGCAAAGATACGTAAAATCTAATTTTTCTTTTTCTTTTTGCTACAGTCTTTAGACTAAGCATGCAAGACATACGACTAAGTGCAACTGAGTGAAATGTATTTTTAAAAATTTTTAATCATTCCCTAAAGGTTTGAACTGAGGTATGCGTACTAACAGTTTCTCATGCTGTTATCTTTACTCATGTCTAGCTACACATGCTGAGAATGAACTAATCTACCAGATTTTTATCCTCTTTTGAATACCAAACTAACCAGCAATCACTCAGTTTAGAAGCACAGGGCCCCCTTCCCATGACCCTGTCTGGCTACTGCCTGCACATCATGAAGCTGCCTGGAAAAGTTAAAAAAAAAGTCTTGAGTGACCACAGACTGCCCTTATACAGAAAGCAGAGTGAAGTTTCAAAAGTTAACTGCCATAGAAGTTTTTGTACCAAGCTTATGAGTGGATAGGAGTGTTACTTTTTTTTTTTTTTTAAATGAAAACTGCTGACCAAAGCCTAATCAAAAAAAAAAAAAAAGAAAAAGAAAAAAGAAAAAAGAAAAAGGAAAAAAAAAAACAAAACGAAACTGGAGAATATATGCCAAGATAAACCAAAATTAATTCAGTGATCATAGCATAGCCCTCAAACAAAAGTGGCATACAATCTTTCTTTAAAAAAAAAAAAATGTATCCTAGAAATACTATTATGTGGTCTAGTTCCATTGCGGAAGCTTTTCTGTTCTCTCTGAATTTTATCTTAACTGTCTCATTTATTGGACACATCCTAATTTTCAAAGGCATACTTTTTTTTTTCTTTGAGATGGGATTCCCTTCCTTCGTCTGCTCCTTTAATACTGTGTCCTATTTTGATCTTTAGTAGCCCCCTAATATCTCTCTACAAGAATGAGTTTTGGTCTCTGTAAAGATACAGAAGAAAAAAAACCAACTAAAAAAAAGTAACAACTTTGGTTCCATTAACTACTTGGTCTTCTAAATTTACTCTACGATGAAGGAGCAGTTCTCTTTCTCAGGTTAGCAATAGCCTGTATCTCATCAATTGCCTCTAACTTCTTTCGCCTCCTTTGATCAACAATAAGAGGATATTTGGCTTCATCAGATAAAGCATAACACAGAGAACATAATTTACCTTTGTGTAATATCTTTGGTAATTTTAGAAAAAAGGTACAAAGAATATAAATTAAGCTCCAAAAGGCTCTCTAAAAACAACAAAAGCTACGGTCCTAGATAAATAAATGACAGGAAAGTGGATGCAGAGTGGAAGTGTTCAGGGGTTCTAAGGACTGAGGTGGTACTGACAGATGACGGTCACGTCCTGCATGCCGAGTTCATTTTCCAAAGAGCCCAGGGCTGAGATGCGCCCCATCCACTTGATGTCTTCTACTGTTAGTTTTTGATATCGGGTTGGTGTGGTAATATTGCATAACAAACTAAACTGCAGTAGCAAATTTGCACATTTGAAATGAACACTTTACCATTTGCTGAACTCAGTCTTCATTAACTCCCATAACAAGTTCGATCTGAAACCTAATTTGCATTCAAACAGATTAATGCCACCAAGCAGGCCTGAACTGATGTTTAAATTCAGCACCACCACCACGGCCACCACTTTCAGCAAAGTTCCTCGGGGAAGCCAGGTTTTTGGCCATTTTGCAAACAAAGCAACCCACCTTGGTGTTAACAACAGGGAGCCCCGTGGCTCTTTGCAACTTGGTTACACAAGAGAGAGCTTGCCACAGCCAGACTGTCCGTCTAACTATTTTGAGATTTTTCTTTGGGGGGCGGGGGGCGCGGGGAGCACTGCTGCCTATGTTTCCTTGTGCTGGCAAAACGCTGTGGCATTTATTAAGAACGAGGGTAGCTGCAAAAACAAAAACAAAAAAATCTGAAACAACCCCTTCCCACCTCCAATACTGCTTTGTGGAATGAATCTGCATTGTTCCTAGAGTGTCTTTTTTTTTCTTTTTTTTCTGTCATTCATTCTCTTTCTGGCAGGACTTCACATCTGTGTGAGAGGACCTTCATGTGTAGAGTGCAGCATTTGGGACCTTTTTGAAAAAGACCAAAACGGAATGTTCTCTGACTTTAGAGAAAACGTGGTGATGTCTGAAGGAAAATGGAATGAGTGACAGAAAACTACAAACAAGAAATGACATTCAGCTTTGTATAATAAAAACACCTATTAACATTCATCACAAGGTACAGAAAACTTTAAGCCTCCAAGAGGCCGTGGGCCCAAATGGAGGCCTGAGGTCAGAACTTAAAATGGTATAGTAGAAGCAAAAAAAAAAAAAAAAAAAAAAAAAAAGCAATACATTAAAAAGTTTGGGATAATTATTTTTAACCCCTCCCCCCAATACACACACAAAGGCCTTCCCCATCCCAACTGGAAGCAAAAAAAAAAAAAAAAAAAGAAAAATGGAGTAAAGGCAGTGATAATCAACATGCAGTACTGTGCAAATAGGTCGTCCACTGGAATCCTTAAATTCCGGGCAGAGGCTTGGTCTGCAGCTTAGGTGCACATGCTCAGTTGGGTGTCCTCAGTGTCCAACGTTGGCAGGACTGCAGTTCAAAGTCTGCTGCTAAAAGTGAATCAGTTTAGCAAATTTACAACAGATGTTGACTGTTAAGAGAGGAAAATCCCCAGTACCAAACAAGTCCATCCAATGCACAGAGTACAAATTCCTTTTTTCAACAAAAAGTAGAAAAATCAAAAATACTCCCAAATGGGATTCTTGATGGCACTAAGAGTTAACACATTTCAGAGTTGTCAAAACGTAGTGAAACTCCTCCAGACTGTACAACAAATGGAGAACAATTTCACTGCTAACTTTTGACTTGTTTGTTTTTCCCTAATCTTCATTCTTGGGGTCGGCCCACCCAGACGTTCACTCCATGTCCTCATTTACTGGTTCGTCTTCATAATCTCTGTCGTGGTCAAAATCTGGACTGTGGTTGGCTGTTGTCACTAAGGATAGAGGCCCTTCAGCTTCCTCTGGATCCAGGGGCTCTTCTTTGACATGTACAGGATGCCTGGAAAAACAAGAAAAGGTTCACTGAGGGAACTTCCCAACCCAAGGCAATTTGGCTGTTTTGGCCAATATAAAGCCACACTCTAGGACTGCATCGTCCAACAAAGTACAGCCACTACCTACATGTGGATATTTAAATTAAAATTAATTGAAACTGAATACAATTTAAAATTCAGTTTCTCAGCTGCACCAGCCACATTTCGAATGCTCAAGGGCCACATATGGCTAATGGCTACCACACTGAACAGCACAGAGACAGAAATTCCTACCATCACAGGAGGTTCTTTGGGACAGTTCTGCTCTAGAATGACTAACAGTTGGACAAAAGCGGGCCTCTCCTCCTCAGTGGTGTTTCTCACACTTCGGTATGCACTCAAATCGCCTCAGGATCTTGGTGAAATGCAGCATGTGTGACTCAGCAGGTCTGGGGTGAGGCCTGAGACCCTGCATCTCTAATAAACTCCAAAGTGATGCTGCTGATCTGAGGACCACACTTTGAGTACCACAAAACAGGCTCCGTCACGGCATCCTGGGTGAGTGAATACAAATCTTCAAGCAATTACGTGAAATAAGAATCTGTAAGACAACTGTGGTTTGTGGTGACCGTGCATGCTGGAGGCTGGGCTATTCATCCCTTGCTGTGTGTTCTGCTTTGCTAGTTAACATGCGGAACCTGTGAAAGAACTCTCCAGAGACCGACCTCAAGCGAGGTTCTATCATTAATCAACTTCAAGCAAACACAGCAAAGAGACACCATGATACATGCTTGAAACTCCAAATTAATGCATATTTTTACAAACTGTCAATAAGGCAAGAAAAGCCCTGCCAGGAAACACAAACGAAGAGGAAAAGGCACGCTCAACAAACAATATGATAAGAAAGCAGAGCCCCAATCAGAATAATAACGCTGTCAGCTGTAAACACGGCAGAACACGAGGCCCGGCTGGTAGCGGCCACCAAGACATGTGGCTGCGATGAGATCTGCCAACTTTCTCATTATGGACCAGCACAGGGTT
>NW_006440638.1:9692673-9708513 GCF_000325575.1 Pteropus alecto | reverse complement strand
TTCAGCTTCAGCAGAAGGGGGATGGCAGGGATCACACGAAACTATTCTGATAACAATTGAGAAATGTTGTTCGTAAATCATATTTTACAACCAATCCTTTGCAAATACAAATTACTTTCTGTTGCAGGGCTTTTGATATGTAAAAGAACCATTCAAGTTAAACCGGTCCCATCCCTGGGACAGGCAACAGAGGGGAGGATTTTTTAATTGACATTATCAGTATTAGTAATAAGAGGCGGTACTGAGGATGGCTGGCTTCCTAAATAATTGATGTTGTATGCAAACCCCAAAGGCCACTTGAACCATTTAAAAACAAACAGGACTGCTTGGACTGCCCTTGACGAAGTGAACCTTGAGAAAACCAATTGACTCTAAAATTAGCACAGCCTAGAGAGTGTTTGGGGGTAGATGTCAGGATAAATAGCTTTTAAAAAATCATGCCCATATTCTTAAAAACAATTTGGAAAACAAAATATATCAAAGTTGTATAACAACATATTTTATGAGTTGTGTTCCATCTATTTTTAGTTTTTTAATGGTCCTATTTATCTGTGTTTCTACAGAAAGACCCAGGACTGGCTACGCGATTTGTGGGGCAGAATGCAAGGTAAAAATGTGGTTCAAAATTTGGTAAGATTTCAAGAGGAAAACAGCAGAGCATTAAAACTTCTAAGCATAGGATCCTGTGTGACTGCATACATCATATGCCTGTGAAGTCAGCACTGGTAGGATCTCCTATATTCTTTAGGGAAGTAGGTATATGGATAATTATTCCTTTAAAAAAATTACCCATTAACCCTAATTAAGGAAGTGTTTTGTATTTGCCTAGTTTCTCCATTTTGCATCACATTTTTATGGACTGTAAACACAGGAGAAATACAATTGTTTATTTTGCTAGCTTTACAATTATAAATTTTATGGCTATGTGAGATACCAATGTGCTGACAGGTTAGTACCTTAATATTTGGGTGTTTTGTGATTGTCTTTCCTTTCCCCACCTCTTTTGCTCTTTGTATAATACGGTGACGACTTTTATCCATTAATCTTTCTACTTTTGTTGATTTCCCTCTTTAGGATAATTTTCTAAGAATGAAATTGTTAGAGCAAAGGCCAAAACATCTTTATGGTTCTTATGATTTATTATGGTATTAATTTCCGAAGGGGCTATATCAATTTAGACGCAACCTCATCAGCATCAAGCATTACTTATTAAAAATATTTTGTTGCTTAGAAGGTATAAGGTAAGCTCAAGTTACCTTTAATTGTGTTTCTTAAATTACTGACAACAGTGCACATTAATTCATGTTTCCTATTTTCACTGAGAATTATTCCTCTTCTCCACTGAGCACAGAGTTGTAGTGATGCTAATTGGATAGAAATGTCTGTTTTACTTAGCCATGTATTAAGGTTCAAATGTAGTTTCCTTGATCGACATTTTCCTAGTTTCATTTTTTTAAACTATCAGATTTAGTAATCTTTTCAGGTATATAAACCTGAATGTGATGATGAGATGACATAAGGCTATGGGCAGGAAGGGGTGGAAGGACCTAGAGGAAATCAAACAGTCTTAATGAAGTTCTTGCGTTACAATTTTAGACTTTGACAAATGTTTTGCTAGGCAAAATTAAATAAATGAATAAACAACAAACAAGTAAAAATCCGGTACACATAAGCCTCCCCGCAAACACAGTTCATATTAGAGAATATTTTATTTCCCCCCCCAAATTTGCAGCCAAACTTCAATTCCAAAAACACAGGTTCTGACCCTATCATGCCTGCTGGCTCAATCCCAGTGCCAAATGCAGAGTGGGTCCCCAACAAATGTTAACTGACGAGATCTACTGTATGACACCCAGAAATGAAATCTAGCTTCACGACATTTCTTGATACAGCAGATCCCCGAGTGGCAAATGCAGTAACACAGGCATGCAGTGCTTCAGAAAATAAAAGAGAGTAGACTTCTGCACGAGACATGTTTCAGGTAAGCTGCAAACTATTTAGATACTATGCTTCACATATACCGATGTGTCTCTTAGAAACTGGAGCTGCAAGAGGCAACTAACTGTTCTGCAGTGAAACCCCCGACACCCACCCTACCACCTTTCTCTCCAATCCCTGCTTCCCAAAGGGCTACTACCAATGAATAACTGCAAAACCACACATTTCCATTCTTACATCTGAGTAACTCCTTTGTTTAGCCACTCTGGGAAACGAGACTGTTTTTAACTAAAGCTGACTGGTGTTTAAAGGCATTGTGTTCTGGGGGTGTGTGCGCAGCTTGGAGTATTTTGCTTTGTAGCTCCGTTAGCTCCTATCAAGATAAAAGTATAATGCCCCAAAGCCATAATTATGTGACTACTTTCTAGGGTTTCAAAAGAGAAACAAAGTGTAATGGTATTTGAGTGTCACAGAAACGGTAAGGAAGAAGAGTTCCCCGTTTCAACACTAGATATTAGCTGGGCTGCAGTACTAACAAGGTCCTTTAAAGCCTTGTTGCAAAGTTTACAGCATGATTTATTCCAATAGACTGGAACAGTTAAGAAACAATTTGCATCAAAGCGGGGTAATGCACATTGGCCAAGAATGAAAACTATGTCATTATAGAATCCGCTTAATGGAAATACGAGGTCAAAAAGAGTAACAGCCTAAGACACTGATAGCAGGCATACGCTGCTGACATATGATCAAATTTAGCAAACAGTGTAAACACCTGTGAGATTCGAGCAACACACTATTGCATTGACGCCTTTGTATACAGCTTCTTTTTAAAAAAGCAATTGTAACCTTCATTCATTAGAAATTATTCTGACTGCTATTAAATAAGGTTTCTGGTAATACTGGGGTTAATTCAAAGTTGTTAAACAAATTAACTTTCCAGTGACTATCTTGTACAGCAAAATCAACATCACTCTGAACTGTTGTCTGAGGTTTTTTTATCCAAATATCTTTCTTCTTTTTTAGTGATCCTTTATACTAAATAATGGGAATAAACATCGACGAAACCTTGGAGTTCATATAGATTATGAGAAACGGTATCTCTTTCATTCAATAACTTCAGATATTTTTGCTTTAATGAGTATTTCTTGAAGTAGCTCATAAAGCAATTTACTTTTGCTCCGAACCTCCTTAATATCTGAGTAAATACTCCTGTCATGACAATGATTTAAAGATGAATGCGAGGGTGATAACAATAAAGTCAGAAACACCAGGCTGCTTTAGAAAGCATGATATATAGGGGTCTCTCTTAAAATAATGTGGAGTACATGCTAAGAGACTATTCATATAAATTAAAAGTCATTATTCCTGTCTTTAAAGATCCTTTTTCAAAGCACTAGGGCATAAATTCAAATTCTAAATAATCAAATTTCAGATGCTCCCAAACCCACGAATTATCCTGGCAGATAGCATCTTTTTCTTTGTCATTAGATGCCAATTCATTCTGTTCCTAATTGATACAGGTTACTTTTTCCATTCCTACTGCTCGAATTATCTTAAAAGATGTTGGTCAGTAATTCAGAAAGATTGTATAGACAAGCAGCCTATTCTAGGTGCTGACAGTATGCAACATTGAACTGGTTTACTTCTTTAAAGTGGCCAATAGTTTTGTAGACACTTTCGAAAAGTGCGAGACGGGTCATTCTATAGCACCCTCCACCAATCCAATTATGTTGGGATAATGTGGTTTCTTTTCTCTTTTGACCTTTTCCTGGGAGAGAGGAGTTGTTCCAGTCCCACCTGTTTCCCCAATCGGCCACCCACAGGGGACTGCAGCCTTTCCTGTGGTTTGCCTGGTCCTGGGGCCGTTCACATTCAGCATGGACAACCATCGCCTTCACTTCATTCAGTTATGTGTGTGCTCATTATACAGCCGTCTGCTGCTAGAATGCTCTTATTAATTTTCCTTTTGATATTTTAAGAGCAATCTATAAATCATGCCGCCTTTCATTTGTGCCATCATTAATGCTTGGTAATAACGCTACGGCACTGTGTTCATGGTTAAGCTTATCACACAAGCAGGTAAACAAGTATTCTATTTTTCCCTGCTGGTTCAGCATGCTCTTGAGTTGAACAAACCACAAACTTTTACACAGCAATGCATATTAATTTCAGGAGGAGAAGGTAAAGTGGCTAAAAAATGGCTCGAGATGCCAAGCAGAGTGTAGAAACACAAACGTGTGACCTGTTTGATTGCTGTGCGCTCTTGTGGGGCCGCATGAAACCGACTGCTTTTATGGGAAAGTTAGTAAATGGTCCTTTTATGTGCTAAATGAGCTAAACATTTCCAGAAGTATAAACTTCTACCTGGGTTCTAGGAAATCAGGAGTTAAAGAAAAGGTTTAAAAGTGGCCACAGAAGGGCTTGTGTGGACATAAAACAGGGAGACCAGGATCTGAAAGCAAAGACCTTCTGGGTGGACAGTACTCACACGGCTTGCATAGGGGATCTGCCTGGACTGCTGTCGCTCTCGTTGCTGTTGGTATGCTCCATGGCCCCGTTCAGCTCTTCCCGTATCGCACTGGCTAAATTGCCCAGAGTGGGATTTCCCATGGAAGCGGTAGTGTATAGAGGTATGCTGTTCTCAGCCATCGAAGCCTGCATCAATCAAAACAACATTTGTGAGGATGAAGGGTACACAGAGAGAGAGAAGCTATTAATTATGGGTGTATTCAATGATCTTCAGCTTAAGTTCATTGTAGCGTGGTTGGCGAATACAAGTTTCTAATAGAGTTAGAAGAATTTCGTGTTAAAAATAAGACTCTTGACACATATCTCAAGCATGGTTTCAAAGAGCTAGCTTGGGGAGACCAAAGCACCTGTGGGGAGGGGGGACTCAATTTAGCACTGCTGGGTAGAGTCACATGGTTTAGACAAGGTGATCTAATATGAGGTTTATGTCTGATGCCTTTTTTCAAGAGCAACTGAATATTTCCAGATCACAGGGAAATATAATGGAATTTTCATTTCTTTATCCACTTTGATGACTCTGGTATTGGATATTAAAGATTTGATCAGATTATTCTGGCTGCACAGCTCAAACTTATGAGAACTTCCATAAACATTTACTTCTTAGGTCCTATAGAAAAGGGAGAGATTATAGAATTGGAATCAATTTCTATCTCCCCCCACCATTTCCGTTTTAATGATTTTTGAATCTGTTTAGTGTGGTCTTGAGATAACTCACTAAAGGTAACACTACGCAGTCTTTCAGACTCAGACCAGATCAATCACCTGGAATTTCAGGACAGAGAAAGAAAAAAAAAGTCTCTGCCAAAAGGAAGCGCTAAATCACATTTTTTGGGGGGTTCTTAAGTACATTCATATTGAAGGTGACAAAGTCAGTGCAAATGAGTGTCAGCAAAAATGTGGAAATGGAAAAAAAGATCCTGAACTCCAGAGTGGGGTACTGTTCACTTCCTATCTTACTGCATTTGAATAAAATGACCACCCAGTCTGAAATTCAGACAATAGTCAAATATATCATTTGGGTAGTGATTATGACCCAGTGACTTTTCATTTTATTAAAGAGGACAGACTTTCAAAAACTGGCAGCTGTATGTAATTAGACCAAGATTTATCAAAACTGTCCTCTTGCAAGAAACACTATGCCTGGTTTTCCATCCTAATCAGGAGAAAGTACAACCACAAGACAATCTGGCATGATGACTTCAATTGGCCAGTCATACGGAGTCCAAACTATTCCAGAAATCCTGGCTCTAAGGGGAAAGTAAGAGCCAAAAATGAAGAAAGAATGGGTGTAAAACTAGGCTGCAGGGAATCTGCCTATTATGATCACTGCACAAACTCTAAAGCCAGAAATGCCTTCTAGATTCAGGGCCCATGTTAGAAGAACCATACACACCTAATCCAGTTTTGGCTAATATACTATTTCCAAATGTGGTAAACTTATTTTGATGAACAGCAAATTTGAACATTCTTCACTTTCCTATGGTTTGTCAAATAATCTGAATCTAGTACTTTTTTCAACAGATCTCTTGTAATTGCAATAATGCAATTTTTTTTTTTTTTTTGGGCAGAGCAAAAAGAACAATTGCCAGAATTTTTTCTTTTTTTTTTTTGCAAACTGCGGCTGAATAAGCATTTTAACTGCATTCATTTGAAGCAAGAGAGTGGTCATGCCTCTCTTGGTAATGAAAATTCTGCTTGGACTACCATGAGAGTCTCTTTTCATTGGAAATACCACAATCTCAGCTCTCAATAGAACATTTCACTATTATACAGTCAGAATGTGCCAAAAGTGAGGCCATCTCTAGCTTGGTATTTTCGCAGCTTCTCAAGTCAAAAAAAACTGAGAAGTAAAGATAAAAATGAAATGTTTATGGGAATGTACTCTTTGGGATGAGTCGGTCACTCAATGGACCGGGCAACCTTCTTGCGACGATTTGTTCTCTTTGGCTCTCAAAGTGTTCTACGTCAAGGCCACAGTGGTAAAAGGCATCCAAAAGGCAAACACTTATACTGATGCCTTGGTTCTCAAACAAGAAAGATGTAAGTGAAGAAAACCAGCCTTGTCCCTGTAAAAAATTATGTAAAAAATGATCAATGGGCTGCAATGAGAACCTGGTGCCTGATATACAATAGGGCCTCTGGAACACTCCTTGTTGAGTCAGTGATCAAAGTAACTCGCCTAAGGTTAGAAAAAATTTTGCCAACTGCTTATGCCTAAACAAGTGGTTCTTTTTCATAGTTGATGTCCACTTAAGGAGCAGGTGGGTTACAACTGTTATAATGGACTTAATTATATAAATGGTCCTGTGCATGATATGAGGTTTCATATCAAACTGGCACCTTTGCTAAAAAAAATGAAAGTGCTTAAGTAGTGGTGCAAAAGTCCGTAAGTACTATTACTCTGAACGTTAACCAATCTGAGATCCTTGGGGGAAAGGCAGTCTATAAATATGAAGCCTTACGGTTACCCTTAGTTACTTCACTTTTCAAAGCATAATGCAATCTGTCCCAAGTCCAATGTTTTATTTCTGTAGTAGATTCTGCTGTCCTATTTTATATATTGTATAGCATGCATTATGTTGCTCTAGTAATCTTTTAAAGATGTTGTTCCACTATTATTTTTACTTGTCTTGAAAAATGGAAATGGGCAATAATGGAAAAGAAGGCCTGCTGGTAGAATCTTTATTTAATTTGCACAGCAGGAAGTTATCTTATGAGACTGTCTGACCATGGATACAAACTCAGAGGAGAGGGAAAAGATCCACTCCTCGAATCATAAATTTCTATCAATTTTATTCACTTCACTTTATTATGAACATAAAGTGTTCTTGGAAAACTATAGGATAATTTTGGGCTATCACTGAAAATAAGAAACGGTGCAGAAGACACAAAAAACAAATGTTTTAGAGATGAAACATGAACAGTCCTGTAATGATAAAGCATACTAATTGAAATTAGTCACACGGTTAAGAGAATCCAGAGGATGGAGGATCACTGCTGTTTTTTTTTTTCCTTTCCGCATGATGAATGTAAAATGTGCTTGTAATCTTAATGCTACTCCAGATAGAGCAGAGCAGCCTTTAAATTCACACTTCACAAGACTCCAGGGAAAATAAGTTACTAATGAATGGTATTTACAGTGGCGGCATCTAAGCGTGCTTTCATTTGCTTTTCTAAAGTTACTGTGTAAACTACAAGTAATTAAAAGAAAGGCAGAAAGTGGTTCCTCCTATTAAATTTGGTTCAGGCTAAAAATAAATAAATATAATTACTGAAAAGCTAGGTTCAATGAATTTCTCTCTGCACTGAAACTGTGTAAAAGGCTTATCATCCATTCTTGGGAGCCTGAAGCCTCTGCTGAGAGATCTGGGAAAATAATTTTGTAGGCTGCAGAGTAGGTGCTCAATAAATACTTGTTTAATGAGTAGCGAGGGCCAGGGTTCCCATCATTATCTCCTCTTTACCCCACTCTGTTCCCATAATGCCCAGTGTTTCAACCATTCTTTCATTATCATCCCTTAAGGAGCCTCCTTTTAGAATTTTGCCTCTCTATTCGTGCCTGCCCCTCACGGAATTTTACTACCTGTTTATGTACTATGGCCTTTTGGAGGGGCATAAGACACTGTAATAGCTAAGTACCAACTCCGGGGTTGATTTAGCCTCCGTCAAGAATGCATGCTGTAAAGGTCTGCAATGGTATTAGATTATATACGTCAGTTCTATCTACAGAATATGTCATTTAAAAGTTATAAAGATTCCCTTAGCCTGTGCTCCAGAATAATCTAGATAGGGTCAAAACCAAATTGGATCACTGGCCACAAGGACACTGCCTACCTGTGAACTCTTGAGAGGAGGCTTGAGTACTACTGAGGTGCTTTAATAAAGTGGTACTGCAGTCTTCTTGTTGACTTACGAGATGACTTTACTGTTTGGTAACTGAGGAATGCAATAAATAAAAGGCTTTCTAGATGCCAGCACTAGGCTAGTAATTCATATTTGGGTGGTAATCTCACTCCTGCTCAGTACCGGTGTCTTCATCCCCCAGTAACGCTGGTTACGTAACCAGTGCTTAATTTGTCAGGAGGAAACAAACATTCTATCTGCTTATTATATAATCTTGAGCAATCTGCTGGAAACCTAAAGAGTTTTCTTAAAACAGCTCTATCATTTAAACAAAAATAGTTTACTATGACAAAGTGAACCAAACCCGATCCCACCTCCCCCAACCCTGACAAAGGGAAAGATGCTAAAATAGACTTTAAAAGAAGAAGAAATAAAAAGCCCTGCTTTCTCTTTAAACCCGTGAACAATAGAAGGTCATGTGATACAGTGGCCTATCATCCAGCACATTAATAGCTGTGCTAGAGTAATTACACTTGTGGTATTTTTGCCTCAAGTGAAATTCTGAAATAAGAGGATGGAAATTATGATACTGCTGATAAATATTAATAAGTGAACTTTTAATTTTTTTGCCACAATATTCAAAATGCTAAGCATCCTGCTAATGCTGAAGCAGCCGATGTGTTTGCCTCCAGGGAGGACGATGCTTTGTGCACTTAAGAAAAAAGTTTAACGGAATTAAAATTTAATATCTAATTAGAGTGAGGCTAATATATTTTGAAATGAGTGGGGGAGACATGTGCCTCTGCTGCATATTCGGGATGGCCATTAATCTTACCTGTAAAGCGGCATTGAGAGGTGTGCAGTAGGCGTGGCTGCTCTGCATGTTTTTAATAAGGGAAGGGTTACTGCATAAGAAAAAGAGAAAAACCCAAAGTTAAATGCAATCAACCCCTGAGTTCCTAGCTAAATTTTGTTTTAAGCTTGCTGGTATCCTTCCAAATCAGAAATTTCCCCCACTAACAAAACCAAAAATAAAGTCAGGTTTTCTCTGTATCCCCTGGCTTTATCGGGCTGGTCTGTCTGAATTGTTCTAGGCATGTAGACTTTGCTCTTCAAGGAAACTGAGTCTAAAATTCTGGCTTAAGTAATAACAGACTTGGGCACTACCTCCATTGATGAATTTTCATATCTCAAAGTACTGAACTCTCTGCCAAGTTTTAATAGCTGCCCTGACTCCAACAGGAAGGCAGAAGAAGCTCTGGGCCAGGGTAAGTCAATGAGCTGACCGCAGGACTTCGTGGGAGTGAGCTAGAGGAATCCTGGCTCTTAAGCCTCTCCACGACTTGAACTCTAGAGTGACAGCTCGAGAAGTGGCACAGTGGCTCTTAAGGTGGCTCTCCAAGGCATGTTTACTGCCGAAAGAAGATGGAGAGAAGGGTATGCCAGAAGAGAGCTGTTCCTAAGTAAGGCGGGAGGTTGGGGTGAAGTGTTTCTCACACAGCCGAATTCCGGAAGGTATGAGAATATTTGATGCTGTGTCCATTAACTGAAGGCAAGATACTGTTTTAAGAAAATCTCTAACCTAGTAAGAATAAAGATTCTGATCACTGAGGCGATACTGAGGTAAAGAAGTGGCTTCCAGTAGGAAATCACCTACATTTATCAGTGGCCTTTAAAGGAAGTATAGGTGCTGTTCTCAGTTTCTTTCCTAAGCTTGGAGCATTTTATCATACATTTCACTAAATTTGTACTATTACACTGACTAAGCAAAGGATTAGAAGAAATTTACCCCATTAAATACACATTTTAACTCTAAATAAAAGCTTCCTTTTCACTTGAAGGAATTATGAATCACACAAAAGTATTTAGTTACAGGGTCCCTGTAAGCTGCTGAATCAAAAGATAACCAGTATTTGCAATAAAGATGTCAAAAAAGCATTATTCAAGGCACTGGTGTTCCAAAGAGAAACGAGAGAAATACATATACAAATCACACAATTTAGTTCTGTTGCACAAAGCTGTGTGGCACTGCTACTCGGTGAAATGCAAAACTACATGGGATGAGTCAACCATGCAAAGCCAAAGCAACAGCAGAAAAAAAAAACAAAAGCAAGTAAAGGCTCTTACTGTGCGACAAGCTCGTCAAAGTTTTCATCGGGGCAGTATTTGCGAGGACGGCCTCGTTGAATATGGCGGCCACGTTTAAACTCTTCATCATCAACTGTCCAAAAGGACCCAAACTCATCCTCTACTCTGATAAAGCACTTATGCAGTGAGAGGTTGGTGCGAATGGCACCCTGGGATAGGAGCAGCAGCAAAGGAGATGAAGTGGCAACAAAAGGAGACGGGGTTGGGGGCAGAACAGACATCCAATACAGGGAACAGGAAAAAGAAAATAAAATGCAATAAGCATAAGCAAATGGTTTGTGAGGGTTAATATGCATTGCCACCTAAAAGCTACTAGCATGTGATGCAACAAAGACCGGCAAGCAGGGCGGGGGACTGGTGGGTATACAAAACAGGAGGGATGAAATGCTTTTTTGCTTCCCTTAACTGAGACAACGTGAAACCAGTTCTTTGGTCTAACACCATCTAGCAGCCAAAAGCCTCTACGTTATACTTGTTAGCACAATCCAAGCTAGGCTAAGAAGTTCAAACATGGTGGACGTACCCACTGATCTTTTGTGGCCTTCGTTTTTGGAATTCTACTTCATCCACTGTCCATACTGCCCCTTTAACGTTTTCTACTCGCACAAAACACTTGTGAAGACTAAGATTATGACGCACTGCATTCTGCAGCAAGTATAAAAGAGAGAACATTTACATTTTCTATAAGAAAAAACTCCAAAAACAGCAGTAAATTCAGCCTAACAGTCCACATTTGTAAAACCATCCCCAAGAGCTGTAGCTACCACCCCCGTGGATAACCCTCTTGTGGTCAAGAGTGTCTTTTCCAAAAGCAATGATAAAAAAACCAAAATCATAAATTAATTGTACTTTGGCATTTTAGTCTAGTCTCTGGTCATAATAACCAGAAGAAAAATGCTTTATTATGCATAGAAGCCCAAAATAGGTTTTGCAGTAAAAAATCTGAAAATATTATAATATGACTTCAAAATAAGGAAATATGTACAGCATAAAACTGTCCGTTCTAAACCCACTTATCTCCCATAAAAGGCTAGTTTGTTTCTATTTTTCAAACCATGAAAGACTCAGTTAATATCATTCAATACATTTTGTTCTTGTTCTTTAAAGTTTTGGCTTTAAAACCTTCTATGAGTATTCTCAGATATATTAAAAAGAAATGTGAATTGAATTTTACCATTGAGAGTATCACCTCCTGGAGCTGACAGAAACAGGGGGTGAAATGACCCCCAATGGAGCTGTATCCCTCATCAAGCTATGTCTTACCTTCTAGAATATATATAGAAATTGGCCTTTACTGTGGGCAAGTACTTTAATTAACTGAGAAAATGCCAAAGGAACACATGAGTAGAACTCTCAATGGCAAAATGATGATATTCCTGCATTGATGGTTTCTACAGACACATGTTTCTTTCTTATAGTTAAAAGTCATTTCTGTTCATTCATTCCTAAGTGGAGACCCTTGACATCTATAATCTATCAGAAAAGACGGTCTCAACTCAGGGGTGAAGAGCTTTTAACATCCCATCTCTCCTTTGAGTTTCAAGAAAATCCACAACCTTTACTGGGTAAAGTAACAAGCTTGGCTTCATTTCTTTAGTCCTCCTGGTTGAACTTATTGACCTAGACTCAAAATTAGACATGAGGATATTACAAAGAGACCCGTGTCATTTACTTAAAACTTTCTTCTTATAGGGAGTATGTAAGTGACAACTGAGGCATGAGAAGCTCATGAATTCATCATACCTCCCGCACTTCGTAAGGCCTTCGCTCAATTCTGATGATGCTGCTATTGCTGAAACATTTTGCACCCCTCCCCTTCTACTACCTGCAATATTTACTCTTTAAATTATCTCTCAAAATGGCAAATCTTAATACTTTGCGAGATGTTTCAATTTTTGGATAATTACCACTGGTGACTCTGTGAGGAGTCAAGCCAGATGATGATGATTTTTTCTTTTCCGTTATGGAATGTTTAGAAGATAACGAAACACGCTTTATTACATGGCCTGATGAGCTTGCTCATAAGGAGAAAGCACAGGGCAAATTCTCGAGGAGCTTTTGAGCAACGTCAGCATAACTAGGGTACATTCAAGACACTCATGTGACTGTGAAAGGACATTCCTGATTCAAACAGGTTGGATAGGTTTGCATCAAAACAAAACAAAAATCTCTGTAACATGTTTGGCATGTTATCATTATACTTGGTAAGATAAATTTTTATACTGCACGAAGGCAAAGTATAAGGATACTTCTACTGTAATTTCCTAGAACGACACTGAGGAGGTTGAAATAAATAAACAAACCCAAATTTCCTTTAAAAAAAATCCAGACAGAGCCTGTATACATACAGGAACCATAACTGGGAAAGAAATCAATATTTGTCCTCATCCTAATCATTGTCTGATGTTTTAAAATAAGTATCAAAATGTACAAAACTGAAAATATCTAAAGAAATCATGTCTCAAAAAAAGATTGCTTTAGAGCTGTCTGAACTATACGGCCATGTAGGTAAAGTCAAACTTAAGTTTTGTTTTCAAAGTAGTTGCACATCTAAGCAAAAGCAACCAGAAATCAAGAGTTTCCCCAAAAGATAAGTAAGTTCTTTTCAGTTATCACCTTAACTGGGCATTTCTTCTTTTGTCTAAGATCACAATACAAATAAGGACATGTAGAGAAAATTATGTTATTTATGAGTCATTAAGTACTTCACCTAGGATTGTTTATATTAAGGGGACTTTTTCCTGCAGTTTGCAAAAACGAAAAAGATAAATCTAAAGATCTGAGCTTAACTATCATATTCACAACGGTAATTATTTTAAAATATGGTCAATTGCTATTTATAAAAGGTAATTTGAGGAAGAAAATGGCTGCTTCATGCTTATACTTCCTAAATTTTGAAAAGCATTTGTAGCTAAACATCCTTTGTATTTTATCTCCCAAAGCAGGCTGAGGAAACGAGAGTAAAATTTTGAACATAGGTTTCCTTCAGCATCCACGTGTCTTAATGAAAATAATAAAGATAATTTGGGCCACAAAAGATATTCACAGACCTGTAAATTTGATGAAATAATTTATGGTCATATTCATTTTCTTTTAAAACGCTAATTTATCAAGTAACAGAAGAAATGTGATTTCTGTTTTTGCTTTTATTTTTCTCCCATATAAAAATAAGGAACTAGCAAGGAAGACAAAGTGAATTTTTTTCTGGCACCCTATAATAAATCCCTGTATTTATAACAATGACATGTAAAAATATCCTAACATATTTCCATTTTAAATGTTTGTAAATGTTTTAGAATTTACAGATTATAAGAATTCTAGGTAGTAAAAATGCAAAAAAAAAAAAAAACAACAACAACAACAACAAAAAAAAACAACCCCTCCACAAATATTCTATCTGACCTCTTCTATAGCAAGGACATGAGAAACGAAAAAACTGAAACTGGAAAAATCCAAAAATTTGTGAGGGCTTAGTCTAACACAATGAAATAAATATAATAAAATCCTTGAGCCAGCTGAGAACTGGGAATGAGGTATGTCATATGATCTCATACCTTGTTGGGAGTACCCTACATGGATCTATGGAATTTGACCAGTTTTAAAGAAAATGGTGTTAAAGTGAAGTTACATAATCCAGAAGTGACTTTTCTTCCTCAGAGTACCTATGAATCTCTAACAGACAGTCTTTCAACACACACACAAAATAACACAAAAACCAAAAAACTTAATAATATATTGTGTTCTCTTGAATAACTTTCACATATAGTTTTAGTACTTGGATTGTAAAGCTTTCTCTACTAACTGGGTTAAGGATATTTAATCCAACCAACGAAAGTTATGTCATTTGTCTTATCATTTCTCCAGGTTCCCAATGGCATAAAAAGAGTTATTTATGCATCTCTGCAAATATTTTGGTGGTGGCTAAACACCTAAAACATGAGGTTTGTGTAAGCAACAGGAGAACCTCAATATTTGGGCAACAGTGTCATCTGCTCCTTTTCTCTACATATTCCAACCAGAGGGAGATGATTTTACTGGTTGGTCCATTCAAATATGTGATGCTGCTGTAACAGGAGTCTTCCATCCCAGCATTTTAACCATAATAAAACTGTTTTCTCAAACAAATATTCCTATAAATTAGACTCTGAGTGGATCAAAACAATAGAAATGTACCTTACAACGACTGTATTTTTTCAACAACAAACTCTCTTCTATAAATGGCAAGATCCAAGACTAACCAGGCCTGTGAGAAAGCTTACCTTCCATGTGGCTGCATTACGTCGGAAGTAAGCAAACATTCGCGTGAACCAGTTATAGATTTCATTTAGTGTTAGCTGCTTTTCTGGAGATTCAAGAATGGCCTATGAAGCAAAAGTAACAGAAGAAGATAATTTATGACCAAATCAGCAGAATCATCATTATACAGTTTCCAGAAAATATAAAATAACTAGGATTCAGAGCTAAATCCTAAGAAAGGTTTCACAAAATGATCTAAGATTAATGGCTGTATTAAACAGTTCAATAGCAAAATTCAAAATGGAATTATCTAATTGTTTTGAGTTTTTATTTCTGTTTCCGTACAGAAATATTAATTTATTAGTCATTCATAAAGCAGAATCAAAGAGAAATGCAAAACATTTCACTAGCTGATTAAAGCTCAGTAATTATTTAGAGCTCAGATTAATTCTAGGGATCAGAGATTACTGTAGCTTGTGATAATTGACTTGCCATCTTTAAACAGGCTCATTTTCACTGTTGTGTGAAATGAATTTCCTAATAATCACATCGTATTGTAATACTTAATCAAAAGCAATTATGTTATATATTGCAGTTTTTAAAAACCTTATAGAAAAGGTTTTAGCATGCCTGCATACTAAACGGTTTTAAATCTACTTCATCAATATAATATATCCATGTACACGTACACCTTTTGAAATAATTTCACACAGTTATTTACTTACCTGCCTAATTAAAGATGCATATGTAAATGGTGGTCTAACTTCTGCGTTCTTATAAAATTCTTGGTTCTGCGCAATATCTGCTAAATAAGAATCATTGTCCTATTAATTATCACTTCTAAAAAAAAAAGGCTGGTCTACAAGAATTGCATATTGCAATTCTACATGAGGCAAAAATAGAGTATCTACCTGAAGAAATGGGCACGTTGTATTTGTCTGAGTACCGCCTGCGGATGGGTCCCACCGTGTGCATGCTGGTGGTGGTGATGACGGAGGGGCCTTGGGTGACGGGAGTGATGGGGGCGGTTGGGGTAGTTGGAGTATGAGGTAAGCTCTGTGGAGAAGCCTCTGATGCAGACTTAGAAAGTGTGACACTTGATACCAGATTCAGCTGTGAGGAAAAGAACAATTCTTAGAAGACCTT
>NW_006440638.1:9684852-9692650 GCF_000325575.1 Pteropus alecto | reverse complement strand
GAGGCATGGCTAGCTTTATTTCTCAAAGTAGATGTTTCTAATCCACTGAAATATGAGGTGAGTTCCATGTGAACACAATTCACTTAATAGTTAGCTGGGCTACATTGCTATAGGCCTGAGCTCTCCAAAAGAATTTTCTGCGATGTTCTAGCATAAGGGAGGAACTGTTTTTACTTAGTTTTTATAAAAATTAAACCTTTATTTAATTTTAATGAATTTAGGTTTAGACAGCCACGTTACCAGTGGCCACCATACTGTACAGCACAGGGATTGGCTACTCAACTTCATAATGAAACTTCTTGGATGGGAACTACCACACATGTATTTGGCCTATGACTCGAATTATAAAAAGTGGCACTGATCCAGTAAACCATTATTGTGTTCTATCAGTTGGTAGAGAATAATCTTTATGAAAGCTTTATGTGTAATCTTCATTCAAGTCTATGAAATAGAGGATTGGAATATATTAATTTAAAAAGAACACAGCATATGAGAAATCTGGAACTATAAAATTTTTGTTGTTTTTTTCCTCAAGTTTCAAATGTTCAGTATTATAATGGAATAATCTACTGCATTGAATAAGAAAGTGATTATTATTTATTTGAAGTAGTATCCATGGAAATCAACAATAGTACTGTTTTGATTCTTTTTCTTTCTTTCCATCAGTCTAACACTTTCACCTTGAAGTGCTTCTCTTATTAATACTGGAAAAACTGGCTTGTCCCCTCCTTTCCCAAAATTTATTGTTACAGAAATACAAGTCTGGCAATGGTGAAGACCTTGATGGTTTTCAACATATTTATTAAAATCTACAGAGAATTACCATCTCAGATACGTACAGTTGGCCCAGATCCAAGAAACTTAGGCAGAGAAGGCTTACTTGGTAACATTTTCTCAAACCAGATTTCAAACTAAGCACTTAACAAAATAAGTCTATCTCACCATTGTGACAGACCTAGAAAAAGGCATTATTTGTGAAAGGTACTGAAAATGAGATTCTTCTGAGATCATAATCAAAGAACATATTAAAAGAGAGTTCCAATTTATTGAGAGGACTCAACCTTACTCATACTCTAGTAATGAAAAAGGCCACAAGAAACTTCTCTAATATGTTTAGGATGGTTCCATAAAAAGGCAATAAATTTGAAGAAAAGAAAGATCAAATATCATTAGGGAAATATTAATGGAAAAATGTAAATAGGGTGCTGGAAACTGAATGCTGGGTTGCATTCAGTTGTACTTTCTTTTTTATCTTCCTTTCCCCCAAAACGCCGACTCAGCCAACAACAGAGTCCTGCCCCCTTCCCCAATGCCTAAGAAGAACAAGCTATGGAGACAGCACTACCCTTACAAATCCCCAGGTAAGCTGGGTAGATGCTGTGAGGTGCTTTTTTATTAGTGCTGGAAACCTGACTTCATGACACACATTTGCAAACTAACTGCTAGCAGTTCAAAGTAGCAGCCATAGGATGGATCAAGAAGGAAGGCTGAAAAAGAGCCAAGTGGGAAGGATGGGGCTGACCTCTTCCTTGCCTCGAACCTTTATCACTGGCCAACTGCAGGAACAGTACGTATAAGCATCAGCCCAAGCAAAGAAATTAATACACCGAAGACTAAAGCCCATAAATATGCAAAAGCTTTTACAATTCAGATGCTGCTATGCCTAAGAATATCGGAACACTCTGGAAAGTCATGGATACCATTTGTAAAAACCATGTTGCAAACCACCTGCCACTGTGTGGTTTCGCTTAATTCTCATACCACCACTAATACTCGAGATGTTATCACTCATACTTTACAGATAAGCAAACTGAGGCTCATGGGAGATTAAATAACTTGTCCATATTTACAACCTGGACCCAAAGTCAAGCACACACTTGTGATTCAAGGCGTTTTGTATAACCTTCTTCTTATACTCAGTTAATGAGAAAAAGAAACACTAACCAGTTTCATTTTTCTGTAGGCTCATTTTTGGAAAGGATTCGGTGAACAGCTCTTATCCCTGCTTTTAAATGACATTCAATAAATATCACTGAGCAAATTCAAGGCATCTGGAATTGAACTGACAAAAACAGGAAGAGAACATGCAGTTGCTACCCTTGAAGAGCTTACCATCAATTGCAGACAATAGCTAAGGAAAATGTGCGCAATTAACATAAAACAATTCTGAGGACTAACCTTACTTTTTGGCTTCTCTTTTCAGTTTACAAACATTACCCTAAACGCCACGACTTTCTTAAAATGCAGTGAAAATAACATCAATACAATGTCCTTAAGAAATACGTGTGCTCCTTTCCAGTTTTGTGATAAAGATCACCAAGTCCACTGGGTTCTAGTCTAAAATCAAAACTCATGTAAACATTCAGCAAGTGCAAACCCATCTTTTTGGGGGCTCACATACAGGAATAGTAGATAAGTCACAGGGTATGATGTCATAAAATATAGAAAGCATCTGACTCTTGTAGCTTTTACGGAAGTCTCACCACTTCTACTGCTTCTACCCAAAAAGCAGCAGTGAAAAATAAAATCCCTCCAAGTTAGCATGATCCATGAAGAAAAAGATTCAGAATTTGCTGGAGGCTTCTGAACATAGGTAGCAAGTGGAAATAAACACTAAGCCAGAAGAGAGCAGAGAAGGGGGCTTACCAGGCTTGACAAATGACACCGTGATTCACACCCACTGCTGGGCTGTCTCTAATAAGCCACAGAGGAAGCAGCCAATCTCAGCTAATTACCAGATAAAAATGTATTGTAAGGACTCTAATTAGGAGACGTAGATGGAGGTGATCTAATGATTAAATGCTGCATTCAAGTGACCCCACCATCAATGTGCAGTGGTGCAAGATGTCACTGGAATATTTTGTAGAAACAGTAATTTTATTTCGAGGAGGGGAGGCAGTAATATTTGTAATGATGGCTATGAGGTAAACTAATTAAAAGACAGTTCCTAGAGGAAGAGGGTGGCTGAGAGCAGCTGTGGCCATTCCAAGACCAAGTGCCAAGTCTCAATAGAGAGACTGCAGTCAAGTGGAAAATTTCTGCCCGACCTCTGCCCTTGCTATTAATTTGCAGGAAAACTAATGACACATATACATATTCCCACAAAATTGTTCTAATTGCTAATTTGCCAAAGGAGCCCAGATTCCAAATTAAACATGACTGTAGCCTGTGAGGGAAGGAAGAACAAAAAGCTGTAAACTCCAAACAGAGGGTGCTTCTCCTTGTGAAATCATTTGAAGGCTGAACCAACAAGTTAATGAAATGTCAACCTTGTCAACTGCTATATAAGTTTCTTAACTTTTAAACTTTTGTTTGATGATCACATGCTTGTCTTGAGGAGAAACCATCTTGGGGAAGAAGGTCACAAGGGAGAGATAAGATGGAGCATGGGGAAGGATTCAAAACAGGCTCTGTGTTCAAACCTGCTCTTTTAATTAAGGTCACTATGAAAAAAGTGGACCAAAAAATTAATTACAGACTTAGAACAGAAGAGCAAATTGGGAACGGTGTGGGTTTTGCTGTAATCTTAAAATATTCATCTTAATTGTAAACTATTAAAACTTAATATAATCATCAATTCGAAATGAAAGCACATGTGCTTCGTGTTTCTGACTGTAGTTAAAGTTTTAAAAGATAATTTTTTTCCAAGGCATGAAGCAGGAAGGGACTGGACTGGGAAGATTTCTTTTCCTATTTTTCTAATTGTGCTCAGTTACTATTTAAAAAGAAGTTGCTATGTTTAGAAAAGTTAGTAACTCTGATATTTGTTACATGGCAAGTTTCCATCATGTGATGATTTCGGCAAAGATAATCTCTTTGAAACTCTGGCCAAAAGTTAAATTCTTATGTCACTTAAAATTGCTGGAGGATTTTATTTTTTTAAACTTATGTGTGCTCTCAACCATCGTCTCATCCCCCAGTTCAGCTGCAGAAGGATTCTCCTGGAAATCTTACCCATCCGAACTACTGGAACTGTCACAGCTACCTAATACTCTGGTTAGCCCTTCTTCAAAAAGATTAATCTTTAGTTTTTAAACAGTGAACTCCTCTCTCTTTTAAAGATGATGAGTCACTCACATTTTCAAAAAATAAACAAACCGCTGATGTAAACCCCAGACAGAAACAGACTTGTCGTTAAGTATTCCCATAAGAACTCATTTTTATTTTTGTTTGTACTCTTGCCTCACACGAAAACATTCTGAGAACAAAAGACAAACCTGAAACCAAAATACCAAGAGGCCTAGCTGCGTAGTAGGAGCTTTCAGGCTTACAGAACTGGTTTCTCTGCTGTTGGTTTTACTGTCCTGAGCGGGCCCAAGCCCTGCTTTAACCGCACAGTCTCTATACATAACTCACTCACTCACGTTCAGAAAAGGCCTAAGAGGCTCAAGGGCCATTCCCACGACTGTGAGGAGCCTAGGACAGGGGGTGGCAGCGGAAGGCTTTTGTTCCCAGCCTTTGCCTTCCTTGGCCATCTCACCCTGGTCCTGTTACTGTATTAGAGAGGGTGCTGGTGGAAAGCAATGACTGAGAAGGTGGTGTCATTGACAGTGATACTAAAAACAAAAAACTGGTACTGAGTCGACTTGATGACTTAATGAGAAACAGTATATAAAGAAAGCTTGTGTGTGCTGTGTTTGAGAATCTCCTTTTATAACTGCCTAATATTATTTTCCCAAATCTAAAGCAAAGCTGCAGCAGCCCAAGTGGGTCAGACATTTCCTTAAGAGTTAAAAGACCCCCTTTTTTCCAGACAGGGAGTACTTTGTTGTTATAGTAGCTAAAAACTACTTCAAAACAGTTCTAATTGCTGTGATTAGAGGAAAAGAGAATGCGTAAGAAAAGAAAATCTAATAGTGCATTTCACTTCAAATATTCAAGATCATCTAAGTGTTTTGTAACATTTTCATAAAGAGGGTATACTGCCCACACTATAATTACTTGCCCACCAGATCTGAAAGAATATGGTTTCGCTAGGATCAGGGGTTTTTCCCTGGTGTGTAGGAATACCCTAAAAGCAAAGTACACTTCTCATGTACTCAGTATTATATAAAAAATATGATTTTTCTGAAATGATAGTGAAGTCTTTCTCAAATATCCTTAACAACTTAATAAGGTCATAACACAGACACATTTCTTTTTGTTGTTGTTATTGTTTTGTCCTCTGAGTTACTCCTCCCTCCAAGGAAGTATCTCAGCAAACTCTCCACAGAGTAAGCACGGAGACATTATCCCACGAGCAGTCCATTCTGATGTTTACTTTGAGAATATTATGAGTTTAGAACAAAAGGATATTAATCACACTCATTATGATAGTTTACTATTGTCCAATTTTTCACTTTTGCTCCTCATAACATGGAAAAAAGAAGAATCTTTTAAATTTGCCTGTTCTGAACATATATCAAGAAAGGGTTTTCCCATTGCATGTGCTCAACTGCTAGAACATACAGCTAAGCTGCCCTGGTCAATTTTCATTCCTTTTCCATGCAGGGCCCATCTTTAATAAAATTAAAAGTATGAAAAGCTGATGTTGGCTATTCCTTAACTTCCTCAGCACTGATCCTCATTACACACCTTCCTCTCCCAGCTCCCTTCCTCAGACACATGGATACAAGGACCTACTCTTACCCCAAGAAAGATTCATGAAGCTGACTTCTTTCCATTTCTTCCTGTTCATTTAGGTTTCATCTTAGAAATTATTTTTTCCAGAACTCTTCCTGGACCCCACCATAATAGCTCAGTTATTCTACTCACACATAGCATGACTCATGCAGTGAGCATATAAGACAGTGTTGCATGTGTGTATTTGTTAGTTTGTCTCCCAGGCCTCCAAATACTTTAATGGCAGGGATGTCTCTAGCTTAATTTACTACTGTTTTTATGTAGCGTGCCCAATAAGTATTTGTTGATACAATAATAACTGGACTTTAAATGCAGGAAATCCCTTTCCAAAAACAACCTGCAGTTTGAGTCTTCGGTAAATTTTTTCGGTTTAAAAGATTTTACAGTAAGCAGGAAGAGATGCTATTGAAGGTGTCCAAAAACTAAGAAGACTGTGAACTGATATTCCAGTTCACCTATTCCAGTTCTCCTAGTGTGGGAGAGCTCGGATCCATACCTAAAAACTTGGGATCTGTCCTGAGAAAAGCGTATCCTCTAACTATCCAAATGTGACAAGTTCCACTACATGATCCAGAAAATGCATCTATGAGTTGGTGTAAGAACAATCCAAGAAGGTTTTTGCAGTTTTTTTTTTTTTTTGATGGAAAAAAATGGGAACTTGGTGGATGACTGGATACAACAAATGACACTTACCACCCAAATGGCATTTACTGAAAAGCAACATTTACAGCAGAGCATTCTATCACTTAGTAACTAAGATTTTAAAAATAAACATGAAGTCCTTTTAAACAGAAATGGAAAAAAAAAAAAAAACCTTCATAAATTTACTGGCAAGGCTGCAACACTGAAGTCCCCATCTATGGTTATCACTTATAAGTGATTACTTATTTCAAACACTGTGGATTCTATAATTTAGGTGAAATAAATTAATTAATTACAGGTAAACGGGAATATTTTGCATTTCAGAACTGAACAACAGAAACCTCTGTATCACTAAAGTTGAAAGAATCAAGGATTTGCTGTGTGTGTGTGTGTCTTTTTTTTTCTTTACCTTTTTTGGGGGGCAAAGAAGTGAAAATTTATGCAAAACATTACACGTCTACCTCTTATAATTAATTTTCCAATGCCTCACCCATACATATTTTAATAATTCCTGATTTATAAGATGGTATCTATAATAAAATTTTCTATTTTCCAATAAATGAAAAGAAGGCAGGTTCACTCCAGCAACAGAGTGTCACACAATATCTACTTGTCAGGCACCAATTTTTACTTCTTACATGTAAGTTAAAGGATAAGGAATTTATAATGCTGCCTGTGAAGGGAACCACTTTTCATACACAAATGTGATCTTTTTTTTTTTTTTCCAAAGGGTAATACAACAGTACATTTACATAAACTAATCCAAACAATCTATGTATTTGACAATGGCAAACCTCACACAGACGGCCTATTGTTGGTTTACATCTTGGAGTTCTTTATACTGGCTTGTAGCGCTGCTCTAGCTGTCAAAGGTTTGACTTGGACTCTAAATAAATGGTTATAGAAGTGCTGTGCAGCGATATTGGACTTCTTTGCAAAAGAAAACCTGCTGTGTATGAATTCAAAAGCTATTAATTTTTCAGTCAAAAATATTCGTGCCTATTTCTTTTAATAAAGAAATACTGTGCTGAGCTACTAAGAGATAATGTTGACTAGTGGTAGAGAATTTTCAATAGAGTAGTTAAAAATAAATTTAGTAGGAGGTCCCCTTCAAAGTTATAATTTTCTAGAATGTAAAACGATTTTTTTTTTAAATAGTAATCAAGACAAACCTTCCTTCCTTGTGCATTTCCCCCAGGACTGCTTTTCCCTGTTTACCGACTGCTTAACACTGGTCCTCGTGGAGATTCCCAACAGTTCTTGCGTGGCCTGTGTAGGCTTACACATATGGCACTCCCAGCCAACACCCAGCCTCATCCCTCACTGAGTGCCACCTGGGGTTCTGCAAGTCTTTCTCTAGTCTTCTCTCTCCTCCTCCTCCCTCCACGAAGCCTCATGATCCAAACTGAGTCCATTCCTAGAGTCCAAACATTATTCTATCATTGGCTTTTGTTCATGGAGGAAACAGAAGATAATCTTATGCTCTCTCTTGTTGCTAGGTTTAAAGACTCAACCCCTTCATCCCGAGAACCAT
>NW_006440638.1:9670682-9684841 GCF_000325575.1 Pteropus alecto | reverse complement strand
TATGATATGAAGACTTTCAGAGGTCAAAGGTGATCAGTTTCTTAAGCAATTGGCTATGTCCATTGGAGAACTCAGTCTTTTCAGGGTCTCACCAATTTGCTCAGTTCAGTTCATGTTATTCCCTTCAGAGGAGGAACTGATAGAAATTGCAGGAATAGTAGAGTTGACTACTAATTCCACAATATACTGAATGGCCGGTCTCTTTTTTCTTCCCTTTCTTTTTGGTAGCCGACACATTCAGTCCTCCAGCCATTTACTGCAAAATATATGGAAACTAAGGGCTCTTTCTGAGTGAAAATGGATGTGCAAAGTATTTAATGATTTTATGTCCTATATCTCAGTAATGTGTTCTGTTTCAGACATTAATTTTGTCTGCCAACTGCATCTTGGCAGGCTACCATATTTGCTGGGTTAATAGTCTGACTCCGTTTTATTTCTATCACCATAAATCATACATATATGGGTGTATGTTTGCTTTATTTATAGAAAAAAATCAGTCAAAACAGATAAACCAATACTTTGCCATTATGCTGCATCATTGCATATTGATTAAAATTGCTGGTACTAACTATAGATTGTCAACGCTCAATTAATTTTCACACAGTGACTCCATGCAAAATCAAATAAAGGCAGTGTACCTTTAAATTTTACAAATCTTAAAAATCAAGAAGCAAAGCAACTCTCCATTTTGAATAATCAGTTGAAGCTACTAGGAGATTTTTAGAAATATATAGGTATATGAGAAATACAACTGTTAAAGAGATCAATTTATAAAAATGGAACGAGGCCCAAGACAGGAGTTGCAGACACCATCCTTCTGCTTTGATATTAACTGTCTGTGCTTGGAAGGCACTCTTCGAGGTCAAGTAAAAGAACAAAGCAAAAAACAGGAGATTCCTAGTTAAATATAATTTCAGTGTACCACCTTTGGTCTTCCGTGAAGGAGTAATGTTCATTTCAAAGTCTTTAGTCACCATTAGATGCTCTCCATAATTTTAGCCTCTATTCCGACAGTGTGTCTCCTTCCTCCGTTACAGTTAGACTAGACTATCCCTCGCTCCTTTTCTCATCCTGTCTCTCAGCTTCCTCAGGCTGAAATGCCTTTGTCTTCTGCGTTCAGGATCTAGCTGTCGTCTCTCTGCATTATCACCACTCTGAAAGCTACCCCTGCCCCTCATCAACTCCATCCCCGTCTCCCGCGGAGCTCTCATGATATACTTTAGTACCTTGGTGTAGCATCCATTATCTGTCCCAAAGAAGAGCTGTTTGTTTGGGCCTAAAGAACAGAACTGTGTCTGCATCATCCTGTATGCCTAGCAACAGTGCCCTCTTTATAAAAGGTTAAAGACAGTCAACTCGACTTAAGCCTTCACTATTACCAGAGTAGCCTGTGCTCCTTCCTACGCTTGGGGTGTGGAAGCAAAGAAGAAACAGACAGGTTCTTCCCCTTGGTGTAGCTCAGTACTTACTGGCTGAGGGGCGGCTTTGGGTTCCGTAGACTTCACGTGCAGATGGGTCATCATGGCTTGCAGGCGCTCTTTGTCTTTTGCAAGCTAGTAGGGAGAAAATGCTTTGTTATTTCTTTGACTACAGTATGGAATATGGTATTACTATTAGCTACCATTAAATCCAAAATGACATGTATTCCCAACTAAGTTATGACACCATCACACATGACCAATCTTTTTCATTGCTTAATCATTTTGAAATCTATATGACCACTGCCAAACTCCAAGCAACTGGAGGTGCCCGTGTGAGATTTCTCAACACAAGATACATCAGCCTTTAACAGGGAAGTTCTAGACCTGCTGGCACCAAGGAGTCCCATGTGACACAGACAGCTAAAAGACAAAAACGTGAATCATGCCTATTAACCAACCTTATTCATAAGGAAGTCAAAGGAAAATGAGCTAGGTAGCTAAAACTCATAAATTCCTCTGTTGTGGTTGTGGAGAAACTCCTAGACAGATGGGTACATTTATGCAAAATTAACTTCATCTTTCCTAACGAGTAGGAATAGATTAAGACAGTGCTGGCAAGCAATATTATTAGCAGGACAGACGTGG
The DNA here is from genome assembly GCF_000325575.1 of Pteropus alecto. NCBI lineage: Eukaryota > Metazoa > Chordata > Mammalia > Chiroptera > Pteropodidae > Pteropus > Pteropus alecto. The sequence goes on along the minus strand of NW_006440638.1, from coordinate 9,682,775 downwards.
GGCTGCTGGGTTGACAGCTTCCCATTTTCAAATCAAAGCAGAATAAGCTTATTCATTTATTCAATACGTGAGTACCTACTATGTGCTAGTCTCATTTTAACAAAAACGGAAGTCTCCTCATTCTACAGAAAATTATGTTCTGAAAACATAGAAGTTTCCGATGTATATGGCAGGTACTCAAATATTATTTATCAAGTGTTTGCTTATGCTTGCTTGGACTGTTTTAACATATTTTTGATAGTTCAAGACAGTTGGGCATAGGGGACATATAGTAATAACCCCTGTAAAACAAGTGGGAAGTATATCCCCAAAAGATAATGATATAGTTAAGAAAACAGCTGTGGAATTTTGGGAAAATGTGTAAGAGATTCATGAGAGAGAGGGAGGGAGGGAGAGGGGGGAGAAGGGGAAGAGGGGAAAGTAAGAGAAGGAGTAAGTCAGAAATGAGGAGGGACTCATTCCTTTTACGTCACATGATTAACTTTAAACCTTTTAAACATCATTTTTCTACCGTCTAAAATGATTCCAAAATAAAAATCAAGACTTTTTAAAATAAAGGAATTTCTAAGGGAGAAAAGTGTTTCAGGAATTGGGGGAAAGCAGAGGAAAGAGAAAGGGCACAAAAGCAAGAGAGAAAAAGCTCTCAGCTTATTCTAAATGGATGACTCAGTCTCAAGTCATATCACATTGGATTTTTTTTTTTCTTTTTATTCCCTTGTGGTTCAGGGAGAAATAAATTAAGAAAAAAAAAAAAAAGCTTTACAGTGTTAGCATTTATCTTTCAACAAACAGGAAATGAATATGATACCATATTAGGAGCCACTTTATGTTATTCATTCTGTTCCTCAGTAAGTTATTGACAGCCAAACTAAAAGATGCTCTGAACACACAACATAATGCTACAAGAATTATGTTGTGTGTTCAGAGCATCTTCTTCCAAAGTGGCTTGGTTAGAACAATTAAAATGTTAGCAATGTCATTTTTCTATATTTGTTTTTTATGTAAGTGTTCTAAGTTTTTTGATGTTAAAATGAACACATTCTTAATTTTAAAAAAATGTTTTGTTTTAAAATTATCATGGGGCAGAAGGAATTAAGGCATCTTTCTTTTCAAAAACAAGAAGTAGTCTGCCATAGTGAATATTATAAATTAAAGGCTGAGAGGTGATAATTACTGAAGAATCTGACGAATATTAATTGTGACTTAATTTTGGGGTAAACATTGTTGATACAGTAATTATAAAGACCAAAGTAGAAAGAAATCCAAATTCTCAGCATCAAAAGGAATCATTACTTCTATATTCTATCCAGATGTTTACCGGGCTGACCTTTTACTGGTCAAAGGTAGTGACATGAGGTTGCAAACACTTACTTAGATTAGTACACAGTCACACCCATAACCCTAGAGGTCACTGCCACAGGGCAAGTTTTTATTTTTTCCATTAGAATATTACTTAGACATCACTGTTCATTTTGAGAATTATCCAGGTTCCTTATTTTGCCTCAACCTCAACTCTACAATCATAGTGGCCGCTTTACCATAAAAAGATGGGCAAAGTTATAGAAAAAGGCAAAATCCAAGTTTTTGTTTTTGTTTGATTAGTACAAACTAGCATGCAATGTAGTCTTAAATTAGTTTTGGGTTTTTATCATCAATTATAGCTCTAATACAAACTGTTTTAATAATTAAAGAAAAAAAAAACCTGGTCAAATTCACTTTGTTTTTTTAAGGCCAAAAGGCTAAACATTTATACCTAGTGAAACCACATCCCCACTCCACAGTCTTGCATTTATAATACACACTGGTCCTTCAAAAAGTTTTTAGATTCTTTATTAGTTATTATGCCATCATTCCATGAGCTCACCATCTCTGTCAATTTTCACAGCATCCTTTCATTATTATGAGAATACAAACATTTAATATTAGCAAAGCACATTCCCTTATAAACTGTATCCTATGAAACGGAAAGAAAAGGAGGATGAGAAAATCAGTCCAAGGGTCAACTACAAATTTGGTGGGCAAATTTAAAAAAATTTTAATGTTGTGATATCAGAAGAGAATTACTTCCTAAAAGCTTTCCTAGTGGGTACAGGAGGAATGTCGACATAAAAGGGCAATGGGCCGCACATTAAGGGGAGCTGCCTATATGGTGTTTATTTAAATTAGCAAGTCATTCGCCCATTCTGTAGGGAGCGTGATAGCAGAGAGAAAATGGGTAAAGGAGTTGGGTACAACAATCAGGCTATGCTGGGTTCAAATTCTGGCTGTACATTATGTAGCCTTAAGTATTGAGTTCTCCTTCTAAATATGGAATGACAATCTCTGAACTCTGAAGGGTTGTTTTGAGGATTATATAAATTATCTTTTTTTTTTTTTTTTTAAAGTTCAATCAATGTAATCTATGTAGACTTCTACTGGCTGAGTAGATGTTTGGAATTTGGATCAACATAATGGGTTCGATGGAGTCTGCAGTTGGGCTAACTGGTGAGAGAATTTTGATACGCTAAAGGATGGAAAAGAAAGCACAGGAAGGATGAAGCCCATTTCTTATGGATTTATCTCCTTAGTTCTCACTGTATCTTTCCCTCATCCTAGGCAAATGATTTTTCCCCCACTGGCTGATATAGGTCATCCCCTCTTCTATTAACCATGGCTTCAAATTAGATTTTAGATAGCCCAGGCTGTGAAAAGACCAGAACATGTGTATTGCTTCCGACCTACTTATAAGTGAGTGCCTAAGGCTAGGAGCTCCATTCAACATCTTCAAAGATAAAAACTGAGGAGATTAAACTCATTCTTTTAGCAGATAAAAATGGAACATGGTTTGGGGTTCATTTAACATAATCATTTTATATGCTGTCAGGAGGACTAATCATTTTAAGCCCAATTTGGTAGTTCTCACTTGTGAGGAAAAAGTTCTTCTGAAATAAATAAAGGACTTTGAATGTGTAAAAATACTAGAATTACTGAGGGCAGATGAGAAGAAGGAGCCAAGTAATTCATCTGATTTCAAAGAAGCAAAGACTTGTGGCTATTTCAAGTCCTCTAATCCTGTTTTTGTGTTTTATAGTAGGGAAGTGGACACTTGCGGAGTGAACTTATCTGAGGCCATAGAACTGGAAATGGGGAGAAAACACTCCTAGAATCCCAGTTATGTGTCGTTTGGTCCGATTTTCCCACACTTACGTGACCATAAGACACACTGAAGACACTAACTGAAAACAGAGATTTGCCTCCCTCCCTGCCCCCGACACTAAGGTCCTGATGTAGACGCTCCACGGGAGGGGTGGGACATATACGTAGTTTCAGCAGGCACCCAATATATGAGTCAGCAAGTCTGGATTCTTCCTGTACAATGACTATCCTTTACTTATCTGACTGGAGTCATATCTAAATTAAGCCCAACACTCCAAGGGGGAGTGGGGCCTGGGAGTAGGTGGTTTTAATAAAGACCCCAAGTGTCCACGTTTAATGGGGCAGGTTCAGGAGATACTCCTCTCTTCCATGGACCGAGCAAGCCTTAAACAGTGGATGTCCAGGTTCCCTCAGTAGTTCTGTGTACAGTAAAGATCCATTCAAACAGAGCTCAGGCAGAGTATCCCTACTTAACACAGGTTTCTAAAGTACACATGATCAAAAGGAGAAAAGAGGAAAAGGAGGAAAAAAGCAGTGACTGGAAGGGGTAGAAATGAAATTCTTCTATCAAACTGAGCATTTATTAAAGAGTTATTTTCAACCCACTTTATCAAACTATGGTCATTCACATGCCTTAGAAACTCAGCACCAGTGAAACTTGCAGATGATTCCTTTAACACCAACTACAGGTCTCAGGTGGAAGGCAACCTATGGCTCATTTCACCGCAATTGAAGAATTCCCCTACTTTTACTGTATTCTGTCACCATCTTCACATTCCTTACATGTTGTTATTAAAGACTCTCTTGACATTTAAAGCAGACGCACACTAATACTCAGTCATAGTCTAGGAATTCTAATGCTCCCAGAGTTAGGCAGGATTTTAAATTATGAAAACTAAGTATCTTGATTTTCAAAGAGGGACCGTGGAAGTGAGAAACCCAGAGACTCTCTCTTCTTTTTCTTGGCTCTACTCACAAAGCAGTGGCAACATGAAGCTATGATGCTGTCGGGACCTCTCTTTCCCCAGCATTCTCTGAGCTTATTCAGAGAGAGGAATGAGGCTCTGGCAGGCCACTGCCGTGAGCAAATGTCCTGAGTATTACCCTGAATGGGGTTAGAAAAGTGCAAAGGGGGACACGTTATAGATAATATATTTGTGAAAGTCCAGGAAGCTGGTGTGATTATAAATAGCAGTGCTAATGGTAGAATAATCACATGTGTAAAGTCCCTATAGTAACTGATTTGTGTTAGTCTTAATGTCTCCCTCTGTTATTGATACTTGTGAATTTTTTTCCCTGCTGACATTTTCTTAGAGCTCACAGTTCCTGGTGTAGATGAAGAAAACTTTGGAGTGATCCCAGGATCACTGAGCTCTAGCCTTGCCCTGCTGCCATAGACTGCTCAGGAGAGAACTCCATGAGAAAGAAAACAGTATGGCCCCATAAGCCAAGTTTTTAAAACCAGTGAACTGTAACTCCTGGGTGTATGCACACAACCCCACTGGGCCATGATGACCCTGGGTAAAAACAAGCACTCTCCATTATTTGCCATTGGCTTTGAACAAGTTAAGTAGACCTTCTAAACCTCAGTTTTCTCATCTGTAAAAAGGCGGACACTGAAAATGATTTCTCTGGCTCTAAGAGGCTAATCATTGTTAGGATCACCATGCACTTAGTAACACCTTTTCAAAGAACAATAAGAAATATTATATTAAACATGCTCATTAAGCATGAGACACATATTAATTTCCAAATGCAAGATTTTTTCTTTAAATAGAAGACTCTTTGGATCAAGGAAATATAGTAGAATCTACTTACAGAAGGGTTCTGAGGATTGAATGAAATTGAGGGTGGGAAGCTCTAGAACAGTGTTTGGCATATAGCAGGACCTTAATAAGTATCCTTTCAAATGGGTTTTAAGCTCCTCTATGAAATAATTACAAGCAGAACATGAAGCATTAAACAGATCTCTTCCATAGCCAATGGATTCAAACTGATCGTTAGGGTAACCAACCCATTCCATTTTGCCCCGGACTTTCTTAGTTTTGAAACTGAAAATCCCAAGCCCCAGGAGTTGCTCAGGCCCAAGTAAGCAAAATGCGATGTTTGGTCACCCCATTTCCTACTGAACAGGCAGATCAATTTAAAAAGAACAACATATTTTTCTACTATCTTTCTCCCTTACCCTACAATCAGGCCCCCTTGGTCTGGAATGTCCTTGCCAATCGCCCTTTCCTGATCACCTCCACAATGCCTGTCCTCCAGCTCTGGCTGGTGTGGATTTAGAGAAGTGCTACTCTTACCCTCCCTTACTAGATTGCACATTACAGGAAGGAAGAGGCCACCTTACTTATCTGTATCCAGTGCTTTGAATACAATAGGTGCTTGATAAATGGTGATGGAATGGAATCAAACTTATCAAAGAATAAAAGGTACACACCCCTCCACCCCCACCCCCTGCCTGGGCCAGGCAGATCATCCCCATCAGTCAAGTTGGCTCCTTTCCCCTCAGCTGCTTTCAATATCCACTTTAAAGGGTCTGTAGGTTGAGGGTTCATAGGAAGCCTGTCCTGAGACCTGTTCCCCTGACACATGCTGAGCCATGGACGTGATAAAATGCCAAATCTCTAAGGATTCTTTTTCTTCCATTCAAAACCCATCTTCACACACCAGAGAGGATTGCTGACAACTGATCAAGGTCACATTATCATAGAACAGATTAAAACCAATACAGTATATGTGGCCAAAAAAAAAATGTATCTACATTATGAATGTCTCAGCTTTCTGAGAGGTCAGTCCGTCAGAAGACTTTTTTTTCTTGTTGTCTGTTAAACTGGTTTTCTCTTTTCCTCAACTAGAATTCTGTTCCAGCCATTGAGATGCCTTTTATGGTATCTTGTCCGGAGTTTGACAGTTGAGAGAAGTGATCCAGGTAACTGGATCAGTATGAATTTAAATCCTTGGCCCTAGGTCTGGTAGACAACAGGTGCCCAACCGTCAAGGAAGGTTCAAGTGCTCCCTTACAATCCTGGCCAATGGCAGTTGGGATGGGAAATCCTTATTCTCAATTTATTTACAGTTCCGATGTCTCAGCCTCTCTCTCTCTGTCTTGAGGGGGCGGGAGCTGTATATTTCATGACATATATAAGACCATGCTTATTGACTGTGGGAATTTTTTTCCTTTCCAGTTCTAACTCATTTCCATGACTGCACATCTGGAATAATCTGTCGAAAGAGAACATCTAACAGGTGAAATCTTAAAATGCATTCCCTGACCTCAAAAAGCCATATCCTTGACCCAAATGATTTCTGTGGTGTTCATCTGTCTTCATGTTATGTGCCTAAGTATACAGTGTAAGAACCTAATATAACTACTTGGGTTTACAATGTTGGGTTTCTAGGTAATAGCTGGGGTTAATCATCCAGTCCATTGATAAGATGTCAAAAAAATTTACAGCTGTCCTTTTAATAATGAAATGCAGTAAGAAATATTCCAAAAGGCTCGCAATGCCCACTAAAATGTCTTTCTGACCCTCACTTCCAGCTCAGTGAGACAGGTCACAGAGTGTAAGAGGAGAACTGCATTAATGAACAAACTCTACTTAAGGTATCTACTGCTAAGAAAACATGCATTATATATTTTGATGTCTTCCAACAAAAACAAATACGGGTGCATTTCACGCACAGCGCTGATTAGACAGGTCTACTTCAGACTCCATATCTATCTCCTTGATTTCTGACTGGCTGCCTGAACGCTCTCCATAAGAATCTTGATTCAAGTGGAAAAGCACCACAAAGTAGAATAGCAATACAAAGTGGAATAGCACCACAAAGGGAAACCTCTCTAGCCACTATCTTCTAAAACTAACAACATGAGTTTAAAAAAAAAAAAAAAAAAAAAATTGCATCCAATTCTTTAAGGGAAGTTTGACTATAGGTAAGAAATACAAGGGCCTTCTGTTTGGGTCAGAGTTGAGGTTTCTAGGGTTTAGATTCCATGTACTGGAAAGGTACACAGGACAGCACTCAGTGGCTTTCACAAGCTTTGGTCATGTCTGAGGTGGATGGACTCTGCCCTCCTGAATTCTCCTGTGGAATTTTTCCATAATGATTCTCTATAGCGGACATAATGAACCTCCATTGATCTATACTGTAAGATCCAATCTGAGCTTATTGGGTTTGTTTTTACAATGGAGGCACACGTGTGACCTCTCTCCCAGATGTAAACACCAGAGGCCTGAGTACTGTTCTGCAGAGAGAAGTCTTATGAGTCTGGATGTCAGGGAGAGAGTTCTCTTACTCTAATATCGTCACACTATTTTGGGAATTGTTCAAACCCTGACTGCTCTTTCCTGCAGTGCTAAGTGGTGCAATGTTTTTCAAATTAAAAAATTAATAAATGGTAATTTTGTAACATACTCTGAGATACTTGGAGGATCAGGTATTCCCCAGAGAAAGAGAAGTAGCTCTAGAGTTGGTCACATCCCGGGGATCCCTTCCAGATGAGGTGAGACACTGACCTGCTGCCGAGAGAAGGGGGTGGTGATGCCAGTGGGAAACGACAGAAAGGCTGTTTAAGCACAAGAACATCTCTTCAAAGTATTCTTGCTGCTGCATGAACCTGATTTCCCCAATACCTCGGGTTCTATAGGCACGATGACAGTTAAGTTCATTAAAAAGTACATTTCCAGACATGGGTGCATAAAATAGCAAATGTGACAGCACAAACATGGAAATGATGAACATCAGAGAAATAGGAGGCCTCAATTGAGAGTAGCTGTGAGTATAACTGCATCTTGCCCCAAACTCTCCCAAATGTGCCAGGTCTGCAACGCAAAGACTCTCAATCCAACTCCTGATAAGAGCTTCTCTAAATTCTATTGCAGGGCAAGGGTTCTTTAAGTACTAAAAACTGTTGACGCTTTCTTCTGTATTTCATTCGACTGAATAATAACTAATAATACAATCTATTATGGTTTGGGCCCTGCCTAGCACTAACTCTTGAATATGTTTCTAATGTTAGCTAGCACTGCCCAACTGATGGATGACAGCAATGGAAAATTGTTTATTTAAATTCTATTTTTCTTCTGGAATGTTAAGAACCAGGAGGGTGGCCTTATCTCTCTTACTCACTCTTATATTCCCTGAGTGGTTCTAGCAAAGTTCCTGCTATGTTATTGGGTCTGGGCAATATTTGCTAAATCAACGAGTAGATGAATGGATGAATGAATGAATGTATATTCCTCAGCCAGCTTTCCATGACACCAAAGAATGGCAGGTGAAGTGAAGCTGCTATTGAGGAAACCTGACCAATGTGGTGACTAAGACTAATTTTACATACCAAGGTGAAGAAGGAGAAGACATGAGCGGACCTTTGGGTAGCCAGGAACATAAGGGAACGAGTTGCTAATAATGTGATGAAATTGTTTCCTCTGCTCCTCTTGACCAGAGTTTGTTTGGCAAACTTCTCTAAGGACCAGCCAGATAGTAAATATTTTCAGTCTTGCAGGCCATAGGGACTCTGGCAATTACTCAACTTTTCCGTTGTAATGCAAAAGCAGCCATAGATACTTCGTAAATGAAGGGGTGTGGCTGTGTGCCAATACGACCTTATATATGGACACTGAAACTTGAATTTATATATAATTTATTCTTCTTTGACCCTCTCTCCCCAACTATTCAACATGTAAAAAGCTTTCTTAGCTCATGGGATTTGGTCCATGGTCTGTAGTTTGTCAATTCCTGCTTTCAGCAAGCACTATTTCAACACTAACAAGTCTCTCAAGCTTTGAAGAAACTGAACCCTTCAGAATTAGTCCCTTCCTTCAGTAAAGCAAATTCTCAAGCAAAAATACTATTTGGAACATCACAGGTAACTACTACATAATAATTTCTGGCCCATGAGCTTCTTGGATTCCTATCACAAACTGAAAAGCCTGCCTTCAGTTTAATTTAGAGCTGAAGGATGAAATCTATAAATAAATGAAATCTGCAAATAATCGAAGAATTCTTATATCAGTCTGTACCACTCCCAGGCCACGTCCACCAAAAAAATAACACTAAAGTTGCCAGGAGATAACTACTTGACTTATTAATGATCTAACTCCTTCCTTTCTCCTGTCTGCTCTTAGTGGAGACTGAGGAATAATAAGTAGAATAATCAGTTCTCGAGGAATTAACAATGGCCCCACACTTACATCTGCAGTCTGGAATGCCTACTTGAGTGAACCAGGACAACAACTCTAGTAAACGATTTATTCTAGCTAATCATTAAGAATTTAATTTTATCAACTAAATAAATAAATGTAGGAACTTGTACCACTTTATAAACTACCACAAATACACGTAAATTCAGGTATCAACAGCAATATTGTTTTTTTTTTTTTCTGTTGAATCCAATTTTTTAAGAGCTTACTACACTTCAAAATAAGTGAACTTTCCGGGTGAGATACACACACTACTTTCTTCCTTCCCAATAAACTTGTTACCTTTAAAGATGTTTACAAAGACTTACATAAAAAATTTGGGGATTTTTATGATGTACCCTTTGCCTGTATAAATATCCTACTGTTCTAATAAGGTCATATATATGGTCTGAATGGAAAAAAAAATATTAACTAGCTAAAGAAAATTTACTAAAAAAATGTAATTTGTCATACAAGATGATAACTAATTTTAAAAAATCCTTTCTATTCTGAAAAGTCACAACAAAAAGTTTAAGTGTGTTTTGCCTGATTTTTCTCTGCAACTGTTTGAAGCTGTAAATGACTTAACTCAGTAAAATTCCAAATGTAATTATCTTCTGTACTTAGCCTAGGGCTCTCCATATATCTCAGCATTGCTGTCTTGCATACAAAATAGCCTTTTCGATGGCTGGTAACAATATAATGTACAACATTGTTTTAATTTCCCCTAGTCGGCTAACCTCTTGCCTACACTAAACCAGCCAGAGGAAGAAGCCACAGTGAGTCATCAAGCACTCAAACGCATTTTGGAACTCGGTTGCATAAATGGGGTTTGCAGGGTCAGGCTTTTGCAATTGTACATTTTAATAATCTCCATTTCTGACCTAATTTTTACCTTTAGAAACAAATTTTCTATTAATTATACCAAGAGTGGAATTATTGTTAAAATATGGTGAGGATCACAAACAAGTTATATCAGAAAGTGGAACCGACATTAAAAATGCCACCCTCCCCGTTCCTCACCACTGTGATCCACAAGAAAACTGGCAGAAGTTTATTTTCTCTAGTCATAAAATACATTCGATATGATCCAATGGATTTCAAAATACAAGATTTTACATATGTGTGTGTGTTTGTGTGTGTGTACGTGTGTCCGTATGTGTATTTAAAACCTATGCAGTGAACGCTCGATTGTTTTCTGTCACAGAGAGAAAAAAAGACAATGAAAAATGAGTAATAAATTCACATACAGTTTCTGATTAACTTTGGAAAACGTGTTCACATTGTGCTTACTCGCCCAGTCTTGCTCACGTCCGCATGCTCTCTCTCCATTCACATTCGTGCTCTCAATCTCCCTCCCCAGCTTGTCTTCCTAATTTTAGGTTAATAATATTAGCAACTTAGGGAACTTTAACAACAGATAACCAGAAAGGTAAAAGGAGAAGAGGAGGGAGGGAAAATGACAGAGAGATGGAAGTGCTGAAAGTGGTAACTGAGAGTTGGCTGCATAGATGCACAGAACTTTGAAACATCTGAGCAGCAGTTCCAAAGAATGAACTGAAGCTGAACTTTCCCAAAGAATAAAATAAAATAAAATAAAAATAAAATAAAATAAAATAAAACAAAAATAAAATACAACAAGTTTTGGACCTTCCATTTAATAATGAGTACAGAGGAACTCATTACAGAACACTACAGAAATTTGGAATTTGAGGAAAACTGAGGTAATATTAAAAATAAATTGGGTTTTACCTGTAGCTCTAACTGCTGTACAACCTGCATTTGTACTCTACATTGAGCTGTACTTCTATCGTCCAGCGCATGCTCACTGTTGAGATGTCTGCAACAATACATAGAAAATCATTAAGTGAAATGGAGAAACAAAAAGGAAAATATAAGTTACCAGGATGTTTAAGCATAAACTAGGCAGCAGGTCTAGCTCACAGTGGGTAGTTTTGTGGGTGGCCTGCCCTTTTCCATCCCCACCACTTAATACTGTATTACATATAATTTAGTACACTATTATCACCAAAATAGAAGTCTTCCAGGGAGAAGTTCTACAGAGCATCTGGAGATAACCGTTTTCACATAAATAAGAAAATTTAAGAAATTAAGTCAAGGCAGCATTCGGGACCACCTCAATGGGCAGAAATCTGAGGCAGGGCCCACTAGGCATTTCAGAATCTTCTAATTTGTATTAGGACCTGCGTACAAGTGTCTGTCTGTTCACAAGAAAACTGATACTGAAATGCATTAAAATGAATGTCAGAAATGGCAGAGTGGAAAATGGTATAACTTTAAACATGAAATCTAAAACATGAACCTACACATGCAGATTATGTACCAATGAGAAAGGAAAATGCAGACAATTATTTAAAAGGAAAACTCTGGCTGGGTTCATGATTGTTAATAGTCTGGATATCCAGTTCATAGATGATTCAGACCACATGCTGAGTATGCTTGTCTTGTGGTCCTTTTACTATTTATTAGACTTTCCAACAGGGAAAAGGCTAACAAACTGAAATTTCAATCAGTTTTACCATATGCAAGAGCTCTGGTAATCGGAGGGTTGAATCAAAGCCTAAAATCTTAAAAATAAAAATTCTTGTATCCATATTACTTAGTCCTTTCTTATTAATGATACAAAAGGCTTAATTACATAAAGAGGGGTTTATCTCAAATTCTGTTAACGACACTTTTATGACATTTAGGCAAAAACACAATTTGGATTTCAGATAAAATTATTAAATACTAACAACAAAAATAGGGACAG
>NW_006440638.1:9645682-9665682 GCF_000325575.1 Pteropus alecto | reverse complement strand
GGCCACTGACCTCTATGAGTACTTGGGAAGGTCTTGAACTCCTGAACAATGTCAGAAAGGTGAAAGGTGAGATTTTTGAGGGGGCAAAAAAAGGTTTTTTGGTAGCATCCAATTTTCCTTTTTCTAAAACAACTAAAAATGCATGATAAATGGAAAAGTCAAATTCAAATTCATAAAAATGTTAAGCTCATTTTGTAATACTCAGACGTCACCTAGGATCTGATGGGGAAAATTTTCATTCTCGTATTCTTGAGATTTAAATGGTGGGGCTGGAATCCAATTTACATACACCCACATTATAGATGGCTATTCCTTCTACATGTGCTCAGGTCCGTACTAACTACAGCTAATTTCACTGCAGAACATTCAGGCGTGCAAACTGAGAGCCACAAATGGGTTTGAAACAATTTATGATATCCGGCCTCCTTTGACATGTATTAGCATATACCTGGTTTCTTTAACATACACTTTGTTTTTCCAAAACCACAAACATAGTTGCTGGAATTTCATGTGGAAGTGCTTAAGGGGCTGAAAGTTAACACCTTTGTGATCCTCGCAGCCTCACGGTGGCTGTTAAACAAAAGCCTCTTTGTCGAGGCTTTCTTGAAATGTTTTCTTAACATGTTCCAAGTAGTTTTAGGCAGGGAACTAAAGTAAACAAGATGTTACCATGATAAAAACACTTGTGAAAACATTACAGAGAACACTTAGTAGTTTCTTTCACATAAAACTCTTCACAGTTTTGAAACGTAAAATTCGCACAAAAAATTTTTTTTAAAGCAATTACCAATGAAATGTCCTCTACTGTCTATAGCCCTCTACTTTTTTGAAGTGTCAAAGTTTGACCTCTGGCATTTTCTTTCAACATTTCTCTCCTTGTTTCCTATTACAGCCCATATAACATCTATTTTGGTTTTAATAAATAATATACACCTGACTAATCTGCAAAGGAGCTTTTGTTTTTTTTGTTTTGCATGGTGCTTTTATTCAGGAGAAATAACCAAAAAATGGAAACAAATAAACAAACAAAAAAACCCCAAGTTCCTTTCAAATGGAAATCAAGCAGGGATACAAATTATAATTTTATTAGATGTTACACAAATGACCATCTAAAAGAAAAACTAGGGTGAAAAGTATTTTCTCCAAGCACATAAGAGTATCTGGTATTTGCGAAACTATGGTTCTGTGTCTGATTTTACAGTCTACATCGGAAAGAGGAAAATGTGGTCACGATTTAACCTTCAAATCCACTCCCCACCTTGCCAAAAAATTATGAGTCTCTTTTCGAAAAGAATAAAGGAAGAATTATCCATGTTTTTTACTGGTAAAGACTGTGTTCAACCTGGTTTGAAAGAAAAAAACTGATCTGAGCGGGGAGAATGGAGAACCCCAGGAGCTTCACCTATCCGGATGGCGCTGGGCTTGTTTTTGTTTTTCTGTTATCTGAGGATTCCAAGCAATGCAGGGCTGGAGGATTTCATTAGAGTTAGCAGGGGCACCTGCTGGTATCAGTTAGCTCTAACGAATACAACAGTCACATGTCAACTCATGGTTGACAGATTTAAAAAAAAAAAAAAAAAAAAACACTAAAACTGCAACTTGTTTTGAGAAAAAACAGGGAAATAAATGTGTCCAATAAACTGGGTATCTGCTGATTCTGATAAAGTGTCCCTCTGTTGGCTGTGAGGGAAAAACAACAGGATGGTTATTTGTGCAGTATTTATCTGTGAAATCAAGGGCCCTGTGGTATACCTCACCTTGGGAACAAACACTGCTGAACGGTCACAGAAAAGTATCAAATCTCTGGTTTTGATTTATCAACAGTTATAATATTTCTTTCTCAGGAGGGAAAAAAATTTGCCTCGTTTTCAGACTTGTGAATACCTCCCCTCTTCCTTTAACTCCTCTTTGTTAACATTGGCATTTTATTGTCAGATATTTTTATCCTGAATAACTGATCCTGGTCTCTCTAAAAGTTACATTGTACTGGCCTGAGCAACAGAAGATCAGAAAACAGTTACCAAGCAAAGTCACTTTCACCTCTCATACTGAACCCTAAAAACCAGGTGAAAGAACCCAAGCCCATTTAAGTATAAAAACTATGGTTGGTGAATGAAATAACAGGGCAAGAGATGCATGGATATTTTCCCAAAATATGAATAAAATTAAAGGCTCTGGGAATTCAAACTAAAATAACACAGTACAGCGATGCCCAAGGAACTGCAAAAAGATTTCTCAGCTAAAATGTGATGACACCAAAAATTTTACTCTGGGTCAGAGGCCAGCAACCTGGTCCAAGGGACACAGCCACACCCATGTGGTCCCATGGCTGCTTTTGTGCTACAACAGTAGAGGTGAGAGCAGTTGTGCCTAACATATTTATTGTCTGATGCTTTACAGAAAAAGTTTGCCATTCCTTGCCCTAAAATCACATTCAACTGTGTGGGATTTTTTACCAGAAATTTGTGGTAAAAAAAATTATATCAAAGAAGAGTCTTTTCGGAGACATCAAAACTGCATAGTTACACAACCCCTTTCTCCTAGGTACAAAGTCAGAAATGTTTGGATGTTTTAAATTTTCCTTCTTTAAAAATTTAATTAATTAGATAAGAAGTACGAACATTTTTAAAGAGTGCCTAGTATGGGCTAGGTACTTTACATGATGTACCTTTTAATTCTAACAACCCTAAGAGGTGGTTGCTATTATTGTCATCCTAAATTATACATGCTGATGATACTGAGGCTTAGAGATGCTGTGTAACCAGCTCAAAGAACACACTAATATTAAGTGGCTTCACTACCCATTCTGCCTTTCTTCAAAGCTTTCTTTATACCTACTGCCTTAAGTAGAAAGCACAGAGTTAATAAAATGTACTGCTTCTAACCAGGTAGTATTGTGTAGTAGTTAAGAGCAGATGCTATGAAGCCAGAATGCCTGGGTTTGGATCTTGACTCCACTCCTTAATAGCTATGTGACCGTGGGGAAAAATCACTTAACCTCTCTGTGACTTACTTTCCTTACCTCGAGGTTGAGAGTCATACTTCAATATTATCACCATTAAATGAGTTATGTATGTAAAGCACTTGGAATTGTGCCTGTTGCACAGTTCAGGGTTATTTAATTATAAACTCTTACCAGGGAAGTGTAAAATTAGGGAATTAGAAGATAGGTTAAAAAAAAAAATCTATGAATTAATACCTAAATCAAGGTCAGAGTAATGCTATATTTTGTTAAGAGTGCCCTGTAGAGTCCAGGATATTTGGTATCAATTTACTTAAACCATAAGAAAATATCTCTAAAGAGAGATAGATAATGGAAAAGTGTGCACGGGAAAGAGGTGCTTTCAGAGTCTACAGATCTGGCAATTTGAGAAGAAATGCTTAAAACATCACTTCCCAATAACAATTACTCCATGATGACATCATTCAGAGGCCACGTGGTTTTTTGTTTGAACCGTAAGAAGTTAGATAGCTCTCTGAGACCAGCTCACTGGAAAAAAAGTTGGTTTCATTAAAGCCAATGTGCCTACCCTTTGGACTGCGCAAAGATGTGGAAGACAGGAATCTGCAAGAAGACTATCTAATTTTCCACTACATTAAGCAAGCTACTGAAACCTGAAGACAACTCTGAATTTCCAAGAGCTAAAATCATGCTATAGAAGAAAATCAAAATTCTAAATTTGTCATATGTGGCCAATCAATGTGTAACTCAGGAAAGCACCAAGAGAACTCTGAGTTCTAGAGGGTTTTAATTAATTTAACATTTACTCTCCCTTTGCTGGTTTATAGTACTAATTTTTTACTCTGGGGAACAAAGCATCTCATCCCTAACTCCCATATGGTTCATGTGGATTGAACATCTTCATCTGCTCTGGAGGTGGGTATAAACACCTGTGAATGGCTCAAAGCTAGAACACGTGACTCAATCTGAGCCAATGGCAGTCTGCCCCCGACTTTTTCTGGAAAAGAGATGCATTCTGGGATTGATAAATTTGTGACCTGTAAATCTGTCTTCTTCAATCAGTTCTGCTTAGAAAGAGTCCAAGAATGAAGGCAACAGAAAAGAAAATAGAGCTAAGAGACAAAGAACCAGAACTCCAACAACCTGTTTAATTAAGCATCTGGATGCAGCCACGCCTGAAGTTAACTACACCATTAGCCTTCCTAGTTACAGCAGCCAATTATCATCTAGAATCACCCACCCCTCACTTCTTTTTTGGCTTAAGCCAACTTAAGTTGGGGTTCTACAGCTTTCAAACAAGTCTTATGATATATATATAAGTCAACAAATAAGTACTAGGAAATAAGCAAGCGTTGCAGGTTCATAGTGGGCATGCCAATTCGACTGAGCAAATATAAACTGACAACATGTCATGTCACGTGTAAAATCAAAATATTTGATAGGTGGTTTCCTATACAAAAGCCAGACTCCTGATACCTTAAAAAAGAGTTTTGTTTTGTTTTGTTTTTTCATAGGAATCAAGTCTACGCACCAATTCTAAAGCTCTTTAGATTCTTTTTCTTTAGTACTAAATGTGGTTTGAAACTGTACTGTCTCCTTGTGGAGGTATTCCTTCATACACACACACAAATTGATACATGTCACCAAGAATGTTGACAGCAATTTTATAGTTCTAAAAACTTCATAAAAAGTAATCATATTTATCAAACGTATATACAACTGAAATTAGCAGCAATATATTTATCAAAGCTGGCACTGGTGCAGAAGGTGAAATCAGAATTTAAAAGTGGTTTTTGCCAAGACCTTTTAATCTCAATACCTAAACAGGAATTGGCAAATGATTAGGAAATAACAAAACACAGATTCTATACTGAGTGATTTATGAGAGAATAAAACCCAACAGCACTAACATGAATCATAATAATTGCAAAAGGCTGTTGCTTAACTTAAAGTATCACTGCTCTTGATTGCTGATATTTAGAAACAATTTTAGGCATCTTAAAAAAAAAAAACAACTGCACTTAAGTTTTTCATGACCATATAATGGTCTTAAAGTAAAATGTTAAAGATAGGAAACTATGAAATAGAGTCACAGATTTCCATTCATTAATGAAAAAATGACAGTCACCAAAATCTCTTTGCAGGCAACACTAGCTATATCTCCCAGTGTGGCTTTAATATAATATTTGCATCCAGATCCCTAAAGATAGATACGGAGATTGTTTTAACAATATAAAGATCACACAAAACCAGTCATTTCCATGTATACCAGCCTGCCTCTATTTCCTGGGGCTTGAATGAGTGAGAAATCAGGGAAAGACCTGCCAACGCTCAATTTATAAACCAGCATGTATCTAGATATGTAGGAGCCATATATGTGTATATGTTTGATTGTTGCATGATATACAAATATATTAATGTATTGGCATATTCAGTCTACATGTCAATGATTCAATGATAATATCAATATATTTGAGATGTCAATAATGCAGGGCAGTTTAGTCTACATTTTTTTCAAGGACAAGGTACTATAAGTAAGGGAAATATTAAGATGCAGTGCAGAAGCATTTCACTAATTTTTACAGTACTAATTTTTTACTCTATCAGAAGACTAACATACTTATTTTCAGAGATATTCTACCAGTGTTACAGATTCAAATGGGATAACCTAAGTTTTAGTCATATTTTAATCGCAGAAATTGAAATTACTCCATTCTCCCTATAAGGACAAGACGCTGAACAAAAATCAACACCAGTATAGAAAGATAAGAATTGTTTTGGCAGCATTTCCTCAGCACCTATTTCTTACATTTATGAAGTCATCTGTGCTAAAAACAATGAAGAGCTGCAATTGGTCAGTAATTGATACCAATTTTATAAAATTAGAATGAGTATGTCATTGATTTAGTATCTAGGGACATGAATAAAAGTGAAAACTAAATTATTGCCAAGTATAATATTGGGAGAATTTTTATTTAATCTCTGTCATTTTAAAAATAATGGGTAAACACAGGCTCTTACTAAGAGCATCAAAACTGCCATTGTGTATATACTTTTTCCTCTTGGCAGTTCAACCCTCAATAGATTTTGTAACTGTTCTTATGACAGTATGCCAGACCTTGTGATTTAGTGTCCACTCTCAAAATAGTGGTGTGAAACCCTCCATCAAAAAGGCATTTTATGAGGAAAAGCATGAACAGTGGGAGGTGATGGCTATGTAAAAGAAGAAAGCAATATAAAATCATTCTTACTTTAGAAATGATTGGAAATCTTCGCACACTGCTTCACAGCCTGGCCACTTGCACACACCATGTCCATAGAGAGGATGGCTATGGGGATGCTCCTCATGGGACAAACTGAAAGAAAACACAGAGGATGAGAGAATGAATTTGCTGCCAAGAACCACCCCACCAGACATGAAAGGCCAGAGAAACCCAAAAGCCAAAAGGGAACACGAATGAATCTGGGACTTCCTCTTCCCATGGATTTTACTAATTAATTCTGCATTGTCATTTAAAAGCAAGAGTTATATCCCCAAATGTGAACAGTCCAATGTTAGAAATACACACCGTGTATGAAAAGTGACAGGATTTCATTAGAGGCAAAGCTCTTTACTCAGACTATGAAGGATTCTTTAAGAAGCTAGAATTTATCTTTTAATCTCATAATAAAAATTATAAAATCTGTACTTGATTTTGAGATTTTCTTACTGTTTTCCACCCAGATTAATTTTCGTTTTCCCTTCCTCCATAAACTATTTTTGCATAATTCGGGCAATCTTTTCATAACTTAATGTTATCGAGCAAATAGTGCAATTAAATAATTTAGACTAAAATAATTTATAAAAACAAATATATCCAAATAGATGATTAGATTAAAAGTGGGGGTAGCTAACAGTGGCAAGAAGATTACACATTACTGACACCAAGCGTGAGAAAAAAAACTTGCCAAGAACACGAAGGGGTTAATCCTCCATTGGGGTTCCAATCAATATGTAATGACTTGGCAACACGGATCCAGTCATGGGATGCTTTGATCCACACCACGTGGTGCTTGGGGAAGTGTACCTGTTGTGCTTGCTGATGAACAATAGTCTCAAATATTTTCTCTATTAGATGTCTGCATCCAGACTTCTTTCAGACAAAATATTTTTACAGTCGTTTCTATAACCTTAGATTCCATCAAATAGAAATATAAAACTAACACTGAAAGTTGTGTTTTGTATGCAAGCACATTCTCTTCAAGGAAAGGGCCATTTAGCTACTTATTCCACTGCCCCTTCTTGACTTTGAACTTCAAGCAGTAAATTACAAATACACACACATACACATACACACAGTCCTATATTTTATAATACCACCAATATATGTATTCACATATCTTACTGATTCACATTCACAAAGTAGACATACACAAATGCCACTTGTCCCTGGCTTATAACGTAATTAATCCACAGTGAGCATTAACATTAAACATACACATACACAGCAACTACAACTTATCAAAGATTGACAGGTCTCTCTATGGCTTTTAAATAATTTTGCAGGAAATCTAATATAATTTAAAAATAATATATTTCTATTTTCCTTAAAATAGAAGATGAATCTGGGACCCCCCCCAAAAAAAAACTGTACAAAACTTAACTTATGAAAGCACTGAGGGGTGCTCCTCATGAGAGAAAATAACACAAGTGAACTAAGGTAGCTATAGTGAGACTTAAAAAAACCAAAGATAAAAGGATATTCTCTAAGCAGTTAAGAAGGGTAAAATTCCATTAGACTGAAAGAAAGAATTATTACCTCTCCATGTTCATCTTCAGATTTTTTTAAATAAATAAAATAGATATGACCATATAAAATGATTGTTATTTAAACTTATTATGGTAATCACTTTGATCATGTAAGTCAAATCATTATGCTGTACAACTTATACAAAGCAGTGTATCAATTGTACCTCAATAAAACTGGAAAAATAGATAGTATACAATAGAATTTTAAAAATTACTGATAATATTTGAAATTAAAGAATCCTTCTAAATACTGGAATTCTCGGATATTCTGAAAGAAATAATTTAAAAAGAAAATGTTATTACCAATAGCTTAAAAAGAATGGGATAAAAACCTAACTACAATAATAACTATTTAAAGTATTTTCACAATGTTAAAAATTAATGTTTGTTGTAGAAAAATTGGAAGTTAAAAATAAAAAATTGCCTTGAAACATATACATATACACACGCTTTTGACAAATTAAAGCATGAAGATTTATATTCTTTTATATTTAGAACAATTTTAAAAATAATTTCTCATGTTATCAATTAGTCTTCAAGGACCTTATTTACCGATGCATAACAGTCTATCATATACCATCTTAGCTCTAGTTACATGCCAAAGTTTGACTAACCTTATTTTTCTATTTTAGACACTGAGAATTTATAAATAAAACTTACCAGGCTGAACATCACAGTATAAAACTGGTTTTTACCAGAAGATACATTCAGAGAAATGGGCTCACTCAGTTAATGAGTACTAAGTTTTAAAATTTGCTATGAATATTCTATCAGTTCCTCTCGGCATGCTATATGACGAGTACATTCTTATACATATTTTTGTCTGATTCTTTAAGTTGGAAACCTGAAATCTTAACAAGGCTATAAAGTTAATATCAATACAGGTGTACCTCAGCGATGTGGAGGGTTCTGTTCCAGACCACCACAATAAAGCGAACATTGCAATAAAGTCACACAATTTTTTTGGTTTCCAAGTGCATATAAAAAAGTTATGTTTATACTGAACTGTAGTCTATTAGGTGTGCAACAGCATTATGTCTAAAAAAAAAAAACCAATGTACTTACCTTAAATAAAAAATACTTTATTGCTAAAAAATGCTAACTATTATCTGAGCCTTCAGCAGTCATAATCTTTTGTGGCAGGGTTGCCACGCACTTTCAATTTGTAAAAAATTAAATAAAATATTATCTATGAAGCACAATGAAGCAAAATAGAATGAGGTATGCCAATAGTTAAAAACAGCAAATAGTTATCCTGTGCTTTCTGAGTTAAGCCGAGTGTTCTGAAAACTGTAGTATGAAAGGAAATATGCATTCACTAGAGGAATTTATGACTAGAAATAAAATGTACATGATTTAACATGACATTTGCCACTTGCTCCTCACCTCCTTGTTTTTTGGTTAACATATCTGTGAGGGCTCAATGGTCTGAATAAAAACTACTCTGCTCCAATAATTTATTTTAATTCAACTTGGTATCCTTATTTCTAAGTAAGGAGAGATGACAATTGACTTAAGGCCTCAGAAGGACAACCAGTGACACCTGAAGTCTAGAAAGTCAAGTCCTCAGACACACATACATAGTTACACACTCAGAAGACCTCTTGAAATGTGCCTCTACATTAAAACCATATTTTCATTATAAAAAGATTATATGCTCTTATTAAGTTCACATAACACTGAGACTACTGAAGAAAGTCTACTCCCCACTCTACCCCACCCCCGCTGCACTCCTAATAACCCACCCTAGATAACACTGCTAACATTCTGGTACATTTTTCTTCAAATGTATTACTATTTGACAAAAATGGAAACATATATTCATACTACTGTCACTTGCCTTTCATTTTTAATATATAACTGGATACTTTTAAATATCCAATTGTCTGAAATAAAGTGCTTGGCACTGGAAGCAAAAGAAATAGATTTGGCAGTAGTACCCTCAAAGAACATCTCTGGAAAAAAATAAAAAATACTGTAATAATTGTTGCCTCTAGAGAGGGGTTCTGGGAGTCAGGGCGGTGGGGAAACTGAATTTTCACCATATCGTTTTTTGTTTCCTTGAAGTTTTTATTTTGTGCATTATATAAATTTTTTGCGGATGCAACTGTTAATTTTTCACATAAACACATGCATATACAGACATGGGAAAATCAAGCACTATGCAGGTCTCGATTTTTAGACTGCAGTTTGCTCTGACAGTGGCATAGCAATGACTGTACACTCACTGCATGTGTGGCTGAGTCTCACTTCTGGCCTTTCCGTCATTCTGTTTGAAGCGCCATCAGACACCACCAGCTGTACTTCTGAATGGGAGCTTTTCTGTTTCATCAGAAAAGTGGAACAAACATTTATATTCTGACTGCCTTTTGGGACTTGCCAAAAGGGACAAGAAGGGAAATTTAAAAATGAGGGAAAGTATGTTTTTAACTTGAATTAATTAGAACTACATTTACAGAATGAAACATGGTGGCAAAATGACAATGTGAGCATCTGATGGTCGAATAAAGCCTGTGAGCCTAATCATTTAAATCAATTGTTCAATGTGAGAAGTTATGACTTCTGGAAAGCTGTCCCATCAGTGATAAATAAAGATGTTTTGGGTTTTGAAAGGATTTAAACATGTTTGCCTCCAAATTAAACTTTTTAAAATTTACAGTCAATTGTTTAATAAATTGTTTCTTATTATAAACTTCCAGGTTGAAAATTCCTAGGGAGAGGGATCACATCTAATTCATTTCCACATATTCACTACCTCACACAAAACGTGAGCTCAATAAATGTTAGAAAGATACATGAACGAACAGACAATAAATAATTACTTTATTCTGTTTAATTTCTATACATTCAACTGTATATCCACATTTTTTTCATTCTTGAAGGTAAAGACCATTTTTATTATTATTATTTTTGAAGATAAAGATCAGAATGATGCCAATACACTTGAGAAAATGGCATTCTGATACTCTCTATTAATTTTATTCTGAATATCGAGAAAAACCAGTTGATTTAAATTTCTCTTGATAATCCTTGATATGTAAAAATTAAATGTTTCTAACATAATAGTGATAACATTTCAGATTAGAAAGAACAAACTTGCCATGAAAAGTATAATTACACACAAATATGTAATAATTATTCCTGACATTATATGATACTAAATACAGTATATTTTCAATATGATGTAATGTCATTTTTGATGACATTTATTTAAAACCTTTTTCTATTTATTCTTTTCTTATCAAAGTACACCAGCCAGAGACTTAACTTTAACACTGACTTTAGCCTCTGAGAAAATTTTGTGTAATGATTATGGTTCTTTAATGATTAGTATTCACTATTACCTTCCTAGGTTCACTAATTAACAAAAACTCAAAACTAGCATTATTAAATTCATCTGCTAAAACTAAGAACGACTTCTCGTTTTCCGTCCGTAGTCTTCCATGGCCCTCACTCTATTCATCCTGTAAGCTAGGTTTCCTTGTGGCAACCAAGAGAATAATCTTTGAAGGAGAGGAAAAGAATAAGCAACCTGCTATACCCCAAGACATTCCCTGCCAATTTAAACTATTCTTTCCCCTGAAGCCACCTAGCTTTTCCTGTTGTGCCCTGACCCAAGTTCTCATGCTGGTCTTCTAAGTCTCCCCCCATTTTTTCCCTTTTCCAAACTAATCTGTTTTCTTCCTCTCTAAATGTCAAATTCATCTGTAACAAAAGGCTACATCTGTATTGATTAGGGTTTACAGCTCCTCTCCTCAAACCCCCAGGAAAAAATGACCCAAATTAAAAATTGTATTTTATTTCACTGGCATGTTATTTGACAAATTAAGTTATGGAAGACTGTTGGTCATTTTCCAGTCACTCAAAATTGTGGAATATGTTTTTCTTTCATAAATTTTTTGAGATATTCATATACCATATGATTCAAAGTGTATAATTCGGTGGTTTTGAACATATTCACTAAGTTGTATAACCATCAACACAATCTAACTTTAGAGCATTTTTATCAAACCAAAAATAAATCCTATACCCATCAGCAGTTATTCTTCCCAAACCCCAGCCCTTAACGACCACTAATCTACTCTCCATTTCTAGAGATTTGCCTATTCTGGACATTTCCTATAAATGGAATCATACAGTATGTGGTCTTTTGTGTCTGGCTTCTTTCGCTTAGCATAATAGTATGGAGGTTCATCCATACTGTGTAGCAAGTATCAGCAGTTCATTTCCTTTTTATGGCTGAATACTATTCCATTGTATGTATGTAACGTCTTTTACCCATTCATCAACTGATAAACATTTGAGCTGTTTCCATATTTTGGCTATTAGTGCCAATATGAAAATGCATGTTCATGTACTTGTTTGTTTTCAATTCTTTTGGGTATACATCTAAAAGTGGAATTGTTGAGTCATGTGGTAATGCCACAGTTAACATTTTGAGGAATGGTCAGACTATTTTCCAAAGTGATGCAAAGTGGTGCCTTTTTGTGCTTGTGATTTCTATTTCCTTAATAATTAATGATGTTGACATATTTTCATGTACTTCTTGACCATCTGTACATCCTCCCTAGAGAAATGTTTATTCAATCCTTTGCCCAATTTAATATTGGGTTATTCGTCTTTTTACTATTGTGCTGCAAGGGTTTTTTTTTTTAAACATTCTGTATGCAAGTCCCTTATCAGATATATTATCTGCATATACTCCCATTTTGTGGATTGTCTTTTCAGTTTCTTGATGCTGTGCTTTGAAGCAAAAAAGTTTTAAATTTTGATGAAGTCCAATTTATCTATTTTTTTCTTTGGTTCGCTATGCTTTTGATGTCACATCTAAGAAACTATTGACTAATCCAAGATCATGAAGATTTATTCTAATGTTTTCTTCTAACAGCTTTATTTCTCACATTTGGATCTATGACCCATTTTGAGTCAATTTTGTATATGGTGTGAGGATAGCGTCCAACTTTATCCTTTTGTATGCTGTCCCAGCACTGATTACAAAGATTATTCTATCCAAATAAATCATCTTAGCACCTTTGTCAAAAACAAAATGAATATAAACATAAGGTTTGTAGTATTTTTGTACTTCATTTTTGTTAGATTTCTTTTTTCCCTAAAATACTGCTTGTGTTCTCAGAAGAATACATTATAACGTAACTTTTGATGTTACATTAAATTATAAAATAACTTTTAAAGTCTGATGGGAGACAGAGATGTATATTACATAAAAAATTAAAACTTAGCATCTAAACTTTTTGAATGACCAGGGCCTGGGGGCAACTGTGTTTCCTAATACTGTTGAGCCTTTGTGTGCCAAAAACCTTTTCTAAATATGCTTTGTGGTTCCCTTTGCTTAACACATAAATGGGGTGTAATTTAACATTTTATTGAGCATCAGTACTATTTCTCTAAGGGGAGGGGAGGGAGCCTAGTGAATGAAGACCTCACTTCTCATCACAGCTGTGCTAATAACCAGGACCCTTGCAAGTCATTTAACTACCCTCCCCTCCACTTCTGCATCTGAAAACTGAAGGGAATCGCACAAGATGGCCTATGTTGCTCCTGGCAGAGGCAAAACCTCTACTAATCTTCTATTAAGATTATGCAGATAATGGGGGAGGGGGGTGAAGGAGGAGCAGGTTGAAAGAATGAATGAGGTCTACACCTTCCAGTAAGGAGTAACAGAGTCCTTACCACTACTGTGGAGCAGGGAGCTGTGCCTTTCTAAACCATTCCCCACACCCTGAAAATATATACACCAAAAAGTACAACTGATCCCCTTTGTCACCCCCTTTGAATTAGAAGCAGTTCTGCTTCCCTCTCCCTTCCTCACTGGCCATGTTCCTCTTTCCCACCATTTGGCCTATCATCCAGCCAACCAATGTTAATGGAATGCTGACCCTGAGACAGGCACCCAGGATACTGATGAGGAGGACTAGTCTGCTGACAAACCACCTCTGTGCCTCCCTATGGCTCGTCTCTCCTTGTCTGTCTGCCTTCTGTCCAATTCTTTGGTCTCAAATCCATGTGTACATGCTTCTTTATGTTCACCCCACATCACTGTCACAGCTACAGAACCTTCCCCTCTCAGATCTGCCACAGCCTAGGACTTTGGCTGGTTGGGAAGGGGGTGCTCAACCCCCACCAAAACATGAAACTACTCCAGATACCTCGGCTTTCCAGAAAGGTATTCTCTTAATGAAGTTTCAGGACTACTAACGAAAGTGCCTATACATTAATCTGTGATCATAATAGTGTCAGTGGAAACCACTATTATTTTAAGACTTCTCCTTTCCTTTGCTTAATTCTTTAATGACTTACACAAAAATGATCCCACTTTTTCCATTTCTCTCTCTTCACTTTTTACTTCCCAGCCTTCTACTTTGTTGCCATATCCTACTTCCAACGAAATTTCAAGTATCCTATCAGGCACTTCTTAGGGTTAAACATGGGAGTATGAATTTGAGTTCTAGTGATAAAATTGATATATGATAAATAGTCAGACCAGATTTTCTATATGAAAATTTCAAGAACTAACTGATGTGAAATAGGTCAACTTGAATATACCAAACTCCAGGCTAGGTGGCCTTATGACTTGATCACAGTTTACCTTATAAAGAAGATCAATGCTGATTCACAACAGCAAAAGAGATTACTTAAATACTAAGCATGATTTTCTATTTTCGTTTTTATTCTTCTGAATCTTTCATATAATTGTATACAGCCTCAAAATCGGCCTCAAATCCCAGTCTCTTGTAGAAACTAAAATGACAGGTCAAGTGTCTTCATGTGTTATCCTGTAGTATCAGGGGGAAAGGGGTTTCATGCCTGCCCACAAAAGCACAAATGATATGTGGGGACAGAGGAAGTGATGAAAGCACTGCATCTTTTTTTCTGGTAACTTTGTAAATATGACCTTTCCCCTTTAACTTTCACTGAAAACACTTGGAGAAGCAAACGGGCTTCTTATTTCACATTGAAGAGAGTTAAGAGAACACTTAGATATCTCATTTCTCACATACTCCCTTAATTTTTTCTTTTCACTCATTATAGAAATATGCTATCTTACATGTTTATTAATCATTTTTTCTTAAAGTGACTTGGCAATCAGCTCCACAATCTTAACAGAAAAAAAAAAGGATGTCTTATTAGAGTCTATTAAAGGGCCCAGACTAGAGTAATGAATGATGGAGTTCTCTACAAACTGGCACACACATGCTTCTCTATTTTCCACTCTCATGCAGTGAATCCTTGACTCTCCTTCCCCGGAACGCTCATCATCTCAATTTTCTGCTGCTTTTCAAATCATGTTTAATTAAAGGATTTCACATTCCCTTGTGATATGATATTCATGAGTAAAACTTGTGATTGGAGTGACCGTGAATTAGTCTATTAAGCCCCAGATTTGTGCTTTTAAACAATGATAGCGATTACTGTTATATCATCTGCTCTCACGATTGTGCCTGGAGATGTGAGGGCTACCTTAACTAACTTTACATCTGAAATATAAGCTATTAACCATTTATGTCCAGGGTTCATTTTTTCTCAAATTACAAATTACCCTGAGAGAAAGCAAGGGTCATCTTTTTGCAATGCCCACCCCCCCCGCCCCGCCCCCAAGGCATGGCCCACTAAAGTGGAGTGCTTACAAATACTCTCCCTTCTGTGGTTTCATATTCACGTGTATACTGAAAAAAAATTTGACTACTATAACAGATTTGCGATTTCTCAGTGGTAACCTTTTATGAAAACTATTTAGGTTAATTTTGAGGAAAATAATAAGTAAAAGGTAGTAATAGGTATATGCAGATATGGCAAACATTGAACAGAGCAGGAGAATGACTTAAAGATTGCTGACTGGGCCTAAACGATTATAGCTGTGTGTCTAAGGCTAAGAACACACTGCCTTCCTTTTTCCCTTGCTATTCCTAGAGTAGAACTTCTCAAATTTTATCATGGATATAAATCACCTGGATATCTTTTTACCGTGCAGATTCTGATTCAGTAGTTCTGGGGTAGGGCCCAAGACCGTGCATATTCCTCAAGCTCTTGGCTGATGCTGATGGTGTTGGGTTCTGGACCACGACTTGAGTACTACGGATCTTGAGAATTCTCTGTTCTATATCTGATCTAAAAAAGACTGCGCTTGAAGAAACATTTGCGAGGTGCTCTTGTGGGTTGAAAAGCAAGATGGAGATGGATAAATATGAGAAAGAGTGGTACTAGGCAACCAAACCAAGCAATAGCTGCAAATTCACAAAAATGCTTGTTGGCTCTAAGTTATTCAGGAGTTACACGCAAGGCTGCTTTTTAAAAAAAATATAACAAAACAGGTAAGACTGAAGGAAGTTAGCACAGGGAAAAGGTCATTTCCTGTTTCTGTTTAACAAACACCAATTTTACATTATCACAAATCTGTTCAGTGACAGGTCAATGAATAATGTTTGCCAGATATTTCACTGACCAAGAATATCCTGGCCTATATACTGCTGAATCAGTGGGCCTGACAACAACTCAAACCATAACAGTTCCCAAACTCTAGGTCTGCCTTAGGTATCCTCTAAGCCTGGGTGGTGATCCTGAACCTGGAAGTGGAGGGCACGGGTAAATAAGCAGAGTCTTGAAACTTTTCAGGAAGAAAGTGATCGATTTGGGCTTTTCTAGGAAACCGGGGTATACCATGAAAGCAGGGTTCCAATCCAGTTAGCATGGTTCCAAATTCAATCATGGTAACCTCTCCTCAGCAAAAAGGAAATTCTACCAAAATATCCCAATATGTGATATGCACTAACTCAATGGTGGCCTGCACAATGGCAGGTGGAGCAAGAATATTTTTAAAGACTGGCAGATTTATTTTAATTTGTATTAGACAAAAATATATCTAGCATCTGCAATCTCTGAATTCACAAATACCACTTCTTAGGATCAAGGCTCATTACATCTAAATTAAAAAATAACTCGATTTTAAGAAAGTAATATAAACAGTAATGTTAGAAGTATGGCAATTTCATGACAATGGGGCACATATTCGAATGACTGAAGTTTTGAAAACCAAAAGCTCAAGAAGTATTCTTACAGGACATCCAGGGTATGGCTGGATTCGCTTCCTGAGTTGATAACAATCCAGTGGCAGGTCTCTGAAGACACACTTCGATTTGAATTTTCAATGGGGAAGGAAGAGTCTCGGAGTCATTCTCAACTTATGGGACAATGATCCACAAATGCCACAATAGCAGAGTGCAGTACATCCCATGTTTCTAGGACTAGAGCTTATCATTCAGGATCTAGGAACATCTCATGTGTAGGTTGTTGTGGTGACTAATAAATTGGCTGCTTTACCAACGGTTAAGAACCTGAGGTTGGGGGCCATGATAGGTAATAAGTTCGGCAAGTTACTTTTTCACAATCCACATCTCCAATCAGTCCCACCTCCCTTTTCAGCTACCCTGGGCAAAACATGCCATCTTGGTGCCCAGGTGCTAGGAGTATATGGGGCACGGCAGGACAATGGAGTCAATGAGAGCTCGAGTATCTGAAGCCATGTGGTGCATTCCAATTAGTCAATCACAAACAGAGCAGATGACAAAGGCAGAATGCCTGTGTTTGCATGGTGCTGAGTGAAGGAATAAATAAAAGACCAAGAAGAGGCAGAGGTCCAGCTATTGTTTCCGACGCCAATAAGGGTTATCCTGAGTATCTATCTAAGTGAGAGTTTGCCACTGGCAGCATTAACACTGGGATCTCCTTAAGAAAAGAGAACGCTTTCCCAAGAGTGGTTGTGCGCAAATGTGTCAATACAGAAGCGGAGCCACTAAGCTAAAAATTATTAACACCAGTAGGCAGGCATTCTCATTATGTCAACGCAAGTGTGTTTGCACTGGTGAGTCACAAGGTCTATGTGGAACCCTGCCCATACGTTAGAAAACCAATACACCCATATGTCCAGCAAATCAAAGAGCATAAGTAGAAGTTCCAATACTAATTCTTCCTATTTGATCCCTCCCTCTAATACTCTATGGACATCAGCACAATTATACTCTAGAACTAGAAGAATCATACAACTGAAGTATGAGGGCCAAATTAGAAAGCATTAGATGAAGGAACAAGTAAGCTAAAGATACAAACTGGCTCAAAACCATTAGGCACGTGCATTACATTTCCTTAGAATTACTCCCCATTTTATGTAATTACTTTTTATTTTTCTGTAGTACAGGATGCGTCATCAATGTTCGCTGGATTAAACTCTTCTCTACCTTTAATTCGGCAGGTTTAAATAAACACCTGATTTGTGATAAGCATGGTGCTAGGATCCTAGGCCAGTGTCTCTAAACTGTGATTCATAAGAAGACCCATGGGGGGGTGGTAAGAGAATATTAAACTTTCTGTATGCATGTTTTAAGGTAATATTAGAACTTTATACATACCTACATGTGTGTATGTATATAGATGTGTTACCCCCAAGCCTCTAATTTCTATAACATAGGTAAAGCATCAGACATGTGTATAATTAATGAGAAGTACACTTAGTAGGGGGTGCACATTCAAAATTTTTAATAATGATGAGGCAAATGAATAATCAAATACCTTTGGAGGTCACTGGCATAGACTGTGACTAAGTTCTCTCCCCTCTGGAAGAGTTTTGCCCAATTCTCCAGCTGGGGGGAAGAGAGAGAATTCAACAGATGGGTGGAACATGAAATGCTGTAATATCTGATCTGAGCATTTAAGTATCAGTAGCAGCTCAACTGCTACAAGGAATAGAATGAGAGCAGGCAGATAACTGAAGCATAAAAAGCATTTTCAGGCATAAAAGAAATTAGAAAGATAAAACTAGAGTGCTTACAAAAGATTTAAAAGTCAATATAAGGATTTTTTAAAAAGGAATTTTGCTCCATAAAATAGTTTATATTGGGTCATAGTCTTAAGATTTTTCTCTTTGAAATGATGAGTTTTGGCACTGGAACACAGATTCCCTAAGAATAGTAAATAACAGTTATCCAGATCACTTTTCTGTCACTTTGAATAATGGAAAGGGAAGAATGCCATAGTGTAAGTACAGCAGTTGGGATGTTCTAGAGCAGTTCTCAAAATGTGCTCCCTAGGAACCTGTCTGAGGTACAAATTCTTAGGCCCCATCCCAACTTACTGTATCAGAAAGACTACAACTGGGGTTTAGCAATTTGTAGTTTAGCCAGCCCTCCAAGATGATTCTGATGCAAGCTAAAGGTTGAGAATTAACTCTTACTAGAAACCCAAAATTTCTCTTTTTCGGAGTATAAGTATCAACGAAGGCTAACCAGTATTCCCACAGCATTGGTGGCCAAAGAGTAGCAAATACATAAATACTCTTAATGGGTTTTTGATCTTTAATATCTCGTTAGTTCACCTTCTAAACATTTCATCTAGTCTCTGCAATGAAATTTAGCACCTCCTGCATGCTGGACTGGCTGTGCTAAATGATCGGGATGTAACAACTGACAGACATGGAACCTTTCCTTCATAGAGCCCATTGTGTTAAAAAAAAAAAAAAAAAAAAATCTTACCTGATACATATGTGCGGGTGGAAATACATATACTACAATATGCTACTAGTGCTCATTTGAAACAAATCATACACTGTATCACATTTTGTATATATTCCTATCACTGTATTTATTAGACAATGTTGCCAGTGTCTGTTTCCATGTCTGCCTCTCTAATTAGGCTGTGAGGTCCTAAAGGGGAAGAACTATGTTGTAGTCAATCTTTTAATTCCCAGAACCTATATGATTAGTATATAACAAATGATCAATATATGTGGTTTGAATGAGTTACTTAATAATTAACAATAATCGTTACTATTTGAGTACTTACTACGTGCCAGAGACTATAACGTGTATTAATTCGTGTAACTTCACAGTTAATCTTTGTGGCAAGGCCTCGTATCATAACCATTTCGCAGATGGAAAACTGAGGCACAGCAAGATTAAGTAATTTATGTGGGTAGCCTGTACTGGAATGCAGGCAGTCCGGCTTCAGAGTCCACCCTCATAACTACTGAAGAACACAGCCACACCTTCATTAAATAAGGTATGGGCCATGATAGAGCAAAACATGTTCTCCTTTGCCCCTGCCTCAGGGCCTTTGCTTTTGCTGTGCCCTCTGCCTGAAGGCTCTTCCTTCACTTCTTTACATCTGTCCAAAGAGTGACTTCCTCAGAAAGTTTTTGTCAGACCAACCGATTTATCCAAATAGTAATCTTACCCGCTCTTC
>NW_006440638.1:9612168-9645670 GCF_000325575.1 Pteropus alecto | reverse complement strand
CTTCCCTGCTTTACTTTTCTTTTTTTCAGAAGTTGATTCTATCTGTATTTTTATTATATAATTACCTGTTTGTTCTATTTCTCCTCTGCAACGTCAGCTTCATGAGGACAGACTTTGTCAAGCTCATGGTTGTATCACCCAGAGCCTAGGGCACTTGGAGCATGGATGGAGCTTGTTAAGTTTTGTGAAATGAATGGATACACGTTAGTACTGTCCAGTGACTTCTGTCCCTCTTAGGTACACATTTTTGTTGAACTCTGGTCAACTTCCAATTTATCCATACGTTTCTTTTTAGTTCTGTTTGCACAATCCTATAATTTTTCAAATACCACTGGATTATTCCAGTTCTTGGTGTCAAAATTGTAATTAAACTGCCATTTATTACTCACACTGATCTTTAACACGAGACATTTTGTTCTTGTCATAAACATGACTCATGGAAAAATTTAAGTTGAATATAGGGACTCATATGCACCAGAATATTTCCATTAATATTTAAGACATAAAAAGTAGAGACACAGCCATAGATGCCTGTCTAATTCTAAGGTCTATAGCAATACTTTTGTGGAATTTTAGCCTTTTGTGTTTACAACCTGAAATCCCACTGGATAGCTAAAAAGGCTCCTCTTGGAACCAAAGACCAAATCATTTACACAAACACTTCAAATTTTTCTTTCCTTCTGCCATAACGTACCTTTATACTCAGCATTCACAGCCAAGATGTAAACTATTTTTCAAAGATAAAAAATTTTAAAAGATAAAGAAAAGAAGAAAGGAAGAAAAGAAGGAAAGAAGGAAGAACTCAACTTGCCATTAGACTGATTTCTTTGAAGACTATAAAAGGAATGAAATCTGAAGGTCATAAGAGTGTGTCTATTTATTTAGGGAAGTCTTACAGGTAGTATAAATATCATCAGCTGCAGTTGCTATGGGGTCTGTTTGTTTACCAAACAAGAATACAAATAGTTACACAAAAGCAAAAAAAAAAAAAAAAAAAAAAATTGGGGTGTATAAATGAAGAACTCTTTGCTTTCTGGTAAATTTTCCAAAGTGCCTTTTAAAATGTCCCTTTTTTTCACCTTGCTTCCTGGGAAACCTCTGTTTTCTTGATTCTCCTTTTTCAGTTCTAGTAACTCCAGGGAATGTTTTACTGTCAGATTTGAGGCTGATAATGATTTTCTTTTCCTTTTTCCTTTCTTTTTTTTTTTAATTTAAGACTTAACAAAACAAACAAAAACAAAAAACTAGCCCAACAATCCAAACTGTACCTTGAAAATAGTTTTCACAATTGAAAATGCAAAAAAAAAGAGAACAAAGGCCACAGAGTTTGCAGAAGAATTCTAGTACAGGCATGCCATCCTTAAACTGAGTTAACTCATGAACCACCACCCAGAAAGGTGGGGTGTGTATGTGCTTTTTTTTTAAAAGACTTTCTATAAACCAGGTATATTTCATGCACCTGAATTATACCCTCCTGACTTAACCATTTTCTTCTAAAAATAAAGTGGGAGAAAAGGAAACCAGAAAGGCTGTTCTGAAATTTCTCAGGTGAGTGTGTGTGGTGTATGTGCATGTTGCAACTCAGATCTACCATAAAACTGTACCATGAGGTTACTGTGAGTGGAAGCCTTCTCTTCACACTACACTGACCCGAGTACCCACCAGGCACAGCCCCAAAGCCTTTCTGTGAATGGGACAGACTGCCATATGGATGAAGACACTGAACAAGCTGTACAACTCTTGGCAACATGTGCCCGGGGGACTGTCCTATATTACTACCACCTGGGCTGTGGCAATTGTGCTCTCTATGTGCAGAGGCACTGAGGAGCCCATCGGGATGTTATTTTTGAGTACACGCGAAAAGGAAAATTACAGTTAAGAGAATTCTCTGGCTAGCATATCTGTTGTTCAATTCCCGAAATAGTTTCCCAAAGGAACGGTTATCTTCTTTATTCACACAGGCAGAAATGACAAGCTGGAACACATATTAACAATTTCCCTTTGTGAGCTTCCACTATTGTTTTAATGAGGAGAATATACTTTATAATATATGTAGGCCCTGACTGATTACAAAAGCGAGTGGAATAAAGAACTTTAGGACTGCTGTACATATGTAACACACTCATTTGCATTACCCCAGTGAGCCAGTCAACAGACCGGAGGCTTTTCAGAAATAGCTGCAGAGAGAGAGCCAGGCTACAGGGTAACGCCAGTGGAAAAGGCATCCTTGCAAGTCTTTAGAAAGAACATGACTTCCAGTTAAGCCTCTTGCAGAGGTCGCCTATCTGCCCCCCTTATTGGATTAAGAACATGGGACTCCTTGTCATTTAAGTGAGAACAGAGTAATACTAGGACTTTGCCATGCCACATGGCTTTTGTAGACCCTTTCCACTTCTGGATGGATCCAATATCCGGCAAAGAAAAATTTTTATTCCTTTAATCCATGTGGCAAAGTATGCATTTCAATAACTCTTTTACAGGTACAAGAGAAAATCCCAGCACAAGGAACAATGCTATCAGAGTTCCCAAAGACTGGTCCTAACTATTCCTCTACCACATGCTTTCCTTCACAGCCTTGGTGTAGAATAAACATTCAGAAAGCACAGGCCCTTCCACATCAGTGTAAACACCTGTAAATTGGTTGAGTACCAACAAAGGGATCTGGCAGAAAAAAATCTTTTTTTAGGAACAACTCATCAGAAAAGAATGTCTACTCTACATAATGCGAGAAACTGGGGGTTCAAATGTTTTGGGAAATATGCACGTTAGACACGAAATGGGCCATCGTCGACGTTCATGTTATACAATATACCAAGAAAAAAAATTAAAATCGACTGGGTTTAAGAGAAACTTAAGACTATGACTCTCCAGACCAATGATGTCATTTATTGGAAAGCATTTATCATTTAAATACAATAAAGTGAAAAAAGATTTCATAGAGTCTAATGATGGTATGTTATAGTAAAACGTACTTTGAGATAAGACACAACAGCTCTTGGAGAATAATGGCTGAGTTGTTGTTTTTATTTTTTTTTTCTTTTAATCACCTCACCAAGTGAACAGTTAAGAACATTCGTAAACATATCCCTCATGGCAAGTCAACATTTTAAAGTTTTTTCCCCCTTTGGCCTCACTGCATGTGTGAATGACAGAAAGTGATAAGGCACCAGGTTCCACTGCCCCAAAAGAACCTTTCTTCCTACTTCTAAGACCTAGAAGCAATTGGTTGTAGGCAACAAGAAAAACACATCATAGCTCTTCAAAGCACGATGGTTGCCAAATACCCAGCAGCACATCTGGGGTATAAATTGTCGAAAAGCTCCCAGGTGCTTATTTATGATATGAGGAACGTTTTTGCCCCAAACAGGCTACTTTCTATGCAGATAGATGAGGGACAGGTGACTCTACCAAGCATCTGCTCTGGAGCAGAAAGAAGCACCAGTATTTTAGGCCTTTGCAATCGGCCACACCTACTTCTCTTTCCAGTCCTCTATAACAGAGGTAACTTTTGGGCACCAGGGACCAGTGTTCCCATGAGACTCTAATGTCTGATGATCTAAGGTGGAGCTGAGGCGGTGATGCTAGTGCTGAGGAGTGGCTGCAAATACAGATGAAGCTTCGCTCGCACATACGCCACTCATCTGCTGTGCAACCCGGTTTCTAACAGGCTACAGACAGGTACCAGCCCATGGTCCTGGGGTTGGGGATCCCTGCTCTACAGCAGCTGACAAGACATGCCCAGCCTGCTCTTTATGTGCTCCATTGCTAGTCACCCGACTTACCTCCCTGCAAAAAGAAGAGGCAGCATAGAAGAACCTGCAGCAGACAATCTGTTGGGGCTTCTCCCAAACAATGGCTAAACAGATAGGTCTGTCCCTGGGCTATCACCCTTGAAGTTGATGGCCTGGTCCCAATCTCTGAGCTTTACCCACTGGAAACTGTAATCCTATAGCCAGGGTGGAGCCACAGTGGTTCTGATGAGCAGACCACCTGGGAACCACCTGGCAAATGGCAGTCACTGCAAGGACTTGATAGTAAAGGAGATCTCGGTTCCAGTCCTGGCCTTGTCTCCAACTAGCTACGTGGCTTCTGCAGGTTATAAAATCATTCTGAGTTCCACGACAATATGAAAGCAGCCATAGACAGTGTATAAATGAATGAGCATTTCTGTTCCAATAAAACTTTATTTATAAAATGAGCAGTAAGCCAGATATGGCTGTTAGGCCATAATTTGCTGACCTCTGTTATAGATCAATTGCCTCAACGCATATTGGCAGGAAGTAGCAGCACTAATTTTGAAGACAATTTGACTGCAGGTTCTCCAAAATGCTCGAATGGGAAAGAAAAATTTGTGGTAACCAGTGTGTTCAGTACTTCGAATAAAAAAAAAATTACAAAAGAAATCATCTGATTTTCCAAAACAAATCCAAAAAAAAGTTGAAATGAGAAAGAGCTACTCGGAGTAATAGGAGCTAGAGCTTACTGCTTAAATTTCTGGCTCAATAGGTCCTAAATATGAATATGAAAATGTGCAAAAGTTTACAGGCTTGTGAAACTGGGACAGTTCTGAAACCTTCTAGAATTTTAACAAATAAACCCAAAGCATCACTATTAATTCATCAACACAGAATTTAAAGAAAGAAAGAAAACACCATGCCTGTCCACGTTTCAGAGTTCGCTGCCTTCTGAAAACAGTGGGACCTGATAAACACAAATGTTATTGTTATATAGTCAAATACATGGCAATACGTCAAAAGGCCACAAATAAAAAAGAGAGACTGCGTATTGAGTGAAAATATCTGAAAGTACACTAGCCAAGCAAAAACCTTCTAGGGTTATTTGAAAATAGCTGCCAACTGTGGAGTGGAGAAAATGCAAGCAACTGGAATCCACTGGGCTGCGTCAACAAATGAGAATGAAAACGAAGGAAGAAACGTGTGATTGGGCAGAAGGCAGGTTAGACCTCGAGAGAAGACACCCAATATGGGTCACCTGATTCTGAGAACATGAAAACCCCAAAGAAAGAAAAGGCAGCATGACTGTGATCTTTCTAGAGATTAAAGAAACCTCTTCACCGAATGCTTAAGGAAGTCTTTGAACAAATATTTAGAAGAGCTATGAATCTGAGAAATACTCAAGTTATAAAACATCTACTAATGGTGGTTGAACTGAAAGCAAAAATCTGGGAAGGATCAGAAAAAAAAGAAATCGTTCTAATGGAATAAAGACCAAATGATGTATTCGACGAGGAAACACAAGATTTATAAGGCAGGAAGGAAAGTGAGAATACTTTTAAAAGACAGAGAGGCTTGTTTTGCATTTGCCTGTGTGAAAATCCTGCATGGGGTTCATTGTTTTTTATATGCTGTTTCAGACCGTAAATGATTTATATTTTTGCAAATTCTCCCCAACTCCTCCCTTCATAAAAGGCCTAGTAAATATCTGTATTCAAGCTAAAAGAGGAAACTACTATTTTCCTTTAAATGTGCGGATGTGCATGCACACAGTAGGTTAAGTGAATACACACGTTGTTGAATTGAATTTAAATTAAATCTAAAATTTCTTTTAGGAACATTGACTTTAATTGATCATAATTAAGTAGTCATGTGATGCCTAACGACAGGGATCCATTCTGAGAAACACATCGTTAAGCCATTTCTTCACTGTACGAACATCACAGAGTGTACATATACAAACCTAGATAGTATATAGCCTACTACACACCTAGGCTCTATGGTACATGTAGCCTATTGCTTCTGGGCTACAAGCCCGTACAGCATGTTCCTGTACAAAACAACACGAGATTAAATCAAGCACAGAGAAAATGATGCAATCAAGAGGCATGGTAAGCATGAGATATGTGAGGATGCTGCGGTGTAACGCGGCCTAATATTTTACCGCAAACTTTTTTTCTTTAGTGAGTGGAAAGAATACATTTTAAATTGGTGATGAAAAGTATAGTAAATACATAAACCAGTAATGCAGTCCTTTGTTATCACGTATTATGTACTATATCTGATTGTATGTGCTACATTTTTGTACAGCTGGCAGCTCAGGTTTGTTTATACCAGCATCATCACAAACAAGTGAGCAATGCGTTGTGCTATGATATTAAGATGTCACTAGGTGACAGTTCTTCAGCTCCATTAAAATTTTATGGGGCCACTGTCCTATATTCAGTCCGGCGTTGACCGAAACGTCATTATGGGTGCATGACTGTATTCACTTCTAATTTAAATGGAGACTTTAAGTACTGTTTTATAAACTAAAAGAGAGACTTGAATTTGGATCTTGGATATGCCACTAACCAGTTCTGTGGCCCTAGGTCAGTTATTTAATCTCTGTTACTCAATTTCCTCATCTGTAAAATGGGTATAATAATCCCTACTGCTTTCCAGAGGTCATGTGGACAGAATGAGACATCACTCCCGAAGGCTAGAGAAAGAACTGATTAAATGTGAGCTCCCTTCCTTTCCCTAGTGCACCATGACATAATGTGATATTTAGTACTTTAATTCAA
The DNA here is from genome assembly GCF_000325575.1 of Pteropus alecto. NCBI lineage: Eukaryota > Metazoa > Chordata > Mammalia > Chiroptera > Pteropodidae > Pteropus > Pteropus alecto. Next base: position 9,639,150 of record NW_006440638.1, on the reverse strand, counting down.
GCAATTATTTAAATAGTAATTACTATTTGTATTTACATAGCTGCTTTGATCCAAGAAGCTCAAAGGGCTTTAATAAATTTAGCATTTTAATAAATGTTTCATTTGCATTCCATTGATTTTATTTACCCACACCAAAACTTAGAATTTCCTAAAGCAAGAGAGTCAGACAAGCTAAAAACAAAAAAACAAAAAAACAAAAAAAAACACCAAAAAAAACCCCACCAAGATAATATCTTTATGTTTGCTAGTATCCCAGGTCTGAGGTTTGTCTATTTACCTAAGAAGTCATGACTCCCTGGTCCTGTGGAATAAAATGACAGTAGAGGTGTGAATGTACCTGCTTCCTCTTTCAGCTCCCTTCAGCTTCTGAAATTCCTCCCCAACACGCTTCTCTCAGGCACTGTCAACCAAGGTATGCCAATGAATTTATATATAATCAGCACAATAAACATTATTAAATTGTTGGAAGAGAATCAAAGCATGAAGCTCAGCGCCAGTACTGAATTCTAATGATGCTGAATGTCCGTGATTGCACAGGGACAGGCTCTTAACAAGCCTTGATTTGAGTGTTGGTTATCGCCTCACAAATCATGGGCCGCTCCTCCCGTAATAGTGCTGAATACTGATAAATGTGCGTACCCTGCGCAAAAGGGAAGTGGGTTTCTATTGGCAATCTTTATAAAAGTGTGTTTTTTCCCTTCTCTACACTCAAGGGTTTACCCTGAATGATTTAATTATAATTTTCCTTGTGTAAGACAAATTAAAGAGGAAAGTAGGAGTGTCGTGCCAAGCGCATTATTTATCTCCTTAACAGATTGCAACTCACCAAACCCCAGAGCTGGCGCTGCAGCGGCTGCTCACAGAAGCCCGCAAACTGCATGGGGGTAAGAGCAGGGAGAGGGGTTTCCCAAAAGGCAGGGAAACATGCAGCCCAGGTGAGATTATTAGACATCGCACTGCTTTAAAAACAAAAACTCTGACCATACTGCCTTTTTCAACAAATTTTCACTCCTAAATCCTTTCAAAAAGAATTCTTAACCTAAGATTAGAGCTTGAGGGGCTAGATTATCATTCAGTGTGGCAGGGGCTCTTGCTTGTCCAGATACTGCTCCAGGAAAATGGAGGGGAAAAGAATATTACACTGAAAGCAAGGGAGAGCTTGGAAAGATAGACATTTCACAAACGCATTGGTGAGCACGGGATGAACCTTTTCTAAAGGACTCCTAAGACAAACGACAACTCAGGGTATAAGTGAGAACATATTTTTGCAGTGATAGCTTTTTTGATCATTTTCCACTATTCAAACAGGCTAGCACACACGATTTTAAAATTAACCATTAGAAGGTAAAACCGCATAACATTCGTTATAAGTACCTATATGAACACAATGATTGATTTTTTAGTTTATAACTATTGAATTATCTTCAACCTAAGGTGCTCATTTGTCTTATTTGCTACATTCAGTTAAAATGTGCTAACCAGAATTTTCTTTTAATCCAGTCACATCTAGGAACCTACCAGGTAATATAACCTGAGATCCGAGAGATGAAATAGTGGCATATAATTTCATAGCTGTTTCTTCATCGCATGTACAGTTGGAAAATTCAGCCTGTTTTTGAATCCAGATTAAGGCTCGGTAAAACCTAGATTCTTTTCTGATCCATATTCTAATTTTGGCATGTAGTATAATGAAGATTATGCTCAACTTTTGTGCAAATAAGGACCACACCAAAAAAAAAAAAAATCAAATAAACTCATTCTCCTGGATTTAGACTGTCTCTTAGATCCATTTGCTTTCAAATGCGCTTTAATACATGAAAAGGGCTATTCTTCTCCCACTTGCCTCACTGCTAATCTATCACCTGACTACAGATATATAACCTTTTAGAATGAAACCGAGCATAGTGCATCTAAACAAGAAGAGTTTCTGTGTCACAGGAAATCTGTGCAGGCTCCACAACGTCCGACAAGATTGCAACAAATACCTTAAGTGCATCAGTCGGCATTTTTCAGTATATGGGCCTCCTGCTCTGCCTATGGATAAAGATGTAATTCAATCACTTTGCAGTAAATGGACAGCATCAACCTGAGGACTCCAAAAGCAAGTACAGCAAAGGACAACAACCTAGAACCTTTAAAGCGATCTAAGGTTTAGTATTTTTTTTTAAATTGCAAAGACATTGTAAGACATTATAAAGCAAGAGCTGAGACTGACTTCCAGACACACCAATCTATCTTAACTGGAAACAAAGGAAGCCACATTTGGCCTGATGGTTCCAAACTGATTCTTACTGTCCATCATTCTATTCTTCAAGCTCTTCTAAACCAGTAAGTTTAAAACGGAAACTCCAAACTAATCTTAAAAAGAAAGTTCTAAGTTTTGGTTAAAACATTTATAAACTTCATTTCTGGGAGTCTCTCATGAGTTTTATGCTTGAATGTGATACACACGCACACAAATATTCAGATGTTTTCTGTGATTACTAAAGTCTAAATGGATAAAACGTTGCTGGCATAAAGATACGAATCTAATTTAATCAGTGGGCTTCCTAATGTTCGATATTTCAAGAAGTATATGAAATTATACTTGTAATTGCTTAAGTGAAAAACATAATTAAGAAACTTTCACCAAGTCACTTTTATTTAGAATGAAATATAAGATTTGTTTTTCCTGATGGAAATGACAAGACTATCACATATTACTTTTAAGGTTTCGTCTGTCTGTGGAAGCTCTGCACTATCAAATATACGGGAACAATTTAAAAATAGTAAAGTGAAAAAGTTTTTAATTTTAGGAACATTGTACATATATTCTACTTTTGGAAAGCATCGACAGTAGTATTAATGTTTCTGGGTGCTAAGATACAATAACATGGATTAACGATTTCATTTTCTTATAACTGTAGGCTCACATGGCATATTGTAGATCTCTAAAACACCTTTAGCTTTAACTAACATCCAAGTGAATCTCAGGGCAATTTAAAAAGATAAAGTCTTAACTTCCAAACAGGAATACGACAACTGAGACAATGCTACAACATAGTCCATGATCAAGAGAAAGTGCACTGTGTATGCTTGTGTGTGTACATGCACGAATCCCTTCCGTCTCTCTACTCTTCAAACCTTTCTGAAGGTTTACTATTAAAAAGGCCATGTGCTTTGGGGACACAATGATGCAAAGATGGGCTCCCTGCCATCAAGGAGGGCAGTGCAGAGTAGTATAAGTTTTATTTTTTCTCAAACTATGAATCAAAATCGCCCACAGCAGACACTGCTATTCCCTTAGAAGGCATTTAGAGCCAAGGAAATCAGCTTGTACAGAGTGAGCACTTGGCAGAAAGGGTAAGCCAGGAAGGCTTGAAATCCAACCCACCCAAAGAGAAACTAAAAGACACTGCCTGGGTTCCTAAGTTTAGGTTTGATCGAGATAAGTGCTAATTTCATGTTGAAAAGGTGAAAATAATTAGATGCTTCACACCGAAACAATACTGAATACATTCTTAAGTAATTATATGCACATTCAAGTCACACGGATCCAATTAGGGAGCACAGAGATATGGCGAGGCCTGGCCACCCATTCCCCTCCATGTTAAAGACAGTCTGGACACAGCTCAGTGGCTCATTCCTACCTTTCCCTTTTGGGGGTGTGGACTGAAAGCTGTCCATTAGTAGAGGCATGCGGGTTCATTATTAAGGAGGTCTTGGAAGGGGCAGAGGAAGAGACACATGTCGTGGTCAGATCCAAACTGCTGTGATTGTTGCCTGTGGTTTCTTCTGCAGTATGAGCACTTGTCACTTCTTTCCAGAGCTGCTGCAGTTCTGTTGGAATCATGCCTGAAACAAACAAATTGGATAATTAAATCAATTAACAGCTAATTCCGTCCTCTTCAAACAGTAATTAAATCAAAGAGTCAGTAAACAAAGCCTAGTATTAGGTTTTTTTTTTTTTTTTTGGTATGTGTAGTTTTTTCCCCTCCCAACTAAAGCAAATACGGTAGTAACAAGCATGTCTTCCCCCTGAGCAGCCGAGGTGAAGTGCCCTCATCATACATAAAAGACACCCATGAAAAGAAATCAAAACACAGCTACTTTGCAAAGACATTATGCCTCCATCCAAACTGTTGTTTCTAGATTTTTTTGGGGGGGAGGGGGGAAAGAAAAAAAAAAAAGGTAGATAGATGTTATCATATTTTTAGACACAAAGAAGGGCTCAAAATAAATTTGTTCAACTATATTATTATGACAACATGAATCACAAAATGAATAATTTTTGTGCTTAAGTCTTAAATGATGACAAATAGCTTTGTTATTAAATATAGTTTTTATTAATCACTTTTAGACATAAATTATGAATTCATATCGTCTTCCTGAAATGCTTTTCAACTTTTAACAGTCAAATTGATTATACTATGATTATTTCATTAACACACCTATCTTCCTCATTAATTTTGGTTTCCAGTACCACATGCTTAATTGATGGATGTGTCTACTGAAAAACTGAGTAACTTTTTATACAAGTAACACTATTATTACTGTCATTTCTTACAGCAATGCTAATGAACCATTGCAGAGTAAAATGAAAATGCAAAATAAAGTTGGAGTAATAAAGTCCTCTTCGTTTTTAAGGAGGCCAAAATGGACATGGGTCTTAAGGAATAAGTGTTAAACTGTATTTTTCCCAAGAAGAGATATAATCAGTATGTCGATCTTACTACTGTGGCCTCATAGCCTTTATTCTGGTGACATGCCTCTACAGCCCAGGATTTCCAAATTCTATCTCAACACATATTCCAGTGCATACATGCACAGAAAAATATTCTAAATGACAACGAACAACAGCCACAGTTTCCTCTGAAAGGACACCTGAAAGAAATCATGAACCCTGTACATCATAAGGCAATTCTACATTAGACCTGGACGTCTGGATTGCAGTTCATTGTTTCAATCAACTGTAACATAGCTGTCCTAGAAAGCCTGTCATTTTCTGAGTATATAGCAGCAACTGAAACAGGCATGTTTCTTACCAAATCTAAGGTATCAAATTAAAAAAGAAGGCTGTGTGCATTATATTCATTTGAAACACATAATAAAAAATGCCAAGGTCTAAATTTAATTTATTTTTGTCATTTAGAATACAATGGATAGATAATCATCTCAACGTGATCAGCCAAACATCTTTACTTTGCTAAACTGTTAAAGATTTTAATTATGCTAGCATTGGAGAGCACTGGTCTAATGAGGCGATGGACTCCAGAGAATCCGAGTGGTTAAGAACTGTGAAATGAGTCTGATAGGATTTTTTTATATTCACCGTGGATCGTTTGCATATCAAAGAGGAGTAAATTATTGCACAGCAGACCAATAACCTTCTCCGCCTTTCTGAGAGGAGCGTTAACAAAAACAGTTGGTCTTTCCTAACGGTTCTCCACGAAAATGTTCAAATGCTCAAGTATTTGCAATTAATATATATTATAAAAGAGGTTTCAAATGATACATTAAGTGGTCAGATATTCTTAGAATGCATCCTCGACAGCCAAGTCGGTTTTCTTCTTCCTTCATAAAAATCAAATGCCAATTATATTTTGATGAATTTTGTCCCAAATGAGCATTTAGTTATTAAGCATATTCAATTATTACTTGTCCCTTGAAATTAAACCTTGGAGGCAAATTAAACAAAGGGAAAGGTCACTACAGAATCCTGTGTCCGGTTTTACTGCATTTGGGCTATTGTTTTCTAACACCTTGCAAAGAGACATGTGGATGTTTGTGTGGATGTTTGTGTAGCTAACAGGCCTGCCACTGATGCCTGCACACCAACAATTACCTGTGAATACGGCTGACCCTCAGACGGCTGTTTACTCAATTGACACAATAGTGAACGGGCTAGTCTATTGATGATAGCATATTGATATAAAGCCACACAAGTCAACACCTATTTTTATATTCTACGAAGTAAATACACTTGAAAAGGACAAGCCACCTATTTTTCAACATAAACTAACTGATTTCTGGTTCGGCTGCATGGGAGGTGGGGAGATGGAAGAATGTGGTTCTAACAACTGTATTAACACTTTCCCTGGGAGAAGCAGAACTTTGAAGATTTTAAAGGTAAACTGTGTATCCAGCAAATAAAGAAAGAGACATATGTTTAATTACACTTGCTACACCTGCAGAATACATTCACTGTTACTCTACTCTCCTTTTATTCCAATGAGCTAGCCAATCAGTTTCATTGTCTACGGGGAGAAATGATAAATAAAATAGTAACTCACTGACTGACAACAGGTAGACTTCTGGGTCAAATTTCAATGTGATAATTATGTTTAAGAATACTCTCATTCGACTCAGAAGGCAGCGGTCAAATCGGTCTCCTTCGTCACTGCTACACCTTGTTAGTGATGTTAAACTGTTAGTCCCATAAATACTATCTACCAACGGATGCTGTTATTTGACAGCCAAGATCTCATGATGGAATTAAGACAGATAAAAGGTAAGCGAGCCACTGAAGGGATATCAGACTGAAGGAATATCAAATATCCAGAAAGCACACATTTCTTCCAAAATTGTAGACAGGAACAATTTACAGGGTTAAACAACTCCACTGCCAGGTACAGAACCGAGCATGGAACTTTCTCCTATCTATAGTTTACACTTACAAATTAAAAGGTAAGAATGATATTGCAAGTACATTTCTATATGAAATCACGGGTGCTGGAAAGGATGAGATGATTAAAGAAACCAAGGTGAAAAAGATATGCTAATTATGTAAAACAGAAAAAGACCTACAATAACCTTATGAACAACAAAAATACGCCTCCATTTTATAACCTTCAGGGAAAAAAAGGGCCCTCAAAATATTACTCTCTATTCCTATACTTTGATATTTACATACATCTTTTTAAGGTTACTTAACCAAGTAACCATGAGCAGGTATGTAAAAATTCTTTATGACTGTATCATGAAGTGGGCATTACCGGCATTTTTAACACACAACCCTTGAGCCTTGCTACCTTTCTTTTTTTCCAGGATAACTGGCTAGTTCATTATAAAAGAAAATGCAGACACAGGTTTAAAAAATGTATGTTGTGGGGACAGTTGACAGATTACTGTTCATGGAACTCAATTTTATAACCCCAGGTATGACTGGCTCAAAGACAACAGAGTTGATCAACCTTTTTCTGTCCTTGTACATCTGTACCCAGGTGACCATGTTCAAGCAAGCAGAAAGTTGATTTAAACCTCATAATGACATCAGTTTTAAGCCATCATCTCGCTGATAAAAAAAAAAAAATTGTGTTGTAGTCCAACATGACTGAATTCTCAAGCCACTTTGGGTGAGGTGGGAGGGGAGACAAAACCAACCTGATTCTACAAAAGATGGCAACGACACACCGGTAGTTCATATCGCTCCAAGAACTTGACTCCAGAAATAAATATATTTCTGTTTATGTATCTTGGACACACATAAAGGTACCCGTTAGATTTTAAATGTGCATCTTCCTAATGTTGCAGGGACTAATAGTCATAGCGCACTGCTAAGCATATCAATCAATGTCGTGGCTAGTGAATTACCTACCAGTGTCTCTGATATGTTACTGCAGAGATTACACTTCATGCATCACCACATTCATTTCTTTCACATTACACATGAGCTTGTCTTGTCACTGCCCAATTGCCCTCTTTTGGACAGCTTAACTGATGTACTACAACAATGAACCTTACTGAGCCAACTTAATAGTATAGGAGCAGTGGGAAAAGATGAGAGGTTGAAGCCTGAGTCCAGTGGGTGTGTCAGAACAGCCAGCAGTTTCCAACAATAAATCCGAAGGTGTAATTAATGCACGTCGGAACATTTTGCAGGTACAAAATTGCATTAGCTGATGTGCCCTGTCCTTTCCCCTGGTATTGCTCAGTGACCGAATTTTCTATTTTGACAGCAATGGAGATGCTGATTATGTATCAAGCAGCTGAGTAGCAACGGCAGAAATGGGAGGAGGGAGCAAGAGGGAAGTTATAGGGAAAAGTCCTGGTCCCAGCATTAAAAACATAGACAAAAACAAACAAACAAAACCCCAGAAGGGACAGAAATTGGGTGTGGTTGACTCAAGGGAGAAGATTCAAATGTAGACATGCCTCACTGGCTCCACCTGACAGCAGAAGTTACTGAACAAATGACCATGCCTTATGTACCATGAAGGGTCAAGGAGATTCCATGTTTTCAACCCTCTTCAGAAGGTAAGTATCCAAGACACCAAAGGCTTCAGCTATCAGCCTTCAAGGAATATGTACACATATATCCTAATGTATTAGAACTGAAAGGACTGGGGGCCTGGAGGGGACAATGAAATCTGCTGTAGCATGTACAAGATGGGGAAACTGTATTTCAAAACAGCATGAGACTTTCTTCTTTCCTTCCTTTCTCTTTTCTAGTTCTGAATAATCCATTTGCATTTACATTATGCATGTGAAAGTTCAAGTTGCTTAAACCAAGAAGATGTCCCCAAAACAGTTATCGGGCGCTCATTTGTTTCTGATGTCCAACACCAACTGGAATAACATACCAATGACTTTTCAAAAGAAAATTTTAAATCCATGAAAATCTGTTATTTTACAAAGAACCCCAGTTTTTGAAGAGCTAGAGATGGAAATGTTACCTGTTCTGATGAGTATGGAACCAACCTGCTCAAAAATCAACAGCCCAATGAAGGTAAAAAAGAAAGAAAAAAAAGAGAAAATCCAACAAAAAACGACTTTGGTTTTTCTAAGAGAAAGAGTTTAATTTAATCGTTTACAGAAAAATAAACCTGAGTCTATCCCTAGATATTAAAAAGTGACATATATAAATAAACATTACTAAGATTTAAAACAGAAGTTATATGATATAAAGTATAGCTTAAAATGACTTAAAAAAACCCTTCAGGAAAATAGATTTGTGATTCCAAAGGCTGAAAACACTAGAAGATCTGATTAAAAAGCTCAATACTTCAAAGTACCACGGCCTTCTCTTACTCTAAGAATGTGGATCACACTGGTGCTGCTAAGACTTCAGACCACCCTATGTCTTCGTTTGGGCATCAGCGAGAACTTCAACTTCTACCAAGGTCCATCATTACTACCTCATCTAGCTTTTTTCCTAAGTTTGCATGTGCATGTTTTAAGATGGTCAATCTCTTTAATGATGAGCTGGAATATGCCACGAGACACCCCACCACCTCTGCCTCACAATTTTCACAGAGTGAGTGGTGTCTTCTGTATAATCAACACTTACCTTGAGCAAGGGGTTGGAGGGGAAGGGCAGGCTGCCCCGGCTGAATTGTTAGAAGGCCTTGGCGCTGCAAAGACAGGAGGTGCTGCTGCTGCAACTGCTGCATCTGTAAAAGCTGCTGCTGAAAAGCCAACTGCTGGGTAGCCACCTGCTGTTGCTGTAAGAGATCGGGAAGAAAAAAAAAAAATGAGATGGCCATGTCCCAAGGAAGGTTAAACTATGGACGTTTGAAAACGCACCGTCATCGTCGAACCCTGAGAATGGTCACTAGAGTTGAGGGGAGGGCTCAGTGTCAAGGCTGGTGTGACAGGGACAGAGCACATCACCTCTAAAAGAGGTGAGCGGGTGGAAGCTTTACTTCTCTGCTGCCTGCTCCCACAGAAAAATAACTCGTCAATCAAGTCAGCTTCTCCTACAGTTTGAAAGGCCTAAATTTTTGTAGTCAAGATGTGAACTTTCTAGACTTTGAAAATTTTAATTATACACACTAGAAAGAAGACTGCAGTACTCTAGTCTGGAGGGATTTGAACTCTGAACCTTTGAGGTGTGAAAGAACAAGTTTCCTTCCTCCCGCCTGCATCGGGAGAAGCTTTTAACTACTCTGTTTATCACTTCTGACATAAATAAATGAGAAAAAATCAGACCTTTGAAGAAGAAAAACTTCATCTAATATTGTTAATTAGCCATGACAAACGATGAAATAACATTGTAAATCTTTCATAGAAACAGCCACTAGGTTTTAATTACACACATTCATAATTTAGCAAACAACATCATACTCAACTGCGAGTGTTTAATAAGAAGGACACTTTAAGCTTCAGACACCTTAACTTGGCTTGAGTTTCAGAAACCCTCAGGTCTGCTTGCTAGTCCTTCTTCCCCACTGGCTTTGTTCTTGAAAAGAAGGGGCTTTACAATTTGATAAATATCTTTTTGTTGATTGGACAATGACAAGAGGAAAACTTTTGTTGTGTAAAACATCAATACATCATTCCAGTGTTTAGCAGACCTTGCTCCAGCCAAAAAAATTAATGTAGATTTCCTCAGTAATTATCTGAGTGATAGAAAGATAATACAGTGCAGTAGTACAATAAATAGAAGGAAATTATCTAATATCCTTAATCTGCTAGGAATCAAATCGAGGTGGAGGTCTTAGCTACATCATAGCTAACAATTATGAAAGAAAAATTAACCCTTCTCAAACTACAGTAAAAAAAAAAAAAAAAGGCTCTTTTAGAAAAGAACAAGATCTGTTTTCCTAATTCTGAGTATTATTCAAAACATCAGAGAGACTTTAGCAACTAAAAAGACTACACCCTTTCAGAGCTCCTAATAACTGTACTTTACAAACAACTGCATTCACTTAACCTAACACATGACCTTGATCTGATACATCCATAAAATGGTATGTGGATCAAGACCTTCTGATGCGAAGTTCAAAGGAAGAGAAAAATGGTGGTTTCCTTTCTGTCTCTATGTAGTTTATTTTACAGTAAAAACCATCATTCTCATATTAGCAACCAATTTCAGACTTACTACCATGCCACTGAGAAAGTTAATTGAGTTTCACTCCAAAAAACAAATTCTATACCACTAACAACAAAAATTTAAATAAATTTAAATGAAAAGCCAGTGTTTTCATTTTAAGAACAGCATGCATAAAATGATCCAATTGTTTTCACCCCTTCCCAAGTTATCACATTAATGTAAAACCCAATGATAGTTATATTCATGTCAAAATGATTTTTCACTTCTTCAACAGATATTAATTCACAACACTTTTTTTTTTTTTTTTAAAGAGGGGAAGAAGAGGTAAAACAACACTGATACAATTAAAAAAAATCAGAGAATTAGCTATTCTTGAAGAAAATAATGGCGGGGGAGTGCTGAAGTTTAGGGAGAGTGTTTCCTGTCTTACTGTAAATGAAATGTTTGAAATTTTGTATTTATATAAAATGACTGATGGTTTTTCTGTTGTCTCTGTGGCCATCCCTAGGAAAAGCTCATGAAAGCTGTCCACGTTTGAAAAGCCAGGATATAAAAGTATACAAGGTCCATTGTCCAAAGAAAGAATTTAAAAGCAACACTGGTTGCCAAACTGCTCCCCACCCAGTTACCAAACACAGGATACGAGCCCATTTGTTTACTTCTCACAATTGAATGCATACAAAAAAGGTCTCCATGCAGTCCCCTCGACAGGTCAGTAGTCAGTGTTAAAATGCTCAAATGCCCTGATAAACCTTGCATTTCGGATCCCCTCCCTGGAGCTGCAGTCAAAGGTCTGTTTTCCTTTCTTTGGCTCCTCCCTACTGCCTAACATAAACTGTCATAACTGCCCGGGACAAACGGCCCTTTTAAAACAATCAACTTAGCCTACCTCCCCCGCACAGGATGGGATCTTTTTTTGTGGCTTGACTTACTATTAATTCTGCCTTCTATTTTCCACACCCATTCTGTCAACCATTAAAGAGCAGTCACTTAAACAACGAGCTATTTGGGGCCTAGAGAATATCTCCTAAGGAAGGTCTCAGGTCTAACTCAATGTGGAGCCCAACTTTCTCAGGGAAACGCCTCTGAAGCAACTTTAGGAGAAAAAGCGAGTAAAGGTTCAAGTGTCTTACTGCAGTGGTAATCTAAAAGGCGAAAAAGCAGGGGAGGGGGACCTGACAATTCAAAATTATGAGCCTCTAATGACGGAGGATTCAGTAAATTAATATACTTGTTCCATCTGTCAACATCCAAGTTTAAACCCTGTTAGAGTCAGAACCACCAGTCTACATCATGAAATTGCTACCATGTGACTCTATTTCATTGCAGCACAAAAGGACCACCACCTGCATGATAATTTCAGGAGATTATGCCTTACTTCAGGAAAATAAGGATCTCTTAATCACTGTTACAACAGGTCTTGGCCAAATCCACTGGCACCGGTGAACATGTCGTGGAATCCAAGGAGATCTGCCCTTACGTCTGCCTACGCTCAGGATGCTGAGGCAACATAGCTCCTGTATCACTTTTGCCTTTGAAATGGATGACAAAGTGTGACCACAGCAAACCCGGTGTCCTGGAGATGCTAAAATGGTACTGCAATGTCTCACCTTCTCCTTGTTTAGACACAAAGTATTCCCTTTTCTCCCTCACATGCCTTCCCAAACTCAGACACCACCAGCATCTTTGCATGCCTAGATGCCCCCTTTCTGACAGCAGCAATTTGGGAGAGTTAACTTTTATCCTTCCTTCTGCTGTGTAACTTTCCCTTTCACATTTCTTTATCTGCCCTCTGAGCGCATCTGAACTTTCATGTTCTCCCAGCATGCAGACGTGCATTCCAAACTATGTCTAACAGACCAAATAAGAGGTTAATAAGAAGTGGCAACAGAAAGGAAAAACACAATCCCTGGTAACTGATAAGAATGACAGTGGCAGCCCTTTTTTGTTTGTCTTCAAATATAGAGTTAAAGATCTTTAAAAAACTAAATTTTGATGCCTTTGAAAAGAAAGAAGCACAAAATAACAACAGGGGGTTATTGCCTGTGAGCCACAGGGGAGAAACTCCATAATTCTTATTCTCCCTTTTGAAGGCTGTTAGAAATCTGATTCAAAAAAGCAACAGCAGAAGGGGAAACCTCTTGAGGCTGTAACCATTTCCTGTGATCATGCATAATGTGCTTCAAAAGTGGGTTTTTACCAATTCTGTTGATCAATTGCACCTCCTTCATATCCCTTCTTTTTTCTGCTGTGTTTACATCTGATGTGACTCAATGACAAGCACTGTCTGAGACTGTGAAACAGGCCTGTCATGTTGATTTATGGGCGCATCAAACCACAACTTGTCCAAACTGAAGCTCGCAGTTCATTAATTAGAGAGTTGTGACTTTGAAGTCAGCTTTCAGACTGTGGTTTTTAACATTTGGCTTAATTTATATGCTCTTGAATGTGGATCTCTAAGGAAAAAACTGAAATTCCCTTCTTGTCTTTGAACTTCTTTTGACCGCACAATAATCATTTCTTTGTCCAGAGTGATGCCTGCAATCCCAGAGTCATTAACGCGCATTGAACTGCCACTGATGAGTAAGCCCTACTGAATTAGAAAAACAGCCAGCAAAACAAAGCTGAGAGCCTTCTGCACAGTGATATCTCACAATTACATGCCTTCCCTCCCTGTGCCATTTCCATTTTAATTACTGTTAGTCCTTTAGATTTACATTTTAGACACTTTTTAATCTGTTCCTTTTTTATTATAACAGCACCCAGTAGCGCGCCACTGTACTTAGGTTGTGTCAGCATTTTCATTAAAACACCTCCTCCCCTTTAAACCGCCCCCCCTTCCCTCAACTGCCCCTACTCTACAGGGGTTTATATCCAGGCTGCTAAACAGGACTCTAGGGTGAAAACTTGGCAGGGCGTGGAAAATGTACCCAATTTGTGTTGAGGGCGGAGCTGACAAAGGGAGAATGTCTGGGTCATTCCCAGTGTGTAAAACTGGTGCTTCCTGGCCTCTAATCTCATGTGAAGGACGCGGATGTGGAGGGTCACCTGAGAAGACTTCCTGCCAACTAAGGAAAGTGGCCACCTGCGTGCCGGGCCAGTGATGAAGCCGTTAAACTGAACTGTGAGCTGTTCATCGAACTTTAAATTCTGGCACTCCAAGAACACTTAAACGCAAAGAATTTCAGTCACTGGAAAAATATGAGGAATTAACATCGGATAACTTTGGAATGGGTAGAAAGATGTCATGATAATACATACATGCACAAAGATACGCCCCCAAAATGACTGAGCCTCACCCACACAGAACTGTACAGAAGGTGAGATGGAACACCCCCTGGGAAGGACTTACCACTTAGGGAGCTAATACTGTCCCCTAACTGGGTGGGGTGGCACACGCAGTAACTATGTGCACTTACAAAGTATTGTGCACATAGAAGCTACTGTAATATACTATTTTTTTTTTTGGTCAGGGAAACACAAATAAGTGAAGCTGGAGACTTCTCTAATCTTAACTCGTGCCATCGCATACATGCCTTTAGCAGTTATGATAGGTACAACTTGCAGAAAGAAGTTCAACGGAGATGGGAGTGTTTAATCTCGCTCTAACTTTGTTTGTCCAACCTCACAAGAGGTTAATTCTTCCAAAGGAAAAGGCCATCACCACACACCCAAGCTCTCTGAGCTGGAAAAAATAATCAAGTGTGTGTCCAAATCAAATTTTACTGAAAGCACTTCACTTCCTCCAGGCACATCTTGCAAAAGGAGCCCTGAAGGTTCTGCCCATGATCTCCCTTCCCGGAGCTCACACGAGGTACACCTGCAGTGGTGTTATAAAATATGTGCCGGCAAACAAATGGAACCCAGAAAAATCTGAGCGAAAACAGGACAATAACTCTAGTCTGAAAGCTGAGAACCGATAGAGTCAGCTCAGTTGTGCAATCATTTAAAAGATGAATGACAGTTTAATAGCCACTAGATAGTCCTCTGGGATCTGTGGTTTGAAAGTAAAATATGTATTGTCGGTACCTCTTTAGGCTGTTTTCCAGCATGTTGTTGTTGTAAAAGTTGAAGCTGCAACTGTTCCTGTTGTTTTTTATAAAACTCTTGAAGCTGCTGCTACAAAGAAAAGAGAGGATGGTAAGTAACAGAGGGTAGGTAGTGCCAATCCACTGTTCCTTTTGGTGCCATACAAAACTGTGATTTGAAAAACAGCATCCTTTTATCTGCAATGGCCTGACCTTTAGTTCCAAACTCGACAATAAATTTCAGTACACACTGACTATTCTTGGCATTATTGTTTGAAAAGTAATCCCCAAAATGAACTGATGAAAAACATACCATTTTCTACACAAACTAATTAAAATAAGGCAAGGGATGACCTTTGATTGTACAACAAAGCCAAAATGCCCTTGCTGAGAGTCTGGTGAATCTCTACTGAGAAACATGCACATACTTTCTAAATGATAGGGTTGGGCAGAACTGAAGGTTGTTTAGCGTATGTATCAACAGCTTGGGTAGCCAGCCTCCTCTGCATCCTGTCCCCACCACCTCACCCCAGCAACTCCTGTCACTATGGTATTGAATCTCATCTTTTCCACTCAGGTGTCCATGAAGCCCGAAGATTAGGACTCCATGGCACAACGGCCGCCAGAAGTTCATTTCAGCATCAGCATATGTGAAAGAAATAAAATCAACTCTGTACCTTACAATCCACCCAGTCCCCAATTTTTTTTTTTATGTTTTAAAGAAAAATTCTGTAAGCTTCTGAGTTGAAATGGGGACCGCAAGAGCTGTCTGTCACATTTAAACCTGCTCCCAGTGCGCTCCCCATTTTGCTTTGATTCACACAATTCAGAAGCCTCTGGACTTACAAAATAAAGGTATAAAGCCACATAGGCTTAAAAGATCTTATTTCTACCAAGTCCAATTATAGCCCTAATCTTAGTCCATTGGGTTCTCCAGGCCCAAACCCTACGCGCTTTGGCAGGGTCTTTCTCTTTCTGGGATGCAAATGCAACAGACTCTTCAGGGACAGGTCTGTGTCCAGCCTCACCCACACCGCTCTGCTTAATCTTCAAAAGGAAAAGTTGCTGCTCAGGTGAAGGGAATTTTGAATGGAGTGATGGGCCCTGGGTTGTGCAGGTCACTGGAGGAGTAGGAACAATTACCTGTTGAAGCATGAGGGCCTGCTGCTGCTGGAGGAGAACCTGGAGCTGCTGAGGGCTCAGCACTTGTTGCTGGAGGATCTGCTGCATTTGCTGGGGAGTGATAACTTGAGGTGTCATCATAGCCACTGACACGGGAACCTAGAACATTAATAAAGGATAAGTTAGAAGCCAGGAAATCGCACGCACACACACAGCCTCCCAGGTTCAGCGGCTGACTGTCATCAGCCTGCTTCAAGAACTGACCAATTTCCCATGCACAATGCATTTATCCAGAGGGAATGCAGCAACAAATCCCATTTAATTTATTATGGAGTTTATTTTAAGTAAAGAAAAAAGAAAACCTTGCAGCACTGACAGGTGTTCCAGGCAGTTTTTCAAGCACACAAGGACTAAAGGCTTAATAAATGCTATCTGGAGTTAGGTTAGAATGATCTCAATTTCTTATTAAGAATGAATTTTCAGTCACAATGAACTGTAGGGAGTTAATGCAAACTTGAATTTTGGTTTAGAGAAGTAGACAAAAGGGAACCAATACCTTTGCAGCTGGAGCTAATATGATCCAGTTCCTCCATGGACTGTGATTTTAAGAACAATCAGGAATGCTTAGTCTTGTGGATAACTAAACCTTGGACGCACCTTCCGAACTTAAACACAAACCCTTCCTGTGATGCCTTTTACCCTTCCTTATTCACCCAGCATACAGATGTCTCAATTCTTTCATATTACGTGTGATACCATTAAAAGCCGCTTTCCATGACATTTCAGTGACAAACAGCTCCAGTGATGAACTTGATAGCATTTCATATTTGCAACTGTTAACACATTTCTGCACGGGCATCTCTGCAAGGAACCTGCACACAGTATCTGAAAGGATGATGTCTTGTTCAGATAAAACACTGACATTAAAATGACAGGCTGTCTTGGCCAAGGTTACACAAATTGTATTCAAGCGGATACCTAATGACAATGCTATGAATTCTGCAAGCTTTCTAGAATGTAATTTAGCTATTCAAAATAATCACTGCACTTGTGTTTAATTTGCAGACTACATGAGAACCATTTTGTCAGTCCCCGTAATACAAGAAGACTATTTCATGAAAAACCACCCCCCCAAATAAAAAGATAAGGAAAGAAAAAAAAAACAATGAAAGAAAAGACAAAACCTGTATGTCTTCTAACAGTAATATTTAAGCATCTTACTTTTCTTTGGTTTCTAATCAAACATGTGACAGCAAGAAGCAAGAAGCAGTAAAGGATATACTTTGTTAAAAAGGATCTGCTGTCATCTCATGTATTACAATAAAAGGTAATAACATGTTTTGCACTTTGCCTGTGTGCCACTTAAAAAAAAAATCCGGCAGACAATAGCTGATCAGAAGATAAAAGAATTTAAAAATCTTTCAGGGGAACAGTAAGCAAAAGCAAGAAATGCAGTATTAATTTTATGTAACATAATGTCTTAATATGCAGTTTATCTTGACTTTTTCACATGATTTGTCCTGTCATTTGCATAGCAAGCTCTCATTCCTAATTTCACAGTCATTATGCACTGATGTCCCGATTTCTCGGCATCACTAATTTTGATGAACTAAAAATGGTTCCTGAAGGTCAGATTCATGTATAGTGAACACCCTCTACTGCTGTCAGCGGCATGTTTTGTGTGGGGGAATGTTTATGCGCAAGTTTTGCACTATTTGGAAAATACTACCTAGAACACTTGAAAAATTTCATTAACCCAACTCTGGAAGGTCATCAAGAAATTCTTCCTATTGCAGTGGCCTTTCAAGTGTAGATGTAGCTACACTGTAATTTAAAACAGATGGGACCGTCTGAATATTTTTATATGCAAACGGGGACAGATGTATATGAATAGATAAATCAACCTTTTAAAAAGATACTTTGTCACGTGAAATATCCCAATGGTTAGAACAGTGAACTTGGATTCAATCTAGGGCAAACACCAAGAAGACATTATCGAAACACCTAACCATTTATAAATTAATTACAATTAGTCGACTCTGTCCTTATATAGAAGAAATGTTTTAAACTTTTCAATATGTATTGGGTGCCAATCACTATCTATTGAGCTGCTAAAGGCAACATATCACAATAGAAGTTTACTTTTCCTTGAGTGTTACATCATCATACAGGGAGGCTTGATTAAGCAAACAAAAGAACCATGTTTAAGGTTTCTTTTTTCCTCTGCTGTTTCTTGGACTGTGTACAATATAAATATTCTTGAGCCAAATTTCTGATGGTGATGAACAGGAAAACAGACAGGAATAGGGTGGTGTAAGATCTAAACTGGTGATGAACACGAAATTAACAGTGTAATAACAGAAATCATCATAGAAACAACCTCTTTGTAATTTTTTAAAAGAACTATGAAAAGGCTATGCTAGGAAGGGGTACGAGAGAACTTACAGGGAGTGATTGAAATGCCCTCTTATCTGGACTGGGGTGGTGGTCACTAAGATGAATATAATTGCCCAAATTCTTCCAACTATATACTTAAAATGAGTGCATTTTAATTGTATATACACTTCAATAAAATTAATTTTAAAAATTTAAAAAACTGACATATATAATTTTCAAACCCTTACATACAGCCAATAATTTAAATCTCCTTTTACCCTAGTTATTTATTCAACTTTTGTAGAAATGTTACAGAACATAAAAATGAGCTTAAGTCTCCTCCCTCCCCCGCCCTCCCGTTTTGGTTTTTTTTTTTTTTTTTTTTTTGCCTTTGGACATTCTGATGGAGGTGCTGATGAATTTTAAAACGCTTAAAGTAGCAGGCACAGCCAAAGGAAGGAAAGAGGCAAGAAGCCTGAGTAATCCTCCGGCCTGGTGATCAGTCTCTGAATAATCAGAAGTGGGCTATTATATCCTCATGGCCTTAACTTTGCTTTTACTATCTGAAACCACATTTTCACACCAGTTAGCGCTGAGCCTCCGAAGTAGACTTGAGCTTAATTTATAAATGTGATAAAACTGAGATTTCCCCAAAGTTTCTGCTCCAATGTGTCATGAATATAGGTTACGGAAAGCTTTAACAAACATAACCAAATGGACAGAAACCATTATGGGGTAGAAAACGGAAGGAAAAAAACAGAGCACAGTTTAAGGCTTTAAATAGTTAAGAATTATAGCCTACATATCCACTCCCTTAACGCCCAATGTCCAAGTTTTTCATGTAGCTAGTCCCTACTAATACTAGGAATCAAAGGGCACGCAGTACCAGCGAGAGGCTATTATAGCCCACACTTTATTGCCCATTACTACTGAGGTCATTAGCGGCAAGAGTGATTGTACCGGTCTTAACCTATTGATCACTGTAACTACTATCATTTAATCCTGTGTTGAATGTCTGGAAAGTGGCTAAAGGCACACAAGAGAGAGTGCTTTAGCTTTAGCTTTGAGAAATATGGCCAAAGCTTAGAAATTACACTTTGATTCATAAAATCTAGCCAGTGGTTTAAATCAATAGTATTTAAAACAGTCATGTAAGTTTTTAACCACAGTGCTCTAATATTTATGGGCTCCTCTTTGAGAGTATTCACTCAAAACTAAACTTTTTCCCCTGATTCCATGCCATCTCCCTCACTCTCCTCTTGAGGAGGGGGGGTGAACCACATTAATTTCTGATGTTTTGTGTGCTACAGGGCTCACACCTTAAATTGGTGTTCAATCTAATTCTTGATTTCTTTCTCAAATGACAATTTAAATATAATGCAAAAAAATTATATCCCTGATACTGTAACTACCTTAACTGTTTGAGTATATAGAAATGAGTATGTTTTATGAGTTAACAATGAATCATAGAAGGCAATTTATGAAGAACTAGAATGATTCTGTCTAGCTGCCTTCAGGGATCAGAAATTCAAATTAAACTTCTGGCAGACATTTAAAGAATGCTAGCATACAAAACTGAATTTAAAAAACACACACAGTTAACACTCCTTAGTTGCGTTTCAAGAGGAAATCGTGAATTAAAACACACACACACACACACACACACACTCTCTCTCTCTCTCTCTCTCTCTCTCTCTCTCTTTCTCTCTCTCTCTCTCTCCATGAAACACTGTTGACTGATACCAACTGGGTGTGGCTGACCCCAGGTGTGCATAAACCTGCAAGAATGGCAGAAATACAGCCGTTGTACACTGCTAGTGTGGGCCTGCTGCTACCTTCATACAGCAATTGGCAAAATGTCCTTAGCACTAACAAGTGCTGTTAAAAGCCCATATACTGCTGTATAAATTTTGCCTGATGCAGTTTTCTTTTACTTCAAAATGACTTCATATCACCTGAATGCTAGAAGACTATTAAAATGATAAGCTTCATTATTTTATTTTATTCCCAGTGGGAAAGGTAGGTGATGGGAAGGGCGGGTAAGTATAAAAAGCAAACAAATAAAAACACCCACAGAAGCAACACAATTCTAATCTAGGAGACAATCGGAGGAATTGGGTGGGAGGGGAGATGATACAATATAAATACTGAAAATAACACGTTATCATTTTTTTGCTTTCTCTTTAGTTTACATTCACATTAACTACAAGTAAATACTGCCCGATATAACCAAACATAAATTTTGTACATTGGCATTTTCTCATAATTGCTATGTGCACAAATAATAAAAATGAGTGGAAATATTTTAAATACAGTTTTATTGCCATTCATCTGGATTAATAATTAGAAACTATTTTTAATCTCTTCTTATTAACGACATCTATGTCCCAGAAAACTCGAGTCTCTTATAGACTTCAGGATGTGTTTGGATAACTGACCAGGTTAGGCAGTGTGACCTGGTTCGTCATATAATAAGAGCAAAACAAATTAAATTAGAAGACTCCAGAACATCAAAACAAAACCAAAAAAAAAAAAAAGAGGCTCCATTAAAAAAACAAATTATGCCAAATTTTATAATGACCACATAGAAGCTAGCCCATGCAGAAGTCACTGCCACTGCCCCCTGTGAAAGACAACAGTTTTCATAATTAATAAGCCAATGGATACAACTGATATATTGGCAAAGAGAAAAGTTAGGAAGCTTCTATTCATTCCCCATGGTATTTAGAAAGAATACACACACACACACACACACCATGATGCAAGGTAGCTGTATCACAGAGGAAAGAAAATATATTTCTGACATAATATTTCAGTCTTCAAAAAATAAAAAAAGCCTACTATTCATGTAGAAAGTATAATTCTGTTTCATTATGGAATTCTGCTTTTTGTATAACTCTTTTAGACTTAGCTATTTTGCCACAATACCGTACAAAGCACTAAGGCAGGTAATGGTTATTATATTAATGCAAAATCATCTAAGTAGTCAGTCATTAGCATAACTGTTCTCTCAGTAACAATACAACCACCTATTAAAATTTTAGAAAAAAAGGGCCTCTTTAAAATGCAATTAGCATTTCATTTTTTATCATTTTGTTTATTACATTCTATCAAGAAAGACTATCTTTCTTTCAGGAAGGATTGTATGACCAAGATTTGCCTGCCAATCAGGAGTTATTTCAGGTTATTAACCCTAATAAACAATCTCTAGCAAAGCTGAGTTCTTCTTTTGTCTTTAAATTTAAAAAAGTGGCAGAAATTCCTATTTGTTTACAGCAGAGGCATTAGTGGAACCTCAACTGCTCTCTTCTAACATTTCCCATGTACACAAGGTTACTCCACTAAGTGCCAGCGTAACTGTTTTAGCTCCAATAAATATCAGCTTCATTTGCATAAAAATGTACAGTTTACATAAATTAAATCGATTCTCCCACTAGCAATTGTTAAATACAGGAAACAATGGAAGCTATATATGAAAATAATCATCCAATAAGCACTAATTTTTTCAACCTAGCAACTATTGTTATTATTTAAATCAAGAAAAATGCTACCTCTTTCCTCCCTCAATCTCTTTATCCTGTAGGAGGGATAGAAAACAATTTAGTGCATGTGAATCAAAGCTGCTATGACATTTTATATTAACAACAATAACAACAAAAATCTTTTTTTTAAGTGCTGTAAATCAGAGGAGAGAACTATTTCTAGAGGGTACCTCAGAAAAGATTCTATCCACAGATTTTTAGCTCACGAAGAGAAAAGGAAGAGGCCCTGGCTAAGTAAGTTCTCTTAAATTGAAGCATTTCGCTCTTCAAAATTAGTCTTCAAAAATGAGGTAGCCACTATATCAATCTTGAGACACATACGCGATTAAAATAAGTAAAGATAACTTGTAGATACAGTTAAAGATCAAAGGATAGTTAATTGGAGAAAAATAAAATGTTTACCTTTTGTCAATAAAATATTTTTTAAGTCTAAAAATTAAATGTATGGCTCTGCTTTCTTCACACTCTCACCGGTGTAGAAAATATAGGGAGCTTAACTGCATATATGCATTTCTTCCCATATTACTGAGATGCAAGGGGGAAGAAGAATTGGATTTAAACATGCAGGTTGGCAAAAATTCCATCATTCCAAAGTTGTATAAGGCCTTACTTAGGGTGCTGTCTCCTCTTTTTTCTTTTTTTCCCCCAGAATTACAACTTCAGTTTCTCAGGTTGTGCAGTTTCTCACGCCTATTTCCAACACCTTCACCTTATACATCACAGTTAAGCTAAGGGGTGAAAATTAGATTCTAATGAGAAAACATCAGTTGCTTCTTTGACAATCTTGCCATTCACTTATTCATTTCTAATGAAGGTAAAGCCCAACCAAAAAAGCTCCCTACATGTTAAAGGTCAAAATATGTTCAAAAATACTTAGTAAAATCCAGGCAAATGGGAAAGCTGTGAGGACCCGTCTCATGAAGTGGTGTGACAATTAAGAGTAATTGTACAAAAAGCCATCTTCAGGAGCAAGTAAAAGAAATTAAGCTGCCACAACTGTAACAGGTTAGATGAAAAAAAAAAAAATCAAAATTTAATGTATTCTCCCTTGTGTCATCTTGTTTTGTCAAGACATCAAATAGAATTGGGAAGTACAAAATAACAAGCCCTTGAGAAATCAGAGAAGCCGACCTTTTTGATGTTGTTGATTTACCTTGTTCTCAGTTATTTGAACAATGATGTTTCAGATTTAAGGGCAAGATAAAGCTTAAAAATTAAAACATGATACCAAGGTATTCTAAAAAAAGTGTACCATAACATTTAGCTTGCATCTCCATGCTTTTAATCGGATTTGAAAATGAGGCACAATGCATGGGCTCGCTACTCATTTTTCTCATTAATTTCTCTTCAAACAACTGCCAGGTTGGAAGAGGGATTCGGAGAAGATTATTCCTACAATCCTAAAGCAGAGGCCCAGTTTAGCTCTTTCCAGATAATTCTGCACTAGATTGTTTAGCTAAGTGGTACCTGAGGTTTTTGTTTTGTTTTTTTAATTAAAGAAAATAAATCTAAATTTTATGAGAGAAAATAGTATTGTACAGTCTGAAATGACCAAAACGAATGTCCAGAAAATTCATGCTGTTTCCAAGAAGAGAAACCTTTCACTAAACAAAAACAAATTCAGCTTAGGGAGTTAAGACTAACCCCAAATCTAGCCAGGCAGGCACACAAAAAGCTACACTCTTCTTTTGCCCCAAGAGATCTACAGCACATCAGCAACATAACTCCTAGACTTACATGAGATATTGTGTACAAACACATCCAAAATTAGTATATCACAAGATAGCTCTCAATTTTTTATATGCAGATAGCCTCTTCTATTACAGAATACATATGATCCAAAACATGCAGTAGTTAAAAACACGTTTAAAAGGCACTAAAAGTAAATAACCCAGTATTTCTAAGCACCAGCATTTGTAAAACTTGGACTAGTAGCTATTTAATGATTATAACTCCTCGTTGTGGAATTCATATTTTAACATGTAACACACGCAGGCAAGATTTATGTATTTATTTAATTCTACCTTCTCTCATCATCTGTTGCTGCATTATCCCTTGCTTAAATCACAAAGAACTACCTGAAGTGGATTCTAACTAGCTATTACATTTGTCTAGCTACTAAGAGCACAGTTTTAAGTTTCTCTTTAGTGATGTTCACCTACAACTAAACCACATAACAAAATGAATTTCTCCAACCTTTTTTGCCAGTTCAAATTTCACTCAAATTTTACTTCAAGCTGAGAAGCTGGTCACAATAGTCTCTCGATTGTCTCAGAAACACGCTAACTCAAAGACACTTCTGCCACATTAGCCAAGATAAATCCGGAATTTATTGCTTTTAATTAATCTGGATTTTAATTTTCCTGTATTTTGTAAATGTGTGGAGGTTGGCTGAAAAGTTGCAGAACTGGTCAGTGTCACGAAAGAGTTTATCTTCAAGTGACAGGCCCTGACAACGTGCAAGTATAAGGCAGCGATGGTGAGGGTTTTGTTTTTGAGATACACTTAACTACAAACAACAAAAAAAAAAAATTCAAGCCAACCATTCCTATCACAAGCTTTCTGATGATTTATGATTTACCAACTGAGCAAGGTTACGCAACACTGCATGCCTTTAGATGCATTATTTCAGCTAGTTGAGATTTAATTAAGATCACAGCCTCTAAAAATCCCTGTCAAATGAAAATTCAGAGAAGACAATACACTATATACCCTCATGCAGAATGTTTCCAATCCATCCCCTGGAAAAATATGAGTTAATCCACATTTCTAAGGCTGCAGACAAAAGTTCACTAATTTTGTTTTCTTTTGACACTTAAATTGTTTTCTATTATATGTCATGAGATCATTCCCTTCCAGGGAGGGAAGAAAAAAATCGAGAGTGAAACACGTTACAGAAAATGCACTTGACATTATTATCTGACATTATCATAGCTTAGCTATGATGTCATCACATTTTCATATAATCAGCCCATGCTTAGAAGATTTTCATTTAATGAAATATGTTTATTTAAAAACACAACACAAACGAGAAGGCTACCTTCCCTGAATTACTCGGATTAAATAATTGACATGTTATGTTTCTCATTTCCTTAACTGATCAACTTTTTATCAGATGAACTGCACATCTGAGTAAGAAAGAAAGTTCTCCGGGCAAATAGAATATAAAGCCCACTCCTTTCATTCTATAAGTAGTTCTTAGGGTTAAAGAAAATATAAAATAGTTTTATTCTCACAGATTAGTATTGACCTATGCATTTTTATTATAGAAAAAATTTATAATCATGTGGCCCTTTACCTAGTGCAATGTATTTTTATTCACATCATGCTAATATTTAGTTGCTTATCTCATGCCTTAGAAATGACAGGTGCTTGCAGTCTTGCTCTTGACAGGCCACTACACAAATAACTGTCTTGCCTGAAAGGGCTAATGCAGTACTAATGAACAATAAATCAACTTTGATTATCAAGTGTCAGCCCAATCCGTTTTCAGTTCAGCTCTATCACATCCCAGAGTAAGTCAGCCACTGTCTCTGGGTAGGCAGTCTGTATTTTGGTTTCATTTTCATACACTTTTCATTGAAATGTGTCAGGCAGCTACAAAGGGTCACATAAGATAGTAGATCCTTTTTCAATTTACGCAAAGGGTATCAATTAGAAGAAAGCGCTTCTGTCTTCATTTGGTTTACTTAGTGATGAGTCAACATTCGAGAAAATTTTTAAACATCAGCAAAACATCAAAAACTAAACTAAAATCTTCATGTGATCATGTTTGAGGTCTTTGACAATGACATGCTAGCTTGAACACTTTACCACATAAACCACCTTTGACTGCACATACACATTCCTCTTGGAAAATCTATTACAAACAAACGAACAACAACAAAAAGGAATATGGGGTCGCTTCTAAAATAAAATTAAAAAAACTTCACTTGACTTAACAACAAAAAAATTGGCTTCTTTAACACTGACTTCCTAATGATAAAATAAATGTAACTTATTTTTTTCTTAAGCAGATTAGTCACTGATAGTATGATTCACATTTCCTGTTATCAGGCTTAATTTTTCCCCCAAATGTGTCACTTTCAGAATGTTGGAATCTATGGAAATTAGATGATTTGCATTTTTAAATTGGCTTGATTAGAACATTTGGTCTGTGTGGACAAGAATATAAAATGAATAGATATTTTACCTATCACTGGCAGGCCTTGAAGGAGTTAATCCCAAAGAGGAAGAGCCTATACATACTTTGCTCTAAAACTTTACCACCCATTTCCTAAAGATCCCCTTCTTCCCATAACAACACTTGAGGGAGAGGGGGAAAGTCTCCTTTTCACTGACCGTCTTTCAGTTTTGACAGTTGAGTTGGCTACATTCAGATGGGAGTAACCTGCGGCAACTCCTCAGTCGGCTGCGCGTCCTAACCCAAACCCAACTCGCTACTTAATTAACCAGCAAAGTAACACAACAGAAGCTGAGGTTCCCCAACCTGCCAGAGTGTCCCCTTACAGCCTGCCTGGGTGTGGGGCTTTATCCTGCCCCCCTCCCCCCGCCCCACTGAATGTGAACTCTTTCAATTTGAACAGTTAAGCTGAAAATAGCCTAGACAGATATAGAAACACACTATCAGAAGTAAAGAAACATCCACAGGGGTTACACTGAGATGGAAGGCTCCTTGTATATTTCACACGCTCTGAAAGTGACATAAATCACACCCCAGATACGTCCCCGGAATAGAGTGATGGCGAGGGCTTTACCAAAGTGGCTGCGTGAAGGCCAGACCAGCAGAAAATGAATCGCAAACGAAAAGGAGAGAGCGAGAGCGAGAGAGCAACACACAGCCAGGACTTCCTCCAACTCTCAACTACACCCCACCCAAGAACATTTAAAAAAAAAAAGAGCGGGGGTGGGGGGATGTCTCTCTCCAGGACCCACAGGCCTGTAGCTCCTTCTTCCCACCCCTCCACTCCCTCCTCCGCCTCCACTTCCAGAGCTCAACTCCCACCCAAGTTGGTAAACAGCAACTGTTATTTTTTAAAAAGACTCAACTTAGAAACACTCGGGCGCTCCTGCCTTCCCCGGCGAGGCCCCAGGAAGCTGGCACCGCGGAGCCCGGGGAAGGAGAGCAGAACGGCAAAGATCAATCGTAGGGACCAACCTG
>NW_006440638.1:9554854-9611969 GCF_000325575.1 Pteropus alecto | reverse complement strand
CCGCCCGGGCCCGCTCCCCGCGCCCGCGCCCCGGCCCCCTCCGCGCGGCAGGTGAAATCACGCTCTGGTGCAATCCTGCTTTTGTCTCTAGAGCAACTCCACTTAATTGCTGTTAACCCTTTGACCCGCCTCTGGCTGACGTCTGGGAAGCCGGGCACCGCGCGCATCTCCCCTCCGGCCGGGGCTGACGGTTTGGGGGTTTTGGTCGGGTTGCGTGTTTGTTTCGTCTTGGAAACTGATAGAGAGTTGTCCTAACCTTTCGGAGAAACCCGAGAGGCAAAGGAAGGGAAGCCGCGCGCCCGGCGCACACCGGGCTGCTCAGAGCAACTGTTTAGACTCGGAAGGGGATGCGGGGCTCAGAGAAGCGCTTTCCTCGAAAACGGCCTTTGCAAGAGAACTTTCGCTTCACGTCGATGGTTTAACAAAGCTTTGGCCTCTTTTCCCACCCCCCCCCCCTTTTTCTTTACAAGAGTCGGGCTCGCCAAAGTGTGCTTGTGCGGGTAGAGGAAAACTACCCCGACACAGGGGCTGAAATAAATAGCCAAACGTGCCTCGTCGCTGAACCAAGCTACTTCCCCTCGAGAACGACAGCTGCTAAAGAAAGCATCTGACACACGTTCGCTAAGAAATAATTCTTTAAATTCCTTTCTTATTTATACAAAAACAGCAACAAAAGCTACTCTAGATAAGTACTTTAACATGACCTCTATAAGAAACAGCCGCTGCTCTTTAATGCTATTTAAAGCTGAGTACACTGTGTGTGGGTTTTTTTTTTTTTTTTTTTAAGTCACCAATATGCTAAACTCTGTTGGCTCAATTGGCACGATTTAGGTGCCAGATTAACTTAGTCAATTTCGGCAGCTCTAGAAATCACCTCTATTTACTACCCTTACATTTAGAGAGAAACTTATTGGCCTATACTTAAAACATTTTTATTTCTTAAAAATTCAAGGAAAAGAAGTAGTGACATTAATGATTACCTATTTTCTTTCAATTTAAAAAGAAAGGCCACAAATCCGAACCCAGTAATTCCAGTATCACTTGAAAGTATTTTTCCATCTGAGGTGTTAATGCAGGTTACTACAAACCAGAAAGCATATTGATAAAACTTCCAATCAAACAAATGCTTGAATTTCAATAAGGTCAGCAGGGGAGCAGACTATTCTCCCATTAGTCTGGCTGCAAAAGAGACAAAAGCGCCAGTTGACTATCAACTTATGATCGGATGTTAAATGAGTGCAGCACAGATCCCTCTCCACCCTAAAGTGTTTTTGTGTCAGGTAACAAATTTATTAATGGAATTTCTCAGGTCACAAAAATGTGACCCCACCTTCTCATGAATATTCAATAGAGAACCAAGGGCATTCTTTTTGGGGGGAGAAGGGCCTTAAATCTGCCAGAATTTACCATGAAATCAGTAGAGTTCTGATTCTTAAAGAGACAAGGCACTCCTTTGGGAGGAGCTGGCAGGGCCCCAAAGACAGGAAATAAAAATATAGGAAGTTCTCTTCAACCAATGCACACTGAGAAAGTGGAAATGGCTATTTCAAACAACACGTGATTTTTTTCAAATTAAAATTATTTTAAGATTTAATGTAATGTCTATGAACAAAATTGGAATGCACTTTGAACAATTCATTTTTTTTTAAAGACAAGCCCTTTGTGAGGCAGCCATAAAACGCACGCATGCTTTACAAGTTTGGACTACCTTCTTTGTAGGTTAGTGTTTATCAGCTAATAGTCTCCAGAAATATCAAAACAAACAATAAACAAACAAACAAGCAAACAATGAACATGAGAGAGGCTTATGACCCAGCTGTGGAAATGAGCCTTACACAAAATAATTAGAGAGTGATGCAATGCAATAGTTACACAAGTACTGAATTGCATGATGGTGGCTCTAAGCACATGGGACCACAGAAAAGGGGGAGAGAGATCAGTGGGAACGGGAGATGTCAGGGAAGACCCCTTGGGAGGCTGTGTTTAAAGAACTGATGGTTGGATAAAGGGGAGGTGACAATATAGAGAAGGAAGTGGCTTAGCAAGCTAACTCAGATGCCACCTGGAGCCATCCCTGCCCTCTCTCCAAACATGACACAGTGACTCAAAGACAACTTCTAGGCAAGGAAATGCACCACCAGTGATAAACCTGGATAAGTTGTATATGCCCCAGCCATTCTGATGAATTCTGGACTCTCAGCATCCCCTTCCATGTGGTTCGATTGACCTGCCCTGTTCTTGGGATTCAGTGAGAACTGGAACCTCCCAACACTGGACTACAATATAAAATGTAAAACATACAGTGATTCACAAGACTTAGTTAATGCCATTTATCCATTACTATGACTGACAGGTTATTTTTAAAATGCTGCATTTGAAAGGCCAAAAAAAAAAGGGGAGGGGTGTATTTTTTTGGATTGTGAGGGCTTTAGAATGGGTTACTCAGCCATAGAGTCTCATTTAGTTTTCAAAACTTGAACAGAAATTGCAACCCCCATTTTACAGAGGATGAAACTGAGGTTCAGAAGGGCAAAGTGATTTTTTTTTTTCATCCAAGAATCAAACACACCTAGCACCACAGGCCCCAAAGGGAAGCAGAGGCAGATACTGAATAATTACAGAAAAAGAGAGCCCATGATAATATAAAATGAATACCTGGGGGTGGGGTGAGGGTGGGAGAAGGCTAATGTTTAAGGAAGAGTGAGGGAAATGCTAAATACTGTACTTAAAGTATTTTTGATGCCCACATCCTAACACCTACAAAAGATACAGCCCTTGTTCAAACATCACATATTAAGAAACCTATCAGTTGCTAAATGAGTCCATTGTGCAGCGGGCTGTGTACTTAAGAACAGATTACTATGATCCCACACCAAACTCAAACCACCAAATAACACACCTGGGACTAAAATCATGTATTATATTTGGTTCTGCTGAGCCTTAGCCTTGAATGCAGAAGAAAGTGAAAGGTTTTACTGCCCATTCAGAGCTGAGAATGGAGATAAGGTGTAATTTAAAGGAAGAGTAAGAAGGAGCGTGTCTTGTCAGGACATTATTCCCGTACACTGAAGAATGGCACAGCAGCAAAGGAGGCACCAGCAGTGGTGCCTGGCCCACGTGGTCCTCACCTCCAACTGAGGTTCTGTTTTTGTCAGAAGCTGCTTGGAAATAACCAAAGAAAGACACGTGAATGGACACTGGCTCACACATTTCTAGCAGCATCAAGAGCGGGAGACCTACCCAGATAAAGTCAGTTTAGGTACCAGGTTCTCATATGAAACAACTGTAGTTTCTGTTGTAGGAAAATTGATCTGTCAGAGTCAGTGAAATAAAAACTGATGAACATTTTGATGGGTCAAAAAATCAACTGCATGATGAGAGGCCAAGACCTTAATTCAATTCTCCATCTTCTTCCAAACAACACTTGCATTAACACTTATTTCCTCTCCCTTTTCCAATTAATTTAGTGGAGTACCCTGAACATATTCTGAAATGACAGAACTTAAAGAGATCTGACCAACTGATTCTGTGCTACAGAGAACGCGCTGACACAATGGGAATTCAAAATTCAGGCCCCTTACTCCAGAGTAAAGAGCTTGAAGGCCTTCCCAGGACAGCAAGTGTCTCCAGAGGGAGCACTGCTTTAGTATTTCTGGCATCTCCGAAGACCACCAACCCGCAGCCAATTAGAGTTACTAAATTGCAACAGCAATACCCGATTCTTAAGATCTGGGCATTTGTCTCTAAGGAGCTGCTATTCCTTCTTGATTTAAGTGGTGCTTTTACTTAAAAATATAAATTAATACATCATCCATCTACAGAGAGCTAAGGCAGTTAGCTCAATATTGATATTGTTTATGTCGCTGTTATGTCTGTGTTGACAATGAAGCTAATTATGCTTTTTTTTTTTTTCCTCTGTGCCTGCTTGGCCAAGGGAAAAGACTGTTATAGATCCTCCCTGTTATACAGAAGTTTAAATTTCTTGTTATGACATCCTCTCAATTGCCATTAGCACTCTCCCCTCCCCCCAGCACTAACTCTAAATGTAAAGACATTTATAAAACGTCAATGGTAAACAAAATCATGTATGGAAAAGAAAACAGCAACATTTTGTCCTGACTCTACATCTGACTGACAATAACAAATTACTCTCTCATTTATGATAAAGCTATATAATCCCTTGTTTTAATATAATATAAAATGTGTTACAGAACTGCTTCTACCATAAAGTTAGAGCAGATTACATTGAAGTGCACAAAGTTCTCAAAAAGGTACATGTTTTAAGGAAAGAAATCATTTATCCTTCAGATATCGGAAAAAAGAATCAGCACCACAATCAAGTGTGAGTCCTTATTTTTCCTCCAAAGAATGACAGCATTTATGGCATACCCACATGCAAACCCTCGATTTTAAGCATAAGCAGAACTCGGTCACTGAAGGGGGAAGAAAAGATGGCTCTTGGGGGATGAAACTGCATTTGAATTTTTTTTTTTAACTTTTGATTATGGAAATTGCTGAATATGAGATAAAGGTAACTGGCCACCTTTGTTTAGTAAAGTCAGCTTTTCTGGAGACCTGTCCTGTGCAGCAGGCTTGTGAAGAGGCAAAGGGATCCTGTTCCAGCTTGCCCTCTGAACAATGCTCACAGGTTTGCCTCCCATGCAACGTCACCCTCCTGTGACCCTAATTTGACACACCCTCATGTCAAAACCTTCTTTACGCCTGCCCTCTGCTGGCAAACCAGCCAGGATTAGGAAATTTCAACTACCTCAACTTATTCGAAAGACAACTTTTAAAAGCTGGAGAGAGAAAGGACACGTAATGAACTGTTAACTGGAATATATAAATTAAGACACTTAAAAAAATGGGGGAGGGGCGCCGCTAGTGAAATATGGCACTTTTAATGTAAAAACGCACATTCGTCTATTCTATTGCCTGCTTGCGCACAGCACAGGAGTGCCAAGCTCTATATTTTAGCTTGCCTAAGAGAACAACCTGTATTATGTTGGGCATCTTGCCTTCTCTTTTGCTCACTCTCCGGGGAAAGCATGTCGGCGCATTTTCAATAAAACACCTTCTTAGCAGTAAAGGGCCACTGTTCCCATTTCAATGGTCCCTAAGGTTTCATGATACAGTATATTTAACTGACTCGCAGCTCAAGTTTTCCTCTGGCATTCATGAGATCCACATAAAGGGGAGGGGGTAAAAAAGCAGAAGAAGAGCTTTTACCTATCCTTTGTTGAAGTAAGAAAACAGTTAACTTTGAAACTGATTAGCTGGCATGGCTTACACAAAACAACAGGATGCGCTCCCGTGCCCTCTCTCCACTGCAGGAACCCTCCGCGCACACTTTTGGGCAGGCGCGCCAGCAGGAGGGCTCTAGCATTAAGCGGGAATTTTCCCGCAGCAGCACCATGCTGGGGGTATGTGTGTGTGTGGGGGGGAGGGGTATTTAACGGTGCAAGTCATGTCAGTGTCAATGGGAAGAACCAGGCCTTACAAATCCCCGCATACCATTTCAAAAATATATCTCCAAGACGGGAAAATGAAGCTTAGCAGTTGCAACCTCAAAAGCATTCAGGAAGTAGCACTCTTGACAGCGCTTTAGATGCCGAGTAAATGCTCTTAAAAAGAACACCCAATCCAACCGACAATAAATCTTACACTGGGGAAGCCCGTGCAGGCTGTGGAATCCCCTCCAAAGATAATTGCCTTCCGCACTGTGTGGCATAGAAACTGCTACACAGAAAACATTTTCTGGGGCCCCGTAGCTCTCTATGAATTTTCTTTCCTTAATAGTCACCAATCTCACACGTACGTGTGCGCACACACATGCACACCCCAATCTTTAAGAACAACCACATAAAAATCCAAAAATTTGTCTTCGTTTGTAGAGAAGTTATCAGGCTAGTTCTCGGGGGTCAGGGGATGGAAAGGCGGGTTAGGCAGAGAGGATATGTGTAGGCACTCAGGAACAGAATCTGCAGCGAGCTGCGCAACCTTCTGTCTCCACTTCCCACTCTGAAGGCTCATGTGGTTTCCAAACAGTTCCAAAGTGGGATTCACCAAATAGACATAAAAAGGTAGGCAGAGCTTTTCCAGTCCTAAGTGGTCTTGAGCAGTGCCTGTTTAACCCCAAGATGATGCAAGAGTACTAGATACGACTTTGTAATGAATTAACAGAGTGTGGGCAAGTCACTTCGCCTCTCTGAGCCTACACACTTTACCTAAACAAAGAGAAAGATGGCAGAGATAGTCTCTATGGTTTCTTTAATAAGAAGAAGAAGAAGAAAGAAGAAGAAAGGAGGAGGAGGAAGAAGAAAGAAGAAAGAAGAAAGAAGGAAGAAGAAAGAAGAAAGAAGGAAGAAGGAAGATTTTCACTCTCTCTCTCTTATTTAAAATTGTACTGGATATATCAGCACTACAACGGAAGAGGAGGAGGAGGAGGAGGAGGAGGAGGAGAAGAAGAAGAAGAATAGAACTGTCATTACCGATGGCTTTTTATGTACCAGGTACATACTTCTACTAGCAGAGGACTAATCTCTATGTATTTTCTTTCTTACAATTGAGGTCCCATATAAAACTTCCAGGAATACAGTTAAAAAAAATAAACAGGGTTTTAGAGCTCAGGGTTCTTGGACACTATTATCATGTCAAGAGAGGAAGAAAAAAAAAAGGTTTTTAGAAAATTCTAAAGCCCAACAACTTGTGGGCCATAGAATAAGTCACATAATGTATTTTAAGTCTTGGTGGATTGAGCTGGGGCCTCGGGTGAGGATTCTAAAACTATCTGACTTCTAAACATGTTTATGTTCTTTGTCCTTGTGATTTTTTCCTTTTCTTTAACTATCAAAGTTCTTCTCTCTTTCTACTATGCCTGCTCCCACCAAAGTGATTTCCTGAATTTCTGGTCCTACCTCCCAAGCCCTTCTCCTGCTTCTGTCTGTTTCATTTTAGAAAGGAGAGAGGAAAGTAGATAGTTTTATACATCAGATGGCTACTGGAGGTGGTAGCATTTCCATTTCAGGTTGAAGTCATAGGTAATGTTTAGGTTGGACTGCAAAAGAAATGTGAAAGGAAGCATAGTATCTCAGAGGTATCAGACTCCTTCTGAGACCTAATAATTCTTGTCTTGAGAAATTACATACAGCAAAGTATATAGTCTAGCTCGCAGGCCAATTATTTATTTATTTATTATTATTTTAAATGGCATTTCCTCTTTAAGAAGAAAAGCAGCAGATGGAGCAGAAAGCTTTCAGGTCATATAGAACTTCCCTCTTTTCAAACAACTAAGGCATTGTGTTTGCACAATAGAAGGAATGTCTAATTGATCTTAATTAAATTCAGCGATGTCCAATTTTTGAGATGGGTCAGGACACATCTATGTAATGTCACAACCCAACAGGCTAGACCTTTGAAATCAGGGAGCTCTGTGGTTAGCTGTTCTCTGACACCCTTTTTCATCCATTCACTATCCCACTAACTTTTTCTACCCTCCAACTTTCTTCTCTCTACTTCAAGCTACTCCTGACTTCTTCCTGGCTTAGCACACACCGTGTAACAACAAGAGTAATACCCCTTACCGCTGGTCAGACTTCTGAAGATGCAAAAGTCCTGCCATATACTATCTCACCATTCTCATGAAAACCTATAATACAGGAACCGTATTATATCCATTTTATGTGAAAAGGTCAACTGTACTTTGGAGTGTGAGAGATGGGAGTTTGAATCCAATCGTTGCTACTGACCTACAAAGTAGATGAGTCATGAAAATTCATTTTGTTATCTCCTCATCTGTAAAGCAGAAGCAATCATTTGCCTCATAGTGGATATTTTTTGAGAGGGTGTCAATTTTTAAATTCATTTTCTCTGATTCCAGAGCACTGGTGTTAATATCTGATCCAATGATGGCAAGCAACTGGTCCATAAGTGTCTAGCCTAGCAAAATCGTCTCCTTTCATAGTTGTTAGGGGATTCATGTGAGATCACTTGGCTGGTGAATAAAAGAGCTGGGATGTGATTCTCTCCTCCAGAGCTTCTTTTTCTATTTTAGGAAGCTTCTTCATTTACTGGTTACAGGCTCAGGTGAGTTGGAGATAACCGCGAAACAAAGACCAGAACCAGTCATGACAAAGGAGGTGTTGGAAATACTGTAAAGAGGTTACAGGTCACAAACTGGGAGGTATGTACTGAGACCTCAGAACATGGTTTGACAAAGGAAGAGAAAATGAGGGATGGGCTGGTCCTGGTAACAGGATGGCTGAGAAATAGAGCAAATATTTACAGTGAACTCATGATAGGTTTGGCGCTTTCCATATTATCCTGTAATCCTTAATTAAAACCAAGCTACAAAGGAGACATCATTATGCCCACTTAACAGATGAAGAGACTATGGCTCTGAGAGTTAAAATTATGCAATATTGCATAGCTAGTAAGGGGAGAAGTGGGACTTGAATGACTCAAAAACAAGGTTTTTCTCCTTGTTTTTGGGTCATTCAAGTCCCAAGCTGGAGACCAGACTGAGGGCTAGAACTAAGCCTAGAAGAACAAAGTGGCTGGTCTAGTTTTACTTCCTTGGAAAACATGTAACCAAGAGTCACAGAGTCATCAGTATGAATGGAACCTGAAATAATGCAAAAGTAAAGTTCTGATATTCTCTTTGCTTCTTACGAGAATTCACAGTGACAACCCCGACTGACTACATGAATGTGGAATTGCCCCTGAATCTGTCAGTAGCCACAACCAGGCCACAACCAGGTTGGTAGGATGAGGGATGGGACAACGGGCTCATCAATTCTCTTCAATTATTTCTCCTTGATCAAGGAGCTTCTTACACTCCTATTTCCATTGCTGAGAACAGAGAAAACCACAGAGAGGTGGACAGACTTCTCTCCTCATCACCTTCCAACACATTACTGAGTACCAGGCAGTGGCCTAGTGGTCCTGAAGCTCTGGCCTCGACGGTACCCCACCTCTCCCAGCAACAGATAGTGTCTTAGATGTGTAGGGGAAACTTTAGAGTGATGGGGAGCATTTTGACCCTTATCATCAAAGGCACCGGACAATTTAGTATGGTAGTTCTGGAGAGAGACTGCCATGGGTTCTAATGCTGTCTGCACCGTCTCCTGACTGTACCTTTGGTAACAAAGGAAGAAGATATTGGGTTGTTTTGTTTTTTAAATCCAGGATAATCAGGCAGCCCCACTTTTAACTCTAGGTTACCAGATGTGTCACATCTACCAGCTAGGTCATCACTCGGATATGAGAAGGAGTTTGATGTTTGTTAAATGAGTTCTCTAGGACCCATTGGGGTAATCTAAGGAGGAGTCTTCTCTGAGTGACAAGAACATGTAGGTTGGCCAACATGAGAGCTAATTGATATGAACCCTCAACCTATGTTTTTATGATATTTTGCTACTATTATCTCTGGAAAGAAAAGCTTTCGGTAGAGCCCCAGCCACCATGCCTTCAGAAAGGGCTCAGCTTGCACCCAAATATATCATGGTTTAATGACTTAATGAACTGGTTTTAAGATTCCTTTCAAAGTTTCCAATGTCCACAGTACCCAAAGTAAGGAATGGAACTCTTAGTGCTCACAGAGCACATGGCATGGAACCAGCAATCTTTGATTATTTGCTGAATTTAAAAACAGAGACACAGACTACAGGGAGCAGAGAAGAAGGGCTCCTTTCTCAGCCTAAAGGGGCAACGAGACTTCTAAAATAAGACAAGGTAGTTGGGCAGACAAAGCGGGGGAAAATATTTTAGCTGCTGTGAATAGCACGTGCAAACATTCACACAGGAGATAACAAGAGCCGTAACATTGGGGAACTGTGAAGGACCCAACAAAGCTGGGCAATTATAATTCGTGGTATATCTTTTTTTCCTTTGAGATCAAAGTGTATTTCTTCTTTTCCCAATTTCATCTGTATTTCCTATCTCAAAATGTACGCGTCTCTTCATCTCTTCATTCTTCCTGTATAGGGCATGGTCTCTGTTTCTCATTCACATCATGTCCGGTATTTAACAATCTCTCCTAGCCTTGACCTCAGCGGGATCACACATACACACACAAATACACACTTTCCCCCCAAGTTTGCAGAGTTTGATGTTCTTTATTTCTATCCTGGCATGCTCTCAAACCTATGATTTTGATTCTTTCGTCCCAGAGATTTGGACTCAATGGATGTGTGATGCACCTCAGTAATTTTTTGGACGGTGAATTCGACTTACACCCAAGGGCTGGGAACCACTAGCATAATGTTAAAGAGCCTGGACTCAAGGAGTAGATACTTTGGTCACCAAAGGGGTTAAATAACATCCCATCAGAGAACGGAAGAGAATTCACTCCATACAGGGGCAAACTCACAAAGCATTAAGGACTTGTATTTAATCCCTTAGGAGAGGAAACAGAACTCCAACAAAACCAGCACAGTCAAGGCCTCCAGTGGGCTTTCACATGTCATTCCCTCTTTGCAGCAAGGCTCCAGTCGCTGAACTGTGAGGTCCAGTCTTAGTGCACTTTCTCGAAGGCAGCTGAGCTGTGCTGGGGTGAAGGAGGCTCTTGTTAATTTTTATTCACTGTTCTTTTAAGAACTAAGTGTGTGTGTGGGGGTGGGGAGGGGGGGTGGTCCGGGAGGGGGAGGCAGGAAGAACAACTAAAGTCCTGTCTAGTTTTATGAAACCGAATGTTACAGAGAAAGAGAAGGAAGCCACGGCTAAACAAAAAGTACTCCTCCATTAGGCAGATCATTCTCTGACAGAAAAACAAACGCATTCACGTGTAAGAGAGTGGAAGAAGCCACTCCACTAACTTAGTCATCTTACTATCCACAGCGTTGCATATGGGTTGGTACTTCCTTGACGTCTATGCCAGTCATTTCAACATTCTATCAAATATCAGTTCATCAAATGCCAAAAAGAGTGCCCTGTACTTTATAGCCCCTTAACAAATATTTGATAAATTTATAAACAAATAAACGATGAATGAATTAATGTTTTCTTCTTCCCTCCCTCCCTTTGCATTTCATTTGCATTTCATGTGTGCATTTTCATTAAACTACAGGCTCTAAAAGATGAATTCCGTATTTTTCTTCTTCTCTCTCAACTTGTAGTACGTGGCACAGCATAACGGAAAAGGTAGCTAAGTATATGTTAAATTATAGCATCGCTGTAGGTAACATGCACACGCAATGACAAGAAGGGCATTTCTGTATTGCCACGGTAGGGGCTAAAATCTTATTGATGACAATTCAATGATGGAGTGACCTCACATGCAAAAAATGAGTTCATACAGATGTACTGTGATTAGTTTCTCAACTTGTGCATTTCAGCGTTTCGCAACACCTAAACTGGAGTGCTACTGTAATCATTTGACAATTACCAAGACTGGTTTCATGCCGGGGAATATTCACATTTATCACCTGTTTCAGAGTGAAAACACTGGGAGAGATCAGGCACGGGGAATATTCACGTTTATCACCTGTTTTAGAGTGAAAACACTGGGAGAGATCAGGCACAGTGTCGGTGCAGGTTCCTCCTGCCACTCTTACTGAGAACCTGATACGGTGCCTGAATCTCAGTATGCGCTTCATAAACACGTCTTTCGATGCAAAAATAAACAAACTTACCTAATCTATGCCACAACTCGGTGAAGAGATCCTATTATTAGTCTGCGTTTTATATAGGTGGGGAAACTGAGGTCCAGAAAGTTAAATAACCCACTCAGAATTAGGCACCTGTTACCTGGAACCAACATTTAACTATAATGCCTAGAAAGATTAAACAACATGTGAAAGACACACTAATTGCTCATTTTAGGGCAGGACCCCCAAGTTGGGTCTTGCACCTCTTTTTCTTGCATCTCACTAGTATGAAACACACCTTCCCAATCACCTCTCCTACTGGCTTTTTTCCTTCTCTCTGAAGAAACAGACGTGGCTAAAAAAATTTCCAAATTAAAACCTGGCAATGGTTTCTATATTCTTGTTTCCTAAACCTATAAATCAAAACTGTCTAAACAGGTCATAAATGTTCCTCGGCAATATAATGGGAAAAGTTCTGATTTATGGTGCCGGTAGAATAATTTTAAATAATTACATAAGAGTTTTGAAAAATGCAATTAACACCTTTGGAAGTTTTTTGAAATGAAAATGAATCTCTGGAGATGACTGTTCCCATACATAAAGATAGCCAGTTAAAAAATAAAAATAAAGCTACAAGATGCAACCATGTCTAAACGATCTTATGGAGACAAGATATAAGAACTTTTATTTACAATGAGAATTCACTAGCATGACATCAATACATGTTTTAACTCAGATGACTTATCGCACGATAACAGCACAATTAGCACATGTCATT
This sequence comes from Pteropus alecto, assembly GCF_000325575.1. Lineage (NCBI taxonomy): Eukaryota > Metazoa > Chordata > Mammalia > Chiroptera > Pteropodidae > Pteropus > Pteropus alecto. Next base: position 9,599,606 of record NW_006440638.1, on the reverse strand, counting down.
TCTGAACATCAAAATTAAATCACCAAATAAACATCTTGTTTCTATTCAGCCCCAGATGATGCCTCTCTCCCTCTGTACTGGTTTGACACATCCTACCATACTGTCCTTTAAACACTTCAAATCCTCCTACCTGCTCTTGCAAATCTGGCCAATGTTCTTTCCTTCCTCTTTCTCCTCATTTGTGATTCATCTCCTCCTTCAAAATCCAACCTTCTACAGATGAAGTCACTTCAAACATCCTTCCTTAACCCTAACTTCCCTGGGTACCAAAAAAGGCTTCTCATCTTTGAATTTTCTTCTTCAGTCTTACACCAAGGAACAGTAGTTACGGTTTTATTTGATGAACTAATTGTTCAAGCTCACTTAGGCTAACAACCCTTCTTCTTTGTTCCTCACTCAATATTCTTCATGGTTGGCCCATCTTACCCATACCCTCTCCAAAGCCTTTATTTCCACTTTCGACATGAAGTAGCTTAACAAGGCCACCTCAGACTAAACTAACTTTTAAATTAAGTAGGCATTGCTTAATGCTACCTGTTATTCATTTTCTTCCAGATTTATCTGGGATTAGAACACTAAGCAATACTGAAGCAGCACTTGACTTTCCTTTCCACAGGGTTCTTTCGGATCCAATGGGAATTTGAAAAGTGTTACAACACTCCACAATTCATACGTAGAAATGGTCCAAGGTATCTCCCCAGACCTTTCAATCACCTGCGCTTACACTCAGCGACTACATAAAGAGAAACTCTCAGTCACTATTTTGGCCATGAGAATAAAGAAAAAGTCTTAGAATCATAGAAACTTAGATCTGGCATAGACTTAGAGATCATTTTAATCCCACCCCCTCATTTTCCAGATAAGAAAACTCATGCCCAGGAAAGAAAAATGACTAGCCAAAGGTCATACATATGAGTAGTTACTGGCAGAACCGACACCAGAACCCAAAACTTCTGACTCCTATTCTTTCCATTGCCTCATATAACCCGGGAGGGCAGATACACGAACCACAAAAACTACAATAATCAACCTCTCACACGACACTTTTTTCTGGTTAGGGGATATGTACAGAGACAGTAGTCTTTCTGTACTTGTTGGAATCAGCAGTGCTTTTTATTTTAACTGTAAATTATGAGTGAAAAATATACTGAATTATTAACTTACCAAAGGCACAGGATGCCAAGAATTAAGTCATCTTCCACTGCCGCTCGCTAAAATCCACGTAACTCTATTTGAGCTGAGCTGTCCAATAGGGTAGACACTAGTTACATGTGACTATGTTTAAATTAATTGTAATAGTTCTTCAGTCATATGCGTCAACCGTAGAAAATTCTATCAGACAATGTCGATAGTCTAGAACATATCATAAGTCTATGAAATGAGCATAATTTGAAAACCGCTACAAAGATGAATTAAAAGTTTGAAATACAGACTTTTTCCAGCAACATGGGACTTGCAGAAATATTCTAGGCCAACTGTATTTGGTTTCTGATAAGGAAACTGAGTCTTGGAAAATGTATTTCCATTGCTCTCCTAAGATTTACAAGCAGATAAATCAGAGGGTTGAGATTAAATGTCAAAAGTTGCACCAACTCTTATGGAGTTGATTTTTTTTACTAAACTTGCTGACTGGCTTTCTACTAACAATGTGGCACACTTGACTCTCTTTAAGATGATGAGGAATAAGCTGTCTATACAGCATCTATTTACTCCATCATCTTCTAAAAGGAAAACGGAGGTATGACAATTTACTCCTTATTTATTCTGCACCTACGTGGTTTTAATAGATCCAATTCTAACCAGGGGAATCTGGAGGTGGGCACGTGGCCCAATCTCAGCCATTCAGCAGATTCCCATCCCCTTGTCCACAGCGATTAGTTCAGGCATTGATGGTTCAAATCATTCTGTCAAATTCAGACTGGCTGGAATTACTGGGTGAGGTGCTCTCTCTTCTGCAGGATTTGTACAACTATAAGTATGTGAATCGGGGGCTCTCAGAGACCATCTTGCCTCAGGAAAGGGAGGATCTGACAAAGAATAAAGCTAACACCAAAAAGCAGCTGAATAAAAAATGTAGCAAGGCCAAGTTCTGATGATATTATTTGAGTGCCCAGTCTCCTCTGTGTCTGAGGCCAGGCTAACTCTTGAACTTTGAAGTTCTGTGAACCAACAGACTTTTCTCCAACTCACCAGCCAGTCTAAGTTGGGTTTTGACATTTGCATGTGGAAAGGTTCTGATTAATACAGGTAACTCTTTCCACAAGGAAATTAGGAAGTAGTTATATATTAATACTGCCAATCAACCTTGAAAAGTTTAGCAAGAGGGAAACACCAATTACAAAGCACATGATGGCAGTTGCAAATCTTGGTTCATATAATGCCATTCTGGGAGGGATTCCCCAAGTCAACCCAATTATACGTAAACTGTCCCAGCCACGCATCAATCACTAGGTTTCAATTCAGCACACGTGCATTTTTCTTTCGATCACCCAAATTTACAAGTTTCTTATCAGGTAGGCTTGCAACATCACTTTAAAAATTTATAAAGTGTCTTCTACTCATAGCCCTGGGAATTTCTTTAAGATATTTTCATCATCTAAAAAAAAAAAATACAAAAAAATTTCCCCCGAGGTCTCATGATGAAAGACTAGACTTCTTGGTCCAATGGGTTTCCACTCAAAATTCTTTTACTGTCCTTTTCCACAAACGCTGCACTGGTTCCTCACTCTTGGGTCTATTTCTCCCTTTTTCCTGAATTTGACATTAAAGTTTCTCTTTTTTATTCTAGGTCCAATTTCCCAAACTGTGACCATCATAACATCATAAAGTCTGACAATAAATAATTTACAAAATCGGCTAGCAAGTATTTTATCGTAATCCATATGTTTTAAGGAAATACATTCTGTCTTCTGGTGGCCTATTTTACAATGTCCACTGTGTAAACTATGCTGATTGAAATCACCTTCCGAGACCAGGACATTCTGACGGGAGAGGTTTTCAACAGATTAACCTCTCCTTAAATAATGGTAATCTTTTAAAAGGCTTTGATTTCTCCTTCATAAAATAAGTTTTAAAAATTAATTATTTTTAAAAAATATGGATTTGTACATGAAAAGCTGTTCTCCATTAGTGCCTGTTTATTTTATTAAATGATCTTGTAAAAATCCACTCGTTTCTATGCTGTTGTGCTTTCTGTCCAGCTTGTCAACAGCTCAGAGCTACTTTTTTTCCTTCTATTTAATTTTTTTGCTTCACCTTATTAATATTCAGCATCCCCAAATTTCATTTATTCTCCTATTATCATGAAATTCTAGCCAAAAATTAGTGAGGTTCTGTGGCTTTATATTTTTAATAATGATTATTAAAATTAACTTGGTATTTTAAAGTCATCACAAACAATTCCATCAAGTTCTCATAACATTATTGGTATCTTTTGTTATGTGTCACATGCTGGTGTCTCTGGCTGGATGTTTTATGTTCCACTTCTCATTTGGTCCTTACCTTAAGTTTGTAAGGTGGGTATCATTTATAGCCATTTAATAGACATACAAAAAAGTAAAAAGTTAAATATGTTGCCTAAGGTCACAATGGCAGGTCCGGATTCAGACATGGTTCCCTGCTTCCCTAAAGCCTGGACTAATTCTCTTTTGACTACATGGCCAACAATTCTAGAATATGAACTAAAAATATCAGATTGAAATCTTTCATAATTGTTTTGACACCTGAAAGCAGTGTCTCATGTTGCAGTTGGCCTCTCCCATCTTTTGTCATTTGGCAAAGGGGCACAAAGGGAGCTCTGTCCTCTCTGATTGTACCCCTCCAGTACTAGTTAGTTTATCCATCCAGGATTGCTAGTTAATTCCATATTAAATAGATCTGTGAGCCTTGCCGAAAAGAAAATCTAATTCTCTGTTATGAGACAAGGCAATATATACCAATGTCGTTATTATGCAATTACTGAGAAAAAAGTGTGTGTGTGGGGCTGGGGGGCGGGGGGACTCATTTAACAAATGTCATGCTAACTTTATCCTTGGAGAATCTGGAATAGTTGTTCCCTTTTCTAACCGCCAGTGTCTCTGGCTGGTCCGGAGATAAGGGCTGCAATCCCAGGCTAAAGAAACCATCTCCAATCTCTCCAAGTCAGTCAATGACCGGCAGGGATTGAAATTCTGAGTTCTGTCTGGCCAGACACTTTTCAAGAATGCCTCTCTTCCAAACCGTGAGAGACATCTAATGCGACCCTGCGCTGCAAACTTCTGCAGAGCAAAGTAGAAAACCAATTTAGGTAAAATTAAAAGCTATTTGTTTGATCCATCACTTGCTTCCACTGCATCCTACTTTCAACTGTAACACATTCAGCTGGAATTACAGGCTAACTCTCCGTCTGGCACTGGGGCATAGATTCTATCTATGCAGAACCATGGAGCATGAACATTAAAGAAAAATAATGACTTCGTAAGTACCGGATACCCTACGCAAACATAAGCTACATGTGTGTTCACAGATGGAAACTAACGGCTGTTTACCCTGAAGGCCCCATAAGGAAAATGCAGTCACCTTTACAGTAAAATGCAACTTACTATACAACATGCAACAAAGTGAGATGAACGAGAGCAGAAATGAATTTCAACAAAGAGCTCTCAGAAGACCTTTGGGAGCGTCCAGGCCATTGGAGAATGGCGCAGGCTTCATGCAGCTGAACTGAACGACTGATGAGAGCTTAAGAGCAAGGTAGCAAAGAGCTGCAGGCTCAATTCTTCGCTGGGTGAGTCTTGGGATAGAGATCATGTAAATCGTACTGTGTTTCATTCTGGAAGCGAGCTTAGCAAAGTGAGAAACCTAATATTGGTTATTTGAACAAAAGAAACAATACAGGTGTTGTCTGGCATAGGGCTATGCAACATATTAAAGTCAATGTAAACACAATCAGGCCTCGCCAGAGCTATTCTGACCATTTCCCGGATGCAACAAATATGGGCATGCATTCCTTGTCAGTGCATCACAAAACGACAACAAAAGCCATCCAAAGTTTCCTGTTGAGAGATGCCAGCAGGTACTGACAAAAGCTTAATAGTGTCTTTCTGAGACTTCTGTGGTTTAGCACTTTGTCAAAACAGGATACTATTTAAATTAAAATTTTACTGATTCAAGTTCAGAAAAACCCTGCTTTGCTGTTTTTTATAGCCAAATTCGTGGGTGGGGAAACTTTGACCTTTATTTTTTCTTTTTTTTATGGTACCGTATGTGGGTCTGAGAAGGTACTATATTTAGCAATCTAGTTTTGAGAACTAAGGTGTCTAAGCAAGATGACTATCACTTTCTATGAATTACTGTACATGTGAAATCATGGGCTTGTTACATTATGCAAAAGCAACTCAAGTGAAACAAACACAAATACTGTTTGCATACATGGTTTTGTAAAAATCTCTGTGGGGAGAAAAAGGGGAAATACACATAGAATCGCCACAGCATAATGTGCTTCCCATGTGAATCTTGTTCAGCACGCACAAGTATTTCTTTTGAGAAGAGGGCTAAGCTGGACTATAAGACTGTGGTCAAGAGAGCAAAACAAATTTCAATCCACAAGCAGTACGGTGGTGAGAGAACCTTGGTGCTGGGAAACGGAAGGAGCCTCAATGAAGCGTGGAAGCACAGAGAGTTAGTTTCTGTCTGAGGGCTTTTCCACCTGCTGTTCCCCCACTCTGAAATATTCTTCCCCTAGATACTTTCGAGACTCAATCCCTCACTCAATCGAGGTTTCTACTCAAAGGTCACTTCCCCAGGAAGGTCTTCCCTACCCAGCCAATCTAACATGAGAATCTCATCACTACTGTCTATATATTAACCAGCGTTGCTTTCTTATTAGCTTTCATTATCACTTGACATCTGCCTGGTCTGCTGCTCACCTTAGGCCCCGGTAGAGTGTCTGGGCCAATGCAGCCACCAATAATTTGTCAGATAATGAACAGGGAATCTCATGAACAGTCTATTCAAGTCTCTGAAGAGACCTGATCTTTTAACCTTCTGTGTGACTACTGAACTGGACGCAGCAGTGACAAAACCACTCCAAAACTGTCAAAGATTGAAACACTGGAGAAGCAGTTTGACGGAAATACTAAACTACTTATTTAACCTTACAATCACTTTGTGATTATCTTCTAAGGTCTTACAGCTTTGAGAAAATGGAATCTCTCAATGTTCAAGGGAGAAAGACTGGAGAAAATTTGGAGAATTCGAGAATCTAGTTCCTCAAAGATCTTGGTGCAAGTCATCTCTTCTTTTGTCAGTATCTCCTTCTTATTGGTCGCAGAAAAATCTTTTAGTGAGGTGAACAATACTTTGGCCAATGACCATGAACCAACAGTGTACCAGTGCTCAGGCCACATGTTTGCCTTTAACTTTGTTTTTCTGTTCAACACAGCTGAGAGATTGTGACATTATAAGATGCTACACGGGCTCACTCATGCAGTGACTCTAAACAGGGCTAATTCTCCTTCTTATTGGTCGCAGAAAAATCTTTTAGTGAGGTGAACAATACTTTGGCCAATGACCATGAACCAACAGTGTACCAGTGCTCAGGCCACATGTTTGCCTTTAACTTTGTTTTTCTGTTCAACACAGCTGAGAGATTGTGACATTATAAGATGCTACACTGGCTCATTCATGCAGTGACTCTAAATAGGGCTAATGAGGAGGTTGGAATTGGTGGAACCCAATCTTTTTTTTTTTTTTTTTTTAGGATATATATGCTTCGTTTAGTCTTCGTTTATTGGTCTGCGTGACCAATAAATATGACAGAAAGAACAGTATATGATTTCTAAAGCTAGGTCAGAAAAGACTTGGATCACTCTAGTGAAAGCCAGCTGCCATCTTATGAGATTCTCAAACAACCTATGGAGAGGTCCTCACCATGAAGAACTGAGGCCTTCTGCTGAAAACCTTGTGAGCAAGCCATCTGGGGAGTGGATCCTCTAGTTCCAGTCAAGCCCTGCCTCACATGTTAACTGCAATTTCATGAGACTATGAGCCAGAACCACCCAGCTAACTTACTTCCATATTTCTCCATATTTCTGGCCTGTAGAAAATGTGTGAAACAATAAAAGTTAACACTGTTGCTTTAAGACACTAAGTTTTGGGGTAACTAATAGAGTATCCGAACCTTGTAAGAGAAAACGGGTCTCATTTGGTACTTTCCTCCTGCAGGAACACAGACCTCCAGCCCCAACCTTGCCACATGGGAGCAACCACTGCACAGAGACTTAATTAATTAAGAAAGCTGAGGCCCAATTTTCACATGGGTAACCAGTTAAAGAAGACATCAAATATACAATCAGGATGCACAGAACTCCAAGAATCCAGAATTCCAAAATCCCTGGGCTCCAGTTGGCTTGTCACAGAACACTGATGCCCTTCTGACTCTTAGGTAGACTGTTAATGAAGCTTTGGGCCACCTAGAGGGATTGATAGCAGACTGAATCAGTCCGGTTCAGACTGACAGCAGACTGATCAAGCAGGTAACTGAAATGAGTATAGCAGTTTCTTTGAAGTCCACGGCAAAGTGGAAAGGAGCACATTTCTGAGCTCCAGAAAACTGTTGCTATATAGGAATGTTCTTTTAACCAACCTTGGAAAAAAAAAAAAAAAAAAAAAATTTACGATAAATTGGAAAAGAAATTTTAACTGGAAAATTCCAGATGTTTTAACCTTTGCAACTAATTCCACAAAATGTGAAAAACTGTGTGCAAAACAGTCTAGCCAGTAGACCATCAGTTTACAATCCCTAGTGGAGAATCAATTTCTTGCTTCCCTCTTTCTTCTCCCATTATAATGTAAATCTCAAAATTCCTATTTTCAGTAAATTTCATTTCCTAAGCTTCTTTCACCTTTTCTGAGAAAATTCCACACTTTTTAACAAAACATTACTGCCTTGCTTATGTCAAAGTTGTCATTATGGCTTTTAGAAAACATTTTCCCCTTTTTTCATAAATGCAGTAAATAATGTGATAATACAGAAGTGAAAGAACAAGTCTCCTGCAGGTGTGAAGAGAACCACCCTTGGGAGAAAGGGGAACAGGGCAATGAAGAATAACAAATTACTTAGTCCCCAAGAGAAACAAGTTCACTCCAACTAGAAGACCTCATCAAAAGACAACTTTAAAATCCAAGCTTCTCTTCCCAACACATCAAGGCCCAAGAAAAGTAAAAATTACAAGGAAATAAGAGTACTCCCTGGTCCTCTTTGCACACTGGTAACTATAAAGTCAGATGAAAATAACTGCACAAATTCCTCCTGAGAGTGGACAGGTGGGGCAGGTGTGAGAAGCACAGTTATGAAAAGGATTTGGAAGCAAAAAATAAAGTTCAAAGATTTGGCTTTTACAAAAGCCAACAGAGAGTGCCAGTCTCTGCCCCGGAGAGAGAAGGAAAGAACAAGGACCCTGATGGGACCCCAGCGCGGTATCAATGGAAACTCAAGGTCACGGTCCTCCCCCTCAGACTGAAGAAAGGAGGCGGCTGGTCTATGGGACCAAAGTGAACCTTCGATAGAAGGAAACTTTCAGAGGAAATGATTTAAGCTTTTTGGTGAGAAGGGTCTTTTTCAAATGCTCTTTTGAAGTTCTTATTTCCATCTTAAGTTTACACAAACAAAAATAATCATGTTTTCAAAGGGTCTTGCGGTTCACTGTGGGGGAGGGAGTTTGGCTTGGTTTTCTTCAACGAAGCTTCCAGGTCTTTGGAGTTTTTCCTTATTTGGAGGGAAAATGTAAGCCCCCAGGCACTAGATGTCCCAGATTACTGCTATAGTGTCCTGTAATGACAGCAATGCAGTAAAAGAAGGATGTAGAAGATGTAATAAGTGGCAAGGAGTTAGAGAGATACACTCTGGAGATGTATGAAGAAGCCACATTAAAAGAGACTAGATCTTTCGTCAGGAGAAAATATTTACCGAAATGTTTTAAAAGCAAAAGAACATTCTAGAATAGCATTGTCCAACAGGACTTTCTATAATGAAAATGTCCTCTCTTTGCATTGTCCAAAATGGTAGCCACTAGCCACATGTGGCTACTTAAATTTAAATTATTTAAAGTAAATAGAACTTAAAAATTCAGTTTCTCAACTGCACTAGTCACATTTCAAGTACTCGGTTCCTTTATGTTCCCATTGTTCCTCATATTCACACCTATTAGTGCATTTTCTACTTCATATTTTAATTCTCTCTCTGCAGTTTCAATTCTGACATAAGGACTAAGAAATATTCAATTCTGTACTCCAGTATTAAGTAGGGTGTAGTACACAATAGTTAAATAAGAAATGCTAATATGAATGGATGCATGAATAGATGGGTAAATGAATCACTTAACCCTTTAGTCCACTCTCACATTTACTTTCTAGAGGCCTTGCTGTCAGACAGAATTGCTATGTCATTTCCACCAAATTCTAATACGAAATGAATCCTAGATCTTGATGAATATAATTAATAAAGATAAAAAAGAGGCAGATCTTGATGATGATGATGATGATGATAAACATCAACACTCTTCTCATGAGAACACTATAGTCTTGGCTCCCAAAGACTTTGTTCTCTATCAGTTTCCCTCGAGACCCTGCCTTGCTTTTTTCCAACATTAGGTAAAAAAATTATCTTCTTGTTTCATCTATTTTTCTCTATAAAATGAGTAAGCTGTTAGATGTCCAAGCTTCTCCTCCCAAAGATGTCCTGAATTCAAACCTAAAGTTCTAAACCAGAAATCAGGAAACTTTTTTCTGTAAAAGGCTGGATAGTAAGTATTTTAGGGTTTTGCAGGATACGTAACTACTCAAATCTATTGAAAGCGGCCACAACCAACAAAACAGATGACTGGCTCTATTCCAATAAAACTTTACTTGTGGACACTAAAATGTTCATTTTGTATAATTTTCATGTTTCACGAACTATGATTCTTCTTTGGATTTTTTTTTTCAACCATTTAAAAATGTATATGGCTTGTAGGTCCTACAAAAACAGGCTGTGGTATTCGGCCCATGGGCCTTTTTTTGCCAAACTTTGTTCTAAGGCCTGTTCTCAGCTCACACGCTTCATACACAAGTTAAAGGTCCTGGAGTCATGGAGATGGAAACTAACCCCTCTTTCTAGACAATGAAATATTCAAGAGTTCTACAATCCAGCAGCTCCAAGGGCCAACGGGAGCCAAACCAAGGAAGCATTGGTTTCAAAGGGGGTAGTGATGAATGCTGGAGGTGAGAGCAATCCTTATCCATCCACCCTGATAGCAGCTCCAGCTGTTGTCACCATCAGCTGAGCAGACAGATGAAGGCTCAGCTGGTCTCAGAATCCTTTTATAAACCAGTTTTGTCCAGACTTCTATTAGTCAAAATCCTGATCTACATAAGGGTTTCTGCAAGCCTGTTAATTATCCCTTTGATCTGCAGTTATATTATCTTCAATTAAGCATTAATATATTGTGCATGAACTGACACCATGTCATGCAAAATGGTAAGGCTCCTGGAATACATTCCAAAGCCAGTATTCTAAATAGAGCTGTGTAGGCAGTGAAATATTTATCTTCAAATTCATCTGTGTACATTTTTTAAATTACTGCTCTCTAAATTTGCTTTGAAATGTCTGACCTGCTGTTCATAAGTCAAAAAATATAATCTCTCTTTTGTAGAATTCCAATTGGTAAATTGTGTTAAAAAATAAAAAGTCAGATTGGCTACTTGCTGTTAGATGGTGGGTATTCAGGCCTCACATAGCTGGTGTTACCTTAAAAAATAATTGCCCTAAATGCCTTGTGGACTTCATGGACCATGCTGCTATAAAACTGTTTTGCCTTCATCAATTAACAGTCCAAAAAATTCCCAAACAGTTGCAGAATGATGAGGCTTCTATTTTTAAAAAGTCAAGTAAGATTCGGATATGGAAATACAGGTAAAGAGGTGTTAGACACCCAGTTTGTCTTTCTGGTTCCACACTGGTAATTTTTTTTTCTTCCCATATTTTGTAAAATGAGCAGAGCAGATATTTGTTTATAAAACGGTGACAGAAGAAAGGCCCTGGATATATACAGACTCTCCATTTTAAGTAACTTTCAAGTTCCTGAATGAGGTATGCTCTAAACTCCTAGAAACCAGGTGCGACTCTGAGATGTGGGCCAATTTCAACACTTACCTGAAAGGCATCCAAATGATTCTGGTAGAAAATCAAGTTAGTGATCTTGTGAGACTTACAGTATTTCCAATTTTGGGCTGGCCTGGAAATATCGTAAAAATGGGCACATATCATAAAAAATGTGGTCTCTAGGTCCATTAAAAGCAGAAATGCACAATTACGTAGAGAAAAGGAGATAAGCTGCATATTTTAAACCCCAGCTAGACCTTCACTATGACACCAACTGATTATCCTTCTTTATCTTCACTCCCTGGACTTCTCAAGTGGACTTCAAGGTTAATAGGGTGGGTGACCTACCCAATTCTTACATAGTACATTTGGTGTCCTGTTCGGTGCTACCTCCTGGGCAAATTACCCAAGGCCGAAAGCCAAGATTCCTGATCAAGGATTCCCTAACATCACTCACAGTGGTTCAGATAAGTCTGAGAGTTTATTTCTACTACTGTAGGAAGAGGCTGGGGAACAAAGAAACGAGGGTAAACAGAATGAAAGAGACCCTGAGATTTCAAGTTGGAAAGAAACTTAGCTGTCACCTTGACAAGTGGTGTTCAGCTATAGGAGTACCTAAAAAAGCACTTATGAAGGCTTCTCAACATACCCGTGCTTAGGCCGTAGCCCAGGACAGAGTTCAGCAGATAGAGTTCAGGAATCTACCTATGATTTTAAAAAGCTCTGAGACCTAGATCTTGATGATGATAAAAATTATATTAATTCCGATGTGCCTCCAGGGTTGAGAACCAGGAACTAATTTTTTTGTAGATAAGAAACTGAGGCTTACAGAGGTAAGTCACTTCACCAAAATAGACATGCCTGGATTCAAAATGCAAGTAATGGAGGAAAACTCATTAGCATATGAGGAAGTATTGCAGGAGGGCTCCACGGGGGAGGAGTCACACTACCTCTGGATCCAAGGGGGAGCCATTCACACCACAGACATCCTCGATCTCGTTAACTATCTATATAAAGTATCTACATATGTATAAGATACTTTTTTTGGCAAATGACAGTAAAGTGCTTTAATGTAATAAAGTAAGGTCTATTATGAAACTACTCTGACAAACTAGAATAAGATGTCTTGACAGAGTGTTTTCCTCAATTTCACACGAGCACGAGGTGAAGGCTAGCTAAGGCCCTGCCAGTTAAGTCCATTTTCCTGAATCTCAAAAAATTACTACTTTCATCATTACACCTACCACAATGTATAGAAAGATGTCAGACTAGACCAAGAAGAAAGGAAAGAAAGCTGGGTGTTGGGTGGCTCTTCTGTGCAAATTCAAAAGAGGTACCTCTTTCCCCAAGCAGACACTGCCCCAGTCCCATGCCAGGGTGCAGGGCTTGGTAAATGACGGCGAGATTTCAGTCCTCACTAGCCCCTTATTTAGGCAACTTCGTACAATGAATACCCTGCAGGATCACATCCAGTCTTCTAAAGCAGAGGTCAGAAAACCGTAGCCCAAATCTGGTCCGCAGTCTGTGTTTGTATGGCCCTTGACTTAAGAATTGTTTTTATTTTTTTGAACAGTTGAGGGAAAAAAATCAAAAGAAGAGTATTTCGTGATGTGAAAATCACATGAAATTCAAATTTCAGTGTCCACAAATGAATTTCTATTGAAATATGGCATATTCAGTCATCGATGTATTGTCCGTTGTTGCTCTTGCATGACAACAGCAGAGCAAATATTGCCACAGAGAGATGAGTGGCTTGCAGGACCAAAAATATTCACTGTCTGGCCCTTTACTTTTGGTAAGTTTGCTTACAGAAGTTTGCTGACCCCTGGTCTAAAGGAAGAAAAGAGTTAACTATTAAGCCAAATTCCTTTTGTAGATTTAATGAAAAATTCCAAGCAAATATGGCAGGTGAAATAGTTTCTTTATATATACAAACTTGAAACTGAGAAAACGGTGGAGGAAGGTCAACTTCATTACCTAGCCACCTTGACAGTACCTTTAAATGTCATCAATCAGTATGTGCCTTGCATGACTTGCAAGGGCTCATTATAAATTACAGCACACGGGCCCCTGACACGATCCAGGGACTGTAACAGGACTCTGGTGACGTAATGTGATAAAGGAGATTTCTCTGTACAGCTCTATATGGCACAGAGCTGGAGAATTTCCAAGAAATTTAATTTCCAGAGTGCCACCTTTGACTACTCAAGATAATTCCACCAAAGCACCGGGTATCCTTGAAGAAAACTTTATCTTTTCTAGAAATGCTTGTCATTGGGTGTCGTCCTCGAAAACATAAATTTGTAGCTATTTTCTCCAACGAGACAGACTAAATCCAGGATGTAGATTTTCCAATTAGACTCTTTTTAAACATCTGTTGGTAGGCTGCATTTAACATTAGTTATTTGAGCAAAGCGCAATTTGATTAGAGTGTCTGAAACCAAGCCAAAGTCTGCAAAATAATAGCTCAATTAAATTCTGTTTTGCTTTCATTTGTCTTGGATTTTCCTGAGTGTGATACTGTTGCAAATAATCAAGTAAACCAATTCCTTTCAAAATGAGAGATTTAGGTATATTTTCCATCTTCCCTCCAAATTTATTTAATAATCTACTCCATCTTTACTATGCTTCATTGAACTTTAATCTTGACACCAAATACATTCTGTATTTTGTTTAGTCTCCTTAAATTTTCTATACTTATAAATTAAAGTCCTGTGTCATTAATATTACACCTTAAACAGATTAGCAAATGTACAAGGCAAACACAGAGCATTTAGGCATCAAACCACACTGCAGTTTTCTGATTTTCACTCCATACTTGACAAGATTCATTTCATCAGCCCAATGAAAGATGTAGGCAGGAATGACATTAGATTATTTTAATGCTGTGTCTGTTCTTGAAGTGTTCCAGTCTGCAGCCTCTTCAACTAAAGTTGAAGTATCAATTTTCCTTTCTTTTTGGCTCAGATGTTTGACTTACTCTTCATTCATTCATTCATTCATTCATTCATTCATATATCACTCCCTCATGCACTAACTCATTGAAAGAAACGAGGATGCAGGATGCCACAGCTTCAAGAATTCAGATTAAGGAATAGTTACTTGGCTATTAAAACAACTTAGCATTAATTCATATAAATTCTAAGAAAACCAAGACAAAAGCGAACCCAGGATGGAATTTGTACAACAGTACAACCCTCATTTATGCCAAAATTGACATATTTAGGAAAATCGTGCTTGTCAAGATAATGCATAGTAGCAGGGAGGATGACAGCAACTAACATTTATTAAATCTTTGTTGTGTGCCAGGCACCATGCTAAGCTTCTTACATGTGATTACATCAGCTAGTCTTCATCACAACTTAGGACAGGCACTGTGATCATCCCCATTTTACAGATGAGGAGCCTAATGTCTTCCCACCAAGTGTGGTTAACCACCAATTGACTACAAGCAAAAGGATAGTCCCTGTTATGCTGCTGAAACATACATTTGAATAGTGGCTGATATCAAGTGAATTAACATATAACTTGGCATTTAATAGGTAGTCGTTTTCCTTGTAAAAGAAATGTATATAATTATGAGAAGAGCTAACTTTTCTGAGAATTTACTATGTCCCAGGCACTGTGCAAGCACTTTTCACACATTAATCATTTAACCTTCCTTCACAATCACCTTCGGGTAGATGAGGTAATTAGCCACATTCTCTAGATGAGAAAACAAAAATACAGAGAGGTTAAGCTATTTTTCCAAGGTCACACAGGAGTATGGGTAATGTAAGGACTTACATCTGACAGCCCGACACCAGAGGCCACACTATTTATCATGATGTGCCTCCTCTCACAATATTCTGATACACAAATCTCCGAAACTCTCAACCACTTTGCTGAGTTTGCATGGGGACCCAGTGTACAAGATTCTGTGCCTTTAAGGACAAATCGCTCCTAATTTTTGACCATAAAGAGGTATAGTTTCATGATAAGAATGCAATTTGCTCAGTCTCAGATAAGGATATAGGGAAAAACACAAGGTACATGTTGAATTTTAGATAATATTTCAATGGTTACCACAAGATCTATCAGGCTTCCCCCAAAAAAATCCCAAGTACTTCTCTACTCTGGTATGCGATTAGCACAGCCCATTTCAGATAAACCTGTCAAGCCTGGCAAACAGAAGGCACACATACCACCACTCTCAACTCCAGTGCCCATGGCAGACATGGCTCTTCAGGCATGGCCGCAGTACAGAGGCCATGCCAATTGCAGAATCCTTCAAACAGCACCCGAGGCAGAGCCACTTTCGACTTACATCAAATGAAACCTCTTTGCTCTGTCTACTCTATGTGGTTTGCACTCTTAATTCTGTTTCTGGAATAAATAACAGTCTCTTTATGCTATCAAATAAAGAACAAAAGCAGACAATTTCCTCAACATCTTATTAAAAGTAGCTTCATTAGGTCTGATGAAGCAGCTCTTCCGTGTGTAAACCAGGGAGAGCCTGGCCTGTGGGTCCTATGGCCAGAGGAGATCAGAAGGAACCCTGCAGGCTGCAGCAATAGGCACCAATGAAAAAGAAGCATGAGAGAGCATAGCAGAGAATTTAGAGAGGAGAAAATATAACATATCACGTGGCTTTTGGTTACCTTCTGAAGAAAGCAGACAGAGATCTAATTCTCTCGGAATTAAACTCAAACACAATTTAGTCACCAGGATCTCCCATCTAAATGACAGGTGATAGAACAAGCAATATTTACAATTCTGAATTTGGGGCACCTGCTACGGTAGATAAGATTGGACCATTGAAAGTTTCTGAATAGCAGAGTGACATGGCATTTAGGAAAAGAATGAGAGGAGTAGGTAGTAGATACACATGAAGAAAAGAATACTTTCTGGGGGAATGGAGGGGGATAGGTTCTAGTTCTTTGCCAAGATCTAGGCATGTGCCAATCGAAGGTCTGAACCCTGGAACGAGATAGCATCAGGGAAAACACAGAGAAAGGAACGGATACGAGATACCTATTTGGAAGGGAAAATGGCAGATCTAATGACAGATAATGTGGTGGGGATGAAGGAAATTAATAAGTCAGTGATGACTCATAACTCTGACTAATAGGGCCTGGAGATAAAAGTGATCAGCTGGATTAGAGATAACTGAAATTGCTATGATGGTGAGCTAAGACAGAGACATGGACAGGCAGTAAGGAGGAGTGCAAATGGGCTTGGAGTCATGGGTGTAGAGGTACCAGAACAAGGAAGGAGGACAAATGTGCTCCCAGAAATCAAAGGAACTGAACTTTGGTACAGGAATGAACTTGTGTTCCGTAAGAGAACTGGGAAGCTGAAAGAGAATGCCATGGAGGCCAGGGGGCACTGGATGGAAGAAGTTTAAAAGAAGGGAATTTCTAAAAAGATGAGTAGCCAAAGGATGAGTTAGCTATGATGTCATACAGATTGAGGTGAGAATGAGACATGGCCACTAAACTTAGTGACAATGAAATTCCAGAAAATGATGAAGAGAAAAGCCAGATTTGGAGGAGGTTAGGAAGGAAAGTGCCTGGTTAAAACAAAACAAAACAAAAAGTTGAAGCAGCAGGCAGGATATTCAGGTTCTAAAAGGTTGGTAGCAAAAGAAGGAGCTAGAAGAACATAGCTGAGAAGGACTGAGTCATCCAAAGTTTTAGAACTACCCATTCGAAATCCACATTTTACCATAAACACCAATAAATGCTGGGCTCTGTCTGCTTGAATGTTTATTAATCTCCCTCAATGGGATGTAACATAAAAGGACAAGAGCTGGCGCTCTTTGCCCAATTGTGTCCTGGCAACTTTAAGCTCTACTACTTAAGTAGTTAAAAATCTGTACTATTGATGAAAGGGGAAAAGTTATGATGAGAAGGCAGCAGTGCTAGACCCTTTAGAAACAACTAGTATTCCGTCTCTGCACTTTACTGGGCAATAATTTGAAGCTCAAACAATCTCAACAGCAAGGCGGCTAAAGTCCACCAAAAGTTCAAAATGGGGTATGTTCTCTTTAAAATTTTGAGAGCGACTAAATATGACAACCATCTGATGTATGAAAATTATTCACAACCAAAAACAGACAGTCTGGAAATAGCCGGGATGACTTCATTTAGACAGAATTACCCAAATCTGTTTCTAATATACACAGTACACATAATAAATTTTTACAATATGACAAGGAAAACAAACTTAATAAAAGTTCCCAATCTTTTGTTACACAAGCATGCTATATCCATGCTATGTTTATAATAGTTTGCTCATGATATCACAGCTCAGTAACAAAGGCCCAGGCAATACAAAAACAGTTACTAGGCATGACATCAACTCACAACTACCGTAATTACATCGGTACACAAATTTCCCAAACTGTACATTTTCCAAACTGCTTCTCAATTTCAACGGCTGCCTTTAGACAATTACTTGCAGGGTTGTCTGCAAGCTTTGAGTAATACCCGTCTTTCTTCTCTTTCCCAAGCGTCATTTCCCTTTAGAAAGTGCATATTTCAATTACAAGCACTATTTTTCAAATATGCCCATAAACATATGTCCAAATTAGGAGACAGTGTGGTCTAGTGGTTAGTGACAAGCATTAGGCATCAGCAACTCTGATTCTGTTCCTTTCACTGTCCCTGTTTGCTAGGCACAGGCAGTAGCTCAGTGAGAGGCAGCAGAATGTACTGGTTAAGAGCACAAATTCTTTTATTATTATTATTATTATTATTATTAATTATTATATTTATATTTATTGGGAAGAACATAGATTCTTGAGCCAAACTGCTTCGGCTGGAGTCCTAGCTCAGTCACTTATCAGCTGTTTGGCTCTGGGCATGTTAAGTTCTCTATACCCCACTTTCTTCATCTGTAAAATGGAAATAATAATAGAGTTTACCTCCATTTGTTTGCTATACAGTAGTTGGCTCCTACAAAGTACAATTTCAGGGTTTGCTATTTAAGATTATTAGCATCGTATTTTGAGGACTCAGTTTCCTGTTTGAACACCTGGCTTAAATTATCCCAACACATAGCAAATTGTGTAATTTTCTAATGCTAGAGAAGGGGTTTCATCTTGGTCACATTACCTACATATAGAGAGGTTCAATGAATAAAGCTGGAATGAATGAATGAATGAATGAATGAATGAAATCCATAGGTTCTGCAATACCCAATAGTTACAGAAGTGAAAAATACTACCTCGCAGAAATTGGTTTTCATACTATTTCTCTAATGGCTTACTTTCATGTTCCTGTAGCTAATGTTGGTGATTTCAGAAGCATATTTCTCTAAGGACCAAGCTTTTGAGCCTGTCCTATATGCACGACCTCTGTCTCACTGTGCTGCATGGTCAGCTGGCTTTCCCAGCCGGGCATGGTGCCAGGGGAGGCGAGACTACCCCCATTGTCACTTCTGGTCCATGGCGCTTGCACCAAATGCTGTTATTCTAGGCTTCAGGAAATTTTCTAACCACTGGACAGGGTCCAATGCTGTGTGCTAATGAGTTTCAGATTGGAGGACTTCACTGTGCATGTGTCAGAAAAGTGCCATGGTTTATGGTGAGGTGGGGGCAGGGAAGAAAAGACACAAAAAGGAAGAAAAAACAGTAGTTAAAAAATGCTGGCTACTCAAATTGACAGGGAACGTGACCTCTGCACTTCATCAGAAATTCCTGCAGACTTACAAAATAAAGAAGTTTGCTTTTATCACACACTGTGAGACTCATGGAAAAATGGAAAACACTACATCACTTGACCTTGGTGTGCCCTCTTTCAACCACAGACGAATATTGTGTACAAAAATTCTAAATCAACTTAAGATGTTCAAAAAAAGCTTTAATTTTCTGTGTTAGACTTGATGATTACTATTTTGGTTCTTGAGATTTTGCTTAGAAGGTTCACACAGGAAAAGGACCCATAATTCCAGGAGTTATTTTATCACTTTGGGAATAATAACGTTGTGGCCTCTGTTGGGTGGGCACATCATGGTCTATATCCCCCTACACTCCTTGAAAAAGAATGAGCAAGCTTTGCTGACCCAGGCTGGAAAGTCACCCAAGACTGAATCATGAGTGTTTGCTTACATTAACAGAACATTAAAACCCATTTTAAACAACTCTAGCCATCTTTGCTTAATGATTCACCTCTCCGTGATGCTTTTTCTCTCTTCAAGGTAACCAACAGGCTTGATATCAAGACTTCTCATCATGCTATCATACTCTATCAAAGAAGAACCCCTTCTCAGAAGAATCTAACTCACAGGACTTTTATTGAGTAATGAGACTACATTTAATTTTTTTTTTTTTTGCCACACAGTACTGGCGACTTTAAAAATCCAATACTTTCACATCCTCGAACTGTCATCAACATTTTTTCAGACGATGTCAATAAAATTGATTGCTTGCAGTTCTGAATTCTGCTCTGCACATGGAAACAATATAATTTGTTTTAAAGTATTTTCGATGGGGGCGGAAGGAGAAACAGAACCTCAGCAAGCCTATCCACAACATTGGGGCGGGGTGGGGAACAAACCAGAAGCAAAGTAAATGGCCTGAATATTATGGTCTGCTGGAAACTTTGACAAAAATTCCTGATGCATAAACCCTAAACCCTACTGTTGTGCTGACTGATATGTCTTCCTGTCAGATATGAATGATGTTTCTGGAACATTAATACGTTCATTAAATTCTAACTCCCTGTACTTAAAATATTCTGTACTTTGGCTCAGAGGCATCTTGACAGCTTTGTTGTAATCATATATGTGAGGCCCCAGACTACACAGTTGTTGAGATGCCTCATACCTACAGCCAATCTGTTGCTTTTACAAGTTTAATCTAGATATTAAGGAGCTGATTGTGGAACCATGTCGATTCAACATCTTCAACTCAGTTGTATATCATAGAAACCACTATGGGTGGTGATAGACTCCCATGATGCCCAGCAACCGTACATACCTTTAACTCCCTAATCTGTAAGACTACAAAATACGGCTCGTTTTTTTTTTTTTTTTCCCGAAGCACAAGTGGACGACCAGCAAGGGTCCGACAGTGTTATTCCTAATTACCTTTTTTTTTTTTTCACTCTTGATCCTGTGGCTCTCATAATTAGTTACCTGGGGCTGCAATCCAATTTGAAGTGATGACAAGAAAGTGATCCATGAAAAAGTAATAAGTTAAATCCAATTTCAGCCTTCCTCTAATTAAATGCACATGGAACTAATGACTCCAACCCTAGCATTTCAGTGATAATGGTAATTAGCGAGGTGGGAGTCACTCTCTTTTTCAACACTGGAGGTGTAAACCACAAGGTAAAATGGTAGGAGCACTCTTAATTACATGTGTCATTTTGTCAGCAATTTACACATTTTTGACCAGTCAAGTATGTTTTTTTTCCCTTCTGTCCCTTCCCACCTCCTAGCTCCAACAATGATTATAACATACTTTTCCATGTTACAACACATGGAAGCTCGTAAGAGCACTTCAGACTTGAGAATAAGAAATAAGTTTTCTTTGCTATTGCTCACTGCTATGACACATGCACAGAAACAAGGCAACAGTTAGGATTAATATGCAGACCTTAAGTCTTATTTTTAATTGAAATCCAGATCTCGACAGTGGAATTGGTTTTGGTTGGCTTGGTTTTATTTTTGCTTACAATATGGAAAATATAATAATTTGTTTATTTATGGAAAACATGGCACTCTGTAGTTGCTGAGTAAATACACACTGAAGGAGAAGCAATTATTAACTTACTCATGGCGTACTGGTTATCTGTGGTACTAAAAAATTCTGGCTTCCGACCCCCATGCAGCCACTGTCTGTATGCTCTGAAGCAAGTCACTTAACTTCTCTAAGTTTCACTTTTCCTCATCCATATAATGATTTAATAATAGTTCCTATACCATAGAGTAGCTATGAGGCTGGTCCGCATTAAGCACTTATTAACCATTAATTAACTTTGCATATGGTGACATATGCATATGGTGACAAATGACATGCTCGCATCTAAAATATTAGCATTACTTACATTTTAATGCTTAGATACATGTAAGTAAGGTGACCATATAATTAAATGTCCAAACTGGGATACTTTTGATAGGATTAAATAAATACACCCAGCTAACAGACTGCGGCTGTCCTGGGAAGACTGGGATACAGGGTCACCATATATATAGCTGAAGTTGAAATAGAAAAATGAGCAAACTCATATTACAACTCACCTCAGAATTTTGGAGGGAGGCAAGGACAAAATATATTATTTTAGAAAAAAATTCGTAAAGAGTATTTAACCCAGGCAACAAGATGGACTTCTTGAGGTTCATGAAACCCTTATAACTAAGAGGCAAAATTCTGTGTTTGAGTGCTGTGCTGGGAGGAGGGGTTACCGTTTCTATCACATTTTTAATGGTGTGTGTAATCTGAAAGACTTAATAACCATTTAGAATGCATCATTTCTATTTTATCACCTCTGATCAAGACTTATTTTTTAGGGTTTTGGGAATCTCCAAATTCAGGTGGTAACAATGAAATTTTAAAAAGTACTGAAATTTCAATACTTCATAGTTATTTAATGCCAGGGATGCCATTTCTATACAATGTTAACACTGGACACTTAAAAAAATTATTTGCTTTCTTCTCCTGAATTACACACTTTACTAAATCAATGCATAGGGATATTTTTTAAGGGTCAGTATTTCAAAACCATTCCATTTCACTATTTATAATGTTAAATTGTAGCTTCCTTTAAAGGTTTCCTCTTACCAATTTGTTCCTTAGTGAATAACGTGGAAATGATACAAGGTACTAAGACTCTATGTGGCATTAATGCAAAGCAAAAATGCTGCCTACAGCATGTTTTATATAACTGAAAATCAAAATGCTAAAAAACACCTGCTGAATCTTATATTTGAACCTCCTCCATTTAAAGCAGGAATCCTCATTATAATCCTGAGCTTCCAGCTGAACCAAAAGGCTGACCTTCCAGTGGATTTCACTACTCTTCCTTCCAGTGAAATGGCCTCCTGCGTGAGGGGCTTGCATATGATATAACCTTGGAAGGAAGGGGATAGGCAGGAGAGAGAACTATCAGATGATTGGTTTCAAGTTCATATTCTTTATAGATGGCCTGAAACTGTGGTCAGCTTTCCACTATAAGCAACACATAAGGTTTACTTTCTTTCCTAACTTGAATGCTGCCAGAATACACATGTACTTTTACTTTCTTAGGAGAAAATGTGTCATTTGATTTCCTTCCAGTTTATGTACTCATGCCAACAACTAAAATGCTTAAAGAACCAAAATGAATTACTACCCAGAAACGGTGGTCAAAGTTCCAAAATTCGATCAATAAAATTGCTCATCTACTCACAAATTAATCTTCAGCCAGTAAAGTTACACATTTTCGAGGTTACGAGCACACCTGCACTGCTAAGCATTTATTTCACTTGTTTAAGCAACCTCCAGAAATATATAAATATTTATAAAAGTAAGCCTACTATTTTTACTTACATATAATTTTCTTTTTGCAGCAAAATTGTGTTAATTCTTTACAACTCATAAGCATTCTGAAGGCAGGCTCTGTGTCCTCCAGTTTCATATCTATGGGCATCAGCAAAATGCCCTGCGCATTGTGGCTGTTCCAGAAACCAAGTTGCATCTAATGAACTCAGATCATTCTGATACTGAATTTACAATGAGGCCAATTTTCAATTTTCATTTGTAGCATTCATAAAAAAAATTGGCAAAGTAAATTAATAGACAAAATAAAGGGCTATGTAGGTTGCTAAACAGACTATTTTTTCAAGAACTTCAGAAGCAGTATTTATACTCAATTAATCCTTTATATAAACCAAAACATCACCCAAGAATGCAGCTAGCTCAGAATTAGATCAAAATGTATACCTGCAAAGAATGATATTTCTTTCTTATTTATTCTCATCTCCCTGAAATTAGTTCAAATTGTGATGTTTGACTACATTTTGTGCTCTCTATCGAGTAACCACTTATAGCCTCCTCTAACTTTCCATTTTCTTTTGTTTGTATCATCAGCCTGTGAAACTGGAGAGCGCTGCCAAACATAAAGCAGGGAAGTGTGAGATATGCTTAAAATATGAGTCACAGTATATTTGGGGATTTGGGATTCTTTTTTTTTTTTTTTTCCTCAAGCTATCAGCAGATCAAATCCTTCTTTCCTGACAAGCATTCCTCTATGAGGAAGATCTAAAATTTGCTAAAATAGGTCTCTTGGTGTAGTTAAGAAGGGTACGAAGATCAGAAAAAAAAACAGTTAAGATTTACTAAAGGATTTCCCTTTCAGTTCAGAACCATTCTGGCTGAGATGCCCCAGTGAGGACACGGCATGGCAAGGTGTATTTAAATGTGAAGGTTATTTCTTCCGTGAATCACCGAGTCTGTATACATATTTTTACAACAAAGTAATATACCAAGTGACCCATATTAGTAATTTCTCCTCTCCATTTATGGAAGGCCAGCCAACATAATAAAACTCTGAGAATTTGCATGACCCTATCCGGCAGATGAGGAGAAGTAGTATGTGATGCACACACGTATGCCAATGCATGTGTGTGTGCACGCGCGCACACACACACACACACTTGCGCACAGACACACACAAACACTCTAGTCAATCAACTCTTTTTTTTCCCCCCCCTAATCAATTCTTAAAGCTGGTCTAAATTCTCTGCTTGTCAACTCTCCCACTGAGGGGGTAGGAAGGAACTCCAAAGATCTTTAGCAAAACCAGCATTCAATATGGCCCCCTTGTCCCACACTTTTTATACAGACTGAGTGCTCAGCAGAATGTGTTAGGTTGGTTTTGACACTGTCCTTGCCAAGAAAAATGAAGCTCTCTGTATCATAGTCTTCTGGTGGCTAAAAACCTTATAATGGGCAAGAAGATAAAGAGCTCTCAAAAGGAAATCCCTGAAACTTTACTTCATATATTTAGTCCTAAAGGAACTTCGTTCATCTTGGAAACGAAGTTACCTAAAAATGCCATATGTTTCAAAAAAGCAAGTACGAGGGAAAATAAGTCTAGTATAAAAAATTACAAATGATGTTCAATACTGAAGAGTAGTGCATCAGACAGATTGCGTATGTGTATATTGTTTTTTTTTTTTTAATCTCTAGCCAAAGCTCTACTATGTGTAAGATTTCCAGCCCCCAATAATATATTGTCATTTTTCCAATGCATTTGAGGCCTGATAAATTCAAGAGGGCTCACAGTATTTTTTAAGGCTGTGAGAACTCCAAGAGGGAGGCAAAAAGAATGGACAGTCATTTGAATCACTGAGTGACAGGCTGGGCTAGCTCCCTGTATACATTAATAAATTAGAATTTTAATTGTGTCTCTGTCTGCAGGAGATGCCCCAATACTTTAATATGTACCAACAATTGGCTATGTTCTGGAATCTGCAATGTGGCCTCCACTGCTGACCTCTGAAACACAATTCCCAGTCTGACTACGGAAACTGTTCAGTTTGATCCTTTCAACTTATTTGAATCCTGACAAATAAGCTCACAGCCGAAAGGTCAACACAGTCATATTTCATCCTCCAGAGCTGTTCTTAAGACATCTGCACAACAAAGCACTTCTGATAGCACCTGACATGGACCTCAGTGGCACTGTAACTCATTAAAAATGTCCCTAGCATTCAGACACATTAAAAGGCATTAGGATTGGTGAGAGTTTACCAAGTAAGTGTTTTTGGAAGTGTTAGTAAACAACGCATATTTTCATTCAACCATTCAATAAACTATTGCTACAGTGCTGAACTTTGCTTCAACAATGATGGTTTCCCAAATATATGTAGAACTAAAACTTGTTGCCCGAGGTCAATTTGATCTTTGTTGTATAATTTAGAAATGGGTATTGGTTCACTCTGATCTGAGAAAAGTCAATACAATCTAGAATCTGAGGTAACCTCGTGATCAAATTAATTAGCACCAAGTTATGCCATTCAGCAACTGTGTATAGATTCTGTTCCAAAAAGTCTCGTGTGAGAAACTCACCTTAGTCTCCCATTTTGGGGATGCCCACCCTCAGCAATGAAAGTAGTTGAGCTATCTAGTACCTGCAAGTGCCCTGTCTTGGATGTGAGTATGAATACCCCGAGTCAAGTTCCTTTGAAATTTCTACTACAATTTTCTGCCCAATACATAATCCAAATTAGATTTTCATGAACTCACTCCTTCTTCTAGTCTGTTAACCCCTGTCCTCATGTGCCTGAAATGAGAAGTTACTAAAACATTCTTTTTTGGTATCTTTAAATAAAAATTGGTCATCATTTTTTAATAATAATTCGGAAGTATACTGAAAACATCCACTGAACAACGGAGTGTGTATTACATTCCTGACTAGGTATATTAAAAATACCATATTCTCTTCAATCCCAATAATGGTTCTTAACACTCTTGACATTTTGGGCTGAATAAATCTGTGTTTTGGGAAATCTTCCTATGCAATATAGGATGTTTAACAGCACCCCTTGCCTCTACCTACCAGATTGTCAATAGCACCCATGACCCACCAAGTTGTGACAACCAAAAATGTCTCCAGTCATTGCCCACTGTCCCCTGGCAGGCAAAATCTCCCCTAGTTGAGAACCACTGCACTAAAGTAAGGTATGTGTGTATCACACATCATGAGAGAATTTCTAGATCCATCAATAGAGAATGAAGTGACATATTTGAGTACTATGAACTTTTTCTCAGTGATAAGCCACTCTGACTATTAAGCAACCCACACCTACAACTACTCATCCTCCTATTATATTAACTAATTAGTAGCTCTTACTCCCAGTAGCAAAACTTTTGGTTGAATAGACATTTTTCCTAAAATTTCATACTCTGCTGATAAACTAAAAATGTACCTTCTGCATAAGATTTTCTTATATGGTTTGCAATTCTCAGTACAATCCAGTTCTGAACTGCTTGTCAGCTATCCTGAAGTATAAAATGTTATTTTAAAAAAAGAATTGTTACCTGAAGGGCTGGCTGTTTGTCATTCCTCTTGGGAGATTTTAATCCACTAACTTGTTGCTGTTGTTGCTGCTGAAGAAGGAGCTGTCTTGCCACTTGAAGTGCCTGAACGGAAAAACGAAAGAAAAATGTTTCCGTTACTACACAGGTTCAGGGCCTCTTTCAAAAAAGGACTCCAGGAAGTGCACTTTAGAACGGGATCCTGACTTTCCCATTTCCAGACAAACGAAACAGCAAAAAGAACTTTCTACCAGCCCAAGCTGGAAAACTTTCCAGAATTTGTTTAAAACTTCTTGGATTTAAGCAGTTTCATGCACAGTTCTTTAGGCATAGCAACTCATCTTAGTAGACACTTTATTCCTACAAAAACTCTGACATAAAACTTGAAGCATGAATGATTAGGACTTTTGAGAAAGAATGGCAGAGAGAAGCCAGGAACGACCTGGGCAAAGACAGAAACCTAGCAGACAATACAAGGCTCATTTCGGAGGTACCTTCACCCTCCTCCTATTTTTCTTGGGGGAACTTGGCAATGCAAGTTGAAAGTAACACTTTCACCACATCTGAGTCCAAATAAAGAGGAAGAGTTAAATGGTGCACCAAACTATGGATAAAGTTATTTGGGAAGGAAGATCAAAACAGATGAGCTATATGCTCAAGGATCACCCCGATGGAATATGTAAGAGAAAAACTGCAAATTGGACTTCTAAGTCCACATAGGGTACATTATGTACCCAAACTGGTTACTACAAGTGGCTCTTTCAAGCCTATGCCACAGGATGGTTTGCATCTAAAGGCGGTAACTGAAAAAGTGACATGAACTGGAGGTAAAGCAAAACAAAAAGAGGAAAGGCCTCCTAAGTGCAGGATGTATGACTGACAAATCTTTTTTGTTTTTAATTAAAGTATACTTGACATACAGTATTATATTAGTTTCAGGCATAACTACACAGTGATTCTACACTTACATACTTTATGATGTGATCACCACAATATGGCTACTCACCATCTGTCACCATACAAAGTTATTGCAATATTATTGACTATATTCTCTGTGCTATACATTAAGACAAATCTTTTTTAAAACTTCAAATAAAACAACGTGTCATCAATAAACCCTTATGGGGACATTCACTGTCAAAGAATTGACTAGGAATGACAGCTAGCCACACCTTACCAAAAAGAGCAGCTGGATCAGCAATAGGAAGCTCAAGTTTTCAGACACTGTGCTAGATGATCACGAGAAGTTAGGTTATTTGAATAAATTCCGCTGAGAACCACAAATGTATACATGGAAGAGACATCAAGAACGCTCATTAAATAATGTGCTTAGCATTTAGAGACAAATGAGATTTCTTGGTGGTTACACCAATAAAAATCTCTAAATGGTAACTAATTATTTGTGTCTCAAAGAAGATGCACACATACATGTGGTCAGTGTATCAAAAGGATCTAATACTACGGTCTTAGAAAATGTGCATAACGGACTTTCAATGGTAGCCTTTTCCTCAAAGAGGAGCAGAGACTTCATTTCTATAAGAAAATAGTGTATATCTTATTTGAAGAAAACTTACAGTGTCACGGTAGTGTGAAAGAAAAGGAGCATGGCATGGGGGTTCCTGTGCATTAAACTCAGGAGAAAAGGAACATAGAGTGGTCAAGAGAATTACTGTTCATGAGCGGACGCATAAAATTGTTGAATCAGCAAGAGCGGTACTTCTCCTAAAAGGACAACCTCACTAAATTAAGCTCATGACTACACTATTGTGACAAACAATATTTTTAAGATACTTTTTAAGGTTGAGTGGTGCCTTTGTGTCTAACAGGCAAAAAGGGAGGGAATGAAACGGAAGAACAGATAAATAAATGGGTGACAAAGAAAAGATCTTGGGACTGATGGAACCCTTCTATCCCACCTCCCCACTGCACCCACCCCTCTTGTCCTAGGGAGTCCTGATGCCTACTGAACTCACCGCAACCAGCCCTTCAGGTGTAATATACAGGCTATTTCATTGCGTCCGGGAAGGGAGAGACTTGTTTAAATCTGCCTGGAAGAGCCTGGAGAAAAGAGCCTGTCTGAGAGGGGCTCTGGAAGCCAAGACGCCTGGGAGAGTTGCCTGAGGCCCCAGCCTGCTATCTCTGAGGAGGATTTACCATTACTGGACTCTGGGTTTCCTTGTCTCCTTGGAGACGCTCAGTACATGCGTAGGTGTAAAAGTGGGCAGAGTGAAGATTTCATTTATATCATATAAGAAAAATAGTCCCCTTTGCAAGGTGGCTGTAGGAGCAAAAGCATCTCCCCTCCTAATATATATGTTTCTTTAGCTATTTCACATGAGTTTTTATGGCTTTTAAACATAGGAGAGGGAACTGTTATATATTTTAAGTGTGACCATAAGAGTTCCCAGAGTAATAGACTGATCAGTAAAGAAGGGTCTGGCTGCTAGTTGGAAAGGCAGAGAAAGGGAGCATAGATGACAGTGAAAAGATAGCTCTGAGAATGATATGGTGGGGAAGAGGAGAAAGGTTACATACATTTAATACTAAAATAGAGCAAACAAAGAAAAACAAAGTAACAATTCCACACATTCTCAATCTTCGTTAAAATAACTAACCACGTTTTACCAAATATTTGGAGAAGAGGTATTCAATATTTAAATAAGCAAGTGTCAGAGAGAATCTATACAATCAGTTTCTCATTTCAGCAAAAGGGATGATATTGTCCTTAAAAAAAAGTACACACACAGAGGGAAAAAAAACTGTTCTTATATGGGCATGTTCTCATAAATACACTTAAGAAAAGGAAAGTACTGGACTTGAACTTGAGTTTCCAACAAATTTTTACTGAGCTAGCTCTATACAATGATTATACATTTTAAAATTAGTTACTGGAATCCTTGCTGGTTTGAAGAAATTATTTTGCTGGTTTGAAGAAAAAAAAGTCATTTACGTATAGAATATCTTTTCCAGACCCAACATGGGGTACGTGAACTTACATAATCACACAAAGAACTCTGGCTCCCTCAGAGCATTTCATACTGAGCCCCATTAAAGCAGATAATCAGAGATATCTGCACAGGGCAAAAAAAGTTTAGGAACTTGTGGAAACAAAAGGGACATTTTAGTCAAACTACTGAAGAGAGAAGAATACAAGGTGAAGATGTGCAAATTGGTTTTCAAATTCCTCCTCAAAATGAATGCAAACAGGTAAAATAACTTCAAATATTTGGGATGGAGAAACAACGCTAGTGCAAAGAACTGTTCATCTTGATATGACCTGTTAGGAATTACTCCACAATAATTCCCTGGCATTATCGTGAGTGTGGGAACAGAGTCAGAGCAATGTACTACACCTCATTCCCCTCTACAAATCTACTTAGCTCAGCTAGAGTTTTAAAGCATAATTTATTAGGACTTATAAAGTGCTACGAAATCAACCACTAAAGGGTTGCTTTTCTGACTTCCATGATATATAAATTACTGTAATCTAGATTTTAAATTGACACACACAAAAAAAAAAAGAGGGAAAAAAAGCCTAGTATACAAAACTATGCATTTGAGCATTATAATACAGATCTCTGGCATTTACAATTTATAGAAAGTCAAAAATGCTCATTGTCACATTCGCTGTTGGTCAATGGAAAAACTTTGGAATGACTGATGGAATCTCCTTTGGAAATTGCACTGAAAACCTGACCACAGCACATGTCCACCGTGTTTCCCTTACATGCTTACTTGATAGCCATTGTTACCTGTTAAATGCATCAAGACCAGATTAATTTCTTTCATCTCAGACTCACTGCCTGACCGCATAGATTTTTTTTTTCAATACAACTAAGGAGTTAGGATAAACCTTTCTTATTTTCAAAACAGTATCTCCATCACAATTGGAGAAAGGTCCCTCAAGATATCCTGTTTGGTGTGAAGAGTGTCAATTGTATGATGACAGTAACTAGACTATAGGGGGTGATCACTCAGTAGTGCATACACATGTCAAATTATAGTGTTGTACACCTAAAATTGATGCATATATAAAAAAATATATCTTGCTTGGAAATAAAATTAGATCATTTGGATTTAAGCTAATAAGGTATGTGGACATGTGTTTGTGTGTGTATGAGAGATGGGGATAGACAGAAGTAGAGAAACAAACAGAGAGAAAACAAGAAATGAAAAAAATTATCTTTTAGGAAGCAAGAACCAAGGGTGACTCAAGTTCCAGACCAAATGCTAATGTAAATAACTTAAAAGGTCCCATACCTAAACATTTGAAGAAGAATCAAAACCTATTCTTCTCAAACTAGTCCAAAAAATTCAAGAGGAAGGAAGGCTCCTTAGCTCATTTTACAAGGCTACTATTAACCTGATTCCAAAACCAGAAAAAGATATTTGCAAAAAAGATAATTATAGCCCGATATCCCTGACGGACATAGCTGCAAAAATCCTCAACAAAATATTACCAGACTGAATCTTGCAAGATATTAAAAAGATCATACACCATGATCACTTGGGATTTATTCTTCAGATGCAAGGTTGGTTCAATATCTTCAAATCAATTAATGTGATACACCAAATTAAAAATTAAAAAATAAAAATGATATGATCGCATCAATAGATGCAGAAAAAATGTTTGACAAAATCCAGTATCCATTTATGATAAAAACTCTCAGCAAAGTGAGAATAGAGGGAAAATAACTCAACATAATAAAGGCCATATATGACAAACTACAGCTAACATCATACTCAATGAGGAAAAGCTCAAAACATTTCCCTTAAGATCAGAAACAAGACAAGGATGCCAGCTTGCACCACTTTCACTCCACATGGCATTGGAAGTCATAACCACAGCAATCAGACAAGAAAAAGAAATAAAAGGCATCCAAATTGGAAAAGAGGAGGTAAAACATATTTGCAGATGGCATGATACTACATTGAGAGAACCCTAAAGAGTCAACCAAAAGAATTGTTAGAACTGATAAATTCAGTAAAATAGCAGGATACAAAATATTCAAAAGTCAGTTGCATTTTTACACACCAATAATGAACTATCAGAAAGAGAAATTAAGAAAACAATCACATATATAATTGCATAAAAAAATACCTAGGAATAAATTTAGCCAAGAACAAACCTGTGCTTGGAAAATTATGTCATTGAAGAAAGAAACTGAAGAAGATACAAATAAATGAAAGCATATACCGTGCTCATAGGTAGGACAAATTAACATCATTAAAATGTCCATAGTATCCAAAGCAATCTATAGATTCAATGCCACTCCTATCAAAATATCAATGATATTTTTCAAAGAACTAGAACAAATGATTCTAAAATTTATATGGAGCCATAAAAGACCCCATACAGTCACAGCAATCTTAAAAAAGAAGAAAAAAGTTGAAGGTATCACATTACCAGATATCAAACTATAGTACAAGGCTACAGTAATTAAAACAGTATGGTACTGTCATAAAAACAGACACATAGATCAATGGAACAGAGTAGAGAGCCCAGAAATAAATTCGTGCTTATATATGGTCATTTACTCTATGACCAAGGGGCAAGAATATACAACGGGGTAAAGAAAGTCTATTCAACAAATAGCATTGGGAAAACTGGACAGACCCATGCAAAAAAATGAAACCGGACCACCTTCTTACACCATATACAAGAATAAACTCAAATGGATTGAAGACTTAAATGTAAGATCCCAAATCATAAAACTCCTAGGAGAAAACATAAACAGTAAACTCTCTGACGTTGCTCTTAGTAACATTTTTTTCTGATATTTTTTTCTTGAGCAAGGAAAACAAAAGAAAAAAATAAACAAAAGGGACTACATCAATCTAAAAAGTTTTAGCACAGCTAGGGAAATC
The DNA here is from genome assembly GCF_000325575.1 of Pteropus alecto. Lineage (NCBI taxonomy): Eukaryota > Metazoa > Chordata > Mammalia > Chiroptera > Pteropodidae > Pteropus > Pteropus alecto. Next base: position 9,567,612 of record NW_006440638.1, on the reverse strand, counting down.
ATCAACAAAATGAAAAGACAGCCTACTGAATGGGAGAAGATATTTGCCAATTAATGCCATTTGATAAGGGGTTAATATCCAAAATTTAGAAAGAACTCATACAACTCAACACTAAAAAAAACCCAAAAAACAAAAACCAAAAATCCCAAAAACAAAAACCAAAAAAATAACCAAACGAAATCAATTAAAAATTGAAAGTGGCAAAGGATCTAAATAGGCGTTTCTTCAAAGATGGCCAATAGACATATGAAAGATGCTCAATGTCACTAATCATCAGAGAAATGCAAATTAAAATCACAATGCGATATCACTTCATATCTGTCAGAATTTTGTTTTATCATCAATAAAACAAAAAACAAGTGTCGGCAAGGATGTGGAGAAAAGGGAACCCTCGCACAATGTTGGTGGGATTGCAAGTTAGTACAGACACTATGGAAAACAGTTTTGAGGCTCCTCAAAAAATTAAAAATAGAACTATCTTATGACCCAGCAATTCCACTTCTGGATATTTATCCAAAAAAACCCAAAACACAAATTTGAAAAGATATACACACTCCTATGTTCACTGCAGCATTATTTACATTAGCCAAGATATGGAAGCAACTTAAGTGCCCATCAACAGATGACTGGATAAAGAAGAGGTGGTGTGTACACACACACACACACACACACACACACTGGAATATTACTCAGCCATTAAAAAAATGAAATCTTGCCATTTGTAATGACATGGGTGGACCTAGAGGATTTCATGGTAACTGAAATAAGCCAGAGAAAGACAAATACCATATGATTTCACTTATATGTGGAATCTAATGAACAAAATAAACAAACAAAACAGACACAGACTCATGGATATAGAGAATAAACTGGTGATTGCCAGATGGGGGTGGGGAGTAGGCTGGCGGTGGGTAGGAGGCTGAGTGAAAAAGGTGAAGGGATTAATAGGTACAAACTGGCAGTAATGAAACAGTCATGGGGATGTAAAGTATGCATAAGGAATATATAGTCAACAATATTGTAATAACTATGCAGACTGCTAGGTCGGCATTAGACTAATCAGGGGGATCACTTCATGAATTACATAAATGTCTAACCATTATGCTGTACACCTAAAACTAATATAAAATAGTATTGAATGCCAACTTTAATTGAAAAATAAAAATTAAAAAAAAAGGTCCCATCCCAACTCTGGGGACCTTTTACTCTTGGTGACCGTTCCTGGGTTGGGTTGAGTCTATGTTTCCTTTACTACAGATGTGACGACCGCCTGGCACTGCATAACTCAGTGCTGTATTTGAGTGCTAGGCTCAGGTTACAGTAAAGACACAGTTCAAAGATGTCATAGAGTGCAGGTGACTGATAAAGCCGGGCACTTAGAGTCCAGTTGCACACATTCCCATTTATTTTCCTTCAATAAGCTAAAATAAATGGCTCTGAGAGCTAACAGAGAAAGAGGTAAAAGGCATACACTGCCTCCATATCTGGATTGGCTAGTCTCCTTCTCTGCCTTGGCTGTCATCTCTGCTTCCAGGTACAAAAATTACACGAAGGGTTGGAGTCACCTTAAGTACTCCCTGAGTATAAAGTACTGAGTACTCCCTGAGTACTGAGTACTGAGTACACCTTAAGTACTCCCTGAGTACTGAGTACTGAGCTGGCTGTTGCCCATGGTAAGCACGCCATGGGCAACAGCCAGCTCAGTACTCAGTACTCAGGGAGATTGGTGCTTGGTTGCTAGTTTGGCAGGGCATGCATTTATTCTAACCGGAGACTTTGACATTTTTGACACACCTTCCATTCTATTGGTTCAAGATTACTTTATTCTCATCAGTGCCTTCACATTCCTAGTAAATAAATACCATCTGTTATTTATAAACTATGTTTTACATAAGCATGTTTACAACTTTTGAGTTATTTACATCTCAAGTTCATAGCAGGTGCTTATATTTTAGGGGCTAGGAATCCCTATGTTTAGCATGTTTTTCAAGGTAGCTGATGTTCAAAAACATGTTTACTGTATTTTAAGAAACATCAAGTTTACACAAAATATGGTTTGAGTAAACACGCACACATACACAAAGCAAGCCGGCAGAAGAAGACTTCATACAATTTTTTAAATAATATACTTGGTGAGGAGATCTGAGATAAGCACTGATACACAGAGGTCTTCAAAAAATATGACTAACTGCAATGTTTAGGTGATGGGATGGCAAACTATATAGTCCATGGACCAAATCTAACCCATCACCTGTTTTTGTTCAGCTCATAAGAATGGTTTTTACTTATTGAAACAGTAGGGAAAATAATAATAACAGGAAGACTATTTTGTGACATGTGAAAATTATATGGAATTCAAATTTCAGTGTCCACACATAAAGTTTTATTTGAACACAGTCATGTTTATTTGCTTACTTACCATCTATGGCCACAAAGTAGAGTTAAGTATTTGTGACAGATATCGTATGGCCCCCAAAGCTCACAAAATCAGAGAGCCTATCTGACCCTTTACCGGAAAAGTCTGCCAACTCCTGTCTTAGGTCTCTATCTGTATTCTGAGATTCCCCAAGATGCCGCTGGACACAGTTTTATATAAACAAAGCTTGCAATCAGTTGCCCAAAATAATTTTAGAATTTAGCTAAGATGCAAGGGCATTACGAATTGGCTGTTCTTAAAGATCAAACTCATTTTGATTTTCTGAAAAGGAAGTGGGACATGAAAACAAAATACATCCATGCGTTCTTCTATCTGAAACTATTTAAAACTAGTTGCAAACTTTGAACATGTGTTTCTTCCCACAGATAATTTACAGCAGTTCAGATTGAATCTCTTCAATCGGGTGTGAGGTCCTGAACACCCTCAGAATAAAGACAACATGTGCTATTGGCCAGTTGAGAAGAGCTGGTTATTTCCTGTCTGCCTGAGAAGTTGTCCCACTTCCAGCTTCAAAGGCTGCTATGAGTCAGCCACTCTTCCTCTAATTTCTTTTCCTAGACTCTCCCCACCCCTCAAGATCAAACCTGTTTCTCAGATAATTTCACAGGCTAATCAACGGTCACTGTGCATATGGGGGTGGGAGGAAAAGCTAGCAATAAAAAGCAGCTTGAGAAGCTTAGTAGGAAAGAAATCATGTTCTCTTTCATTTCTCAACCTCTATGTACACCTTGAGTCCCTCCAGAGAGCCTTTTTTCCCCTGAAATAATTTGCTATCTTGGTGCAATCCCAGCAACTAACAACCATCTTAACACGAGTCCTCATGACTTCACACGATCTGACAATTGCTCTGTAGCAAGACCTGGGACCACGTATGCAGGGAGACTCCATCACACCTCCTTGCTTTATACAAGGTAATCACTGCAGTACAGGATGGAAAGAAGGTGTGTGGATCACTTAAAAAAAATCATAGTGGCTGACAGGACTAGATACATTCATATAGAATCAACAACATTCCAAGGCAGTGAGTTTTCTAGCAAGAATGCAAATACATATTTAGATAACTATCGTATACACGTATGATACTTACAAATGGAGCACTTGATTATGATGGGAAAATGGAAAAGTGAGCTAATTTCATGGAGGGATTCTAGTGATTGTGAAAATATTAGAAGTTCAGGGAAATATCAGGTCACATTACTAGTGTCATAAGTAAAACAATAATTACAAAAGCACTTTCCCTATTAAAATTTTCATATACAGAAGGTAACAATCATCAAAAAATCAGAGAGCCTTTAACAGTGACTGCTTGGTCTACTCTATGATACTGCAAATAAAGGTACAGACTGAGCATTCATTGGTAGTTGGTCCACTTGGCTTGACCCCCAAAAGCAGGGGAGGGCGGGTGGTGGCGACAGCAAAAGCCTTAGATCAACTTGGAAACTGAATCTGAATCAGTGACCTAGAAGGGAAAGGTTCCGTGTATCATCATCCATCCTCAGAGTTCTAACAGCTGGGGAAAGGATCCTATGCTTTGAGAGCATATCACGATAGCTGATATTTAGAGAAGGCATGGATTTCCCAAAACGTTCCACAGTCTTTGCAAACCGTTAACAAGACAACATCTAGACAGCCATGGTGAAAAATCGGAGCAGAGACAACCTCACTGTTATAGCACTCCAACATTATATATTGGAATTAAAATAAAAAGGAACAGAAAATAGGAAACTCAAAGAGCCCTACTATCATTGTCCTAACTGCAAAAGCAGATATGGCCATGGGCAGTGTTAGCTCAAGGTATTAGGGGTAGGGAAAAATGAGGCCATGACACAACATCTTTCCACCACCTGGACCACTACAAATTCTTTATCAATCCATACCAGCTTGAACCTCCACTTTCTAGATCTAGTTCCATTGTCAGGTTACCCAAATCCTTATTGACATGATTTTATGTTCTTCAAGCTATGCATGGAGTGGTTATCACTGCTACAACACTTAGTTACATTTCTCATTTTTGTTTTACTTAAAAATTTAACAAATAATGCAAAGACATGAGGACAGGGAAGTTATGTGTGTATGCTTTTATTTTAATGTCGGCAATTCATTAGAGTATACTTTATTGGGAGAAAAGATAACAAATAGTGTTTTTTTGTTTTTTTGTTTTTGGAAAAACTGGGATGAAGGAGAACCGAAGTGTGTGACTTCGTGCCCGTGCCCTTCGTGTAACCAGTGCCCTTGTGTCATGCCATGACTTGTCAGCATTACTGCTTTGGGGTTAACATGCCACCCCACACACTGACTGCAGGAGACATGGACACAGGAATATCAGATGGCTCTAGAAAGGAGGAGGCATTCTGCTACAAATCCCACCCCTAAAGCAAACCTAGGAAGTAGAAAGGGGTGAGCAAATCCTATATTCATTAGCAATTATCAATAACCTTTTTTATTAAAGTATCCAAGTAGAGAATACTTCTTGCCAAAAAAGGTAAAGGTTAAAAACTTTCATGAGACAAAAAGAAAAAGGATATCTATGACTGTCTTGCAAAATCAGCTGAAATAAGTTTAATGGCTACAGTCAGGAAGTCTGTTTGAAGTCTCTTATAAGAGGTGAAACAACCCGCCATCATACTCCTACTCCACACACCTATTAACATAAGGTCCTACAAGCACCTTGCTGAGGCACTGGTTGGCTGCTCCATGCTGGAGCCGCTGCCAGATGCTGAATCACCACCACCACATCTCCGGCACCCGAGTTGTCTTTAGAGGGATTCCATTCCAGCATGGCCCAAGCCTGAGCCTGTCTAGCTCATGAGAGTTGACAGTGCCACAGCCTGGGGTGCTATGGCTGTAGGCGATATGAATATTGCAGTGAAGTAAAAACAGAAGTCAAGTTTATTAGAAAATATCTAAAATGTTAAGTCGGATGCTGCATTAAACCCATTTCCCTCCATTAAAGGAAGGACTAGATTATGTCCAAAAATAAATAAATTGGTCCATCTAGTCCTTCTCCAAGTTCTCAAAGTAGAAAACATGGGGGTCAAATGCAAGGAAAAATAAATCAAAGGGATCTATTAACTCACCGGAGTAACCCACTGTTTACTGCAATTGCCTTTTATGAGGCTGCAGCCCAGCAACTCTCATTATGAATAATCCAGATTCATATCTTTTCATACCTTGGAATGAGACTTGCTATTTTTGAAGCCGGAGAAGAATCTGGCTATAGTCATGCTCAAAATTTTCTATGATTTTACTAGGAACACTGAACCTAGTTTCTGAGCAAACAAATATGACCCTGTATCCTTTTTTCCTTCTGAGTCACACACACACTCTTGGGGTGCCTTAAGAGGTGATGAACACCTGTGAATGCTTTGCTTCATGAAAAACCTTCCTTCCCTAACCTGAATTTTGGGCAAAGAAGCAAGAGTGAAAACCAGTTAAGAGACAACATTCCAGTAGAGATAGAGATAGAGATAGAGAGAGAGAGAGAGAGAGAGAGAGAGAGAGAGAGAGAGAGAGAGAGAAATGGGAAGAGGGGAAAGACCCAAAATAAGACTAATAATCTAAAAGGTAGACCTAGTCACTCTTGGCCAAAGTTAGCCAACACAGGGAAAAAAAGCCTATTGGCCTCCAATAACTTATACTTCTCGAAGCAGTTATTGCAAATAGCAAAAATTACATCTGTTTAACAATTTGAGAAATGAGGACATCTGGAAACATAGAGACAAGTAAGGGTAATAACTCCTTCTATTGAGGATTCTAAAATAAAAACAATGTATTGAATTGTTTACTATGTGCCAGGCATTATGTCAGTTAGTTGTTTTCAATTTATTTTATTTCTTATTCCCAACATTTCTAAGGGAAGCAGAGAAAGGGTTTACGATACTGACTTAAAGTGGAAAAACTAAAAGACTGTGAGGTTCTGTGACTTGGCCAAGGTCACAAGTCCAGCAGTTAACATGGAAAAGCAAAAATCAAAAACATTGTCTCTTGAGAACTTGACACTCACATTCTACCAAGGTCATTGATTAGACCAAATAACAGCCATGGTCCTGGCAAATGGATATGCGATCCCAGCGAGCCAAAAATGCATGAACGAATGTGGGTCCCTTTGCCTTCAGGATGAAGGGAAAGGCCCTTTCAGGGTTTCACACCTAACTTTATCTGCCTCTTCCCCCCACACAAAGACTTGTTTTTTTCAACCAGATCTTCCCAGTCCCAGGACTCTTGGAGCCATGGCCACATTTGTATTTCTGATCTTCATGTTCTCTGCCCACATTTATAAGGCAATCTTCTCCATTTAAATTCTGCCTTTCCTAGACAAATACTGCATGATCTCATATACATGGAATCTTTTTTAAAAAGCTGAACTCTTAGGAGCAGAGAGTAGCCTGATTGTTGCCAAGGGCTGGGGAGAAGGGAAACGGGGAGATGGGTAAAAGGCAGAGGTTCAGTCCTGTCAAATGAGTAAGTTTTGGAGATCTGATGTACAGCTGGTAACTCTACTTAGTAATACTGTATTATATGCTTGAAATTTTCCAAGAGGATACATCTTAAATCTTCTCACGACATACAAAAGGATAACTATGTAGTGGTGATGGATAAGTTATTTAGCTTGATTGTGGTGATCTTTTCACAATGCATACATATATAAAAACATCAAGTTGTATACCTTAAACATATACGATTTCTATATGTCAAAGAGATTGCAATAAAGTTGTTAAAAATTAAAAAGAAATTTTTTAATTAAAAAAATAAATTCTACCTTTCCCTAAAAATTCTGTTCACAATCCAATTCCTTTAAGTAGCAATGTTCTTAATGTCCCCCAACCCAAGGGACCAGTGCTGCTTCTGAATTACTGTAGCACCCTGGGTTCCTATGAGTTTGATGGCAAATCCCAAGCAGACACACAGGAAGGAGTTCATCCATCTTCTCTTGGGATACTGATGGTATCATCAGCATGCTTCTCATCTGTTCTTCAAGCCTGAACAGGGACAAATCTCCTGTTCTTTGGTTCACCTGAGCCAAGGTTAAGATTTTTCAAAGAGTTTTTCATAAATCAAACAATGGAGAGGCTGAGCTAAGAGAACACAGGTTTCTTCTTACAATTTAACTGAAGTACAGCTATAGTTCATGCACCTAAACACCCATGCCTATGCTATGCTTTCATTTAAGGTAGACCTATTCCTCTCTGTCCACTTGGCATGGCTTTCAGGTCCAGAAGGATGCCTGGCCCCTATTTTTAAACACCTATTGTAGATTCTCACACTCAGCTATAATTGTAAGCTTTTTGTTGGGGCCGGAGGGTGTTAAATAACTGTATTCGTTTTAAAAAAGTACTTTCTCTGAAAGCCCCTCCCCTTTACTGAGATATACTTAACATGTAACAGTGTAACAGTTTTAGGTGTACAGCATGATGATTACATACATACATACATACATACATACATACAATTACCACAATAATTTTAGTTAAAACCCATCACCTCACATAGCTACATTTTTTTCTTCAGGATGAGAAAGAACTTTTAGGATCTATTCTCTTACCAATTTTCAAATATAAGATACAGTATTATTAATTTTAGTCACCATGTTATATATTACATCTCTAGAACTTAATTAATCTTACAACTGGCAGTTTGTAGCTTTTGACCACCTTCACCCATTTCCCCATCCCCTGCCTCTGGCGATGACCAGTCTGTTTCTGAGTTTGAGCATTTTAGATCCCACATATAAGTGAGCTCATACAGTATCTGTCTTTCTCTGTATGACTTATTTCGTCAATCCACGTTGTCGCAAATGGCGGGATTTCATTTTTGTGTATGAGTGGCTGAATAATATTCCATTATTTATATGGACCACCTCTTCTTTATTCAATTGTCTATCGATGAACACTTAGGTGGTTTCCACGTCTTGGCTATTGTAAATAACACTACAATGAACATGGGGGTGCAGATATCTTTTGGGGATAGTGATTCAATTTCCTTTGGCTAAACTCTCAGCAGTGACATTGCTGGATCATATAATAGTTCTATTTTTTATTTTTTGAGGAACCTTCATACTGTTGTCCATCGTAGCTGCTCCAATTTACATTCTCACCAACAGTGCATGAGGGTGCCCTTTTCTCTACATCTTTGCCAACACTTGTTTTTTCTTGCTTTTTGATAACAGCTGTGCTAACAGGTGTGAGGTGATATCTCATGGTGGTTTTGATTTGCATTTCCAAACAACAGTATTCTAAAATTGTTCTGGTCCCTGGTCATTGGGGATGAGAAAGATACCAATAAAAGTTGAAAAATTTTGAGAATTTATTGTCAGACAACTACTAAATAGTATATACACATTATATTAACTAATTTTCACATTTCACATTTCTTTGAGGTATTATTATACTCAGTCAATACATATGGAAAATAGGAGCGGAGAAGTTAAAAAATAAGGATTCTGTGAGATGTGCAAGGAAAATCCTTAGCGTAGCACCTGGTCATGATAATTACTTACTAAATGAAACAATTACTATAGTACATTGCCCCATACGTAAGAAAATACATTTTGTGGAAAGCAAAGATTCCTGTTTGCCAGTGATCTCAAACTATTAGTGTGGTCTAAACAGGGACACTGAGAGAATCATCGCAGCCTCTGTCGAACCCAAAGGAATCTTTGTTCAATGTACAAAAAGCAAACAGGAATGGAGGGGTTATTTTACTTACCTGTGTTCACATGGATGACTTGCAACTGTGAGTCCTGGCTTCTTCCCCTGGCAAAGGCATTTTCTGACCCTCACCAAACCCAAACCGACACCTTTCTTTGACTCAGAACAATACAGCAGAAACAGCTGCCTACAGGCCAAATAGTTAGCTAGGGGGAGATGATGATACTGATGATGACACCGCTGATGAAAAAGACCAAGATAGCTAACATTTACTGAATGCCAACCGCATACCTGCCTTGGTTCTAAATTATTTTATGTAAACAAAGTTTACATAATATGCCAAAGGTCACACAGTCTGGATTAGAATCTCTTCACTTGTACTTCAGGACTGACTCAACCAAAAATGGCCACCAATCTGCAAATCCATGGATTTTTTAATTTTTCCATTCACATGAAATCAGAACTACTTGCTTAACATGACAGACCTTAAAGGAAAAATTTAGAAACCTTTAGAAGAATATATTTAATTTAATCCATGTCACAATCAAAGGTAACTTTATAGTGAACTTTTTGAAGATTTGTGACTTTATATAATTATAAATGCATATATATGTGTGTGTATACACACATACACACACACACATACATATATACACATACACACACACACACATACACACACATACATATATACACATACATATATACATATACATACACAGATACAGACTACCATAAAAGAGAAACAGATTTAATTGCTCTGGCCAAGGAATTAGAAATATTTTCTTTAAAAGGATATTAAAAACAAAACTGTGCTCATCAGACAGTTGTGTTCACAGAGTGACAATGATCTTTGGAACTTCCAGTAACCACAGTTTAGCATAAGGTAGAACTTGAGTCTCCAGGCATGAAGAAATAAGATTCTTTGGGAATTTGGGGGAATTACTGACCTTGCGAGAATCACAGCAATTTTAAAGAAACAGAAGTTTGCTCTAAAAAATATTAACATATTTCTACAGAAGTTTAGCACCCACCAGTCATTCTGTATGGATTTGAACCCCAGCTCTAACACTTGCTAGCTGTGCGACCTTGGACAACTTACTTAACCACTCAGTGCTTCAGTTTCTTCATCTGTAAGAATGGGAGGAAATAAAAGTTCCTATATCATAATTAATTCTTGTAAAGTACATACACTAGGGTCTGACATCCATTAAGGGCTTCCATAGTGATTTTAGAAAGTACTTTATAAATAATTACTGACTATGAAAGTAATAAGCTCATAGTAGAAGAAAAATGCATAAATGAACTAGAAAAATAAAAAAATGAAGTATATAATATTATCACCTGCATATGAGACATTGCCAATATTTGGGAGCATGCTTAAGTAATTTTCTTAAGCAAAACTTGAATATTATTTATCGTTTTCTGAAAATTACTTTTAAAAATTAAAACATGTCGAATAGAGATTTTTCTAATCTAATTTCTACATTCAGGTTCCAATAAACAAACAGTATTGAGAGCCGAACACCCTAAACACTACCACCCTCCCTTAGAGAGTTCTGGAAAAGCTTTCGAAGAGACTTAAAACTGCTCATGGCACATGACTAATTTTTACACTGTGCTTTGTAACCATTGGAAGGAGGCCCAAGACACATCGAACTGAAGAATCACATAGTAACATCTAGGGTTAACAGAATGTTTCAATTCTTTTTATTCCAAAGCATGCAACTACAGAGCAACTTCTGACTTACTTTGCACAGCCAATACCCAGCATGTTTCTTTGCAAAGAACTTGATTCTTGTGGAAGTTAAATTGTCAACATCATAGAGTTAAAATGAAACAAAACAAAAATCAAAATTTACAGCCTGTGCTCTATCTTAAAAAAATAAAACTGACTCCGAAGAGATTAAAATTAAGCATGGTTACTCTTCACTGGCTCCTCCCTCCCACCGCCATCAATACCACGCACTAGCTATATTTTCCAGTCCAGTTTCTTCATGGTAAAACACTTTCTCATGAGACTGTCTGTGGTTGGGGCTGAATATGTCACAGGAAAAACACTTCTCATGGCATCCAGATAAAACCCCTTCCAGGTCTAGCCTGACCATTAAGTACAGACACACCCGGAAATTGTAAATTATTTTAACAGCAGGACATTTTCCCACCTCAAAAATGGGATAAGCTTTGCAGCCTACCTATATCCCAAGGGTGTTCTGAGTATTAACAAGTTAGCATTAGTCAGGCACTTTGATTTCCACAGACAAAGGGCTCTGTGTAAGTACCAAGTATGATGATCCAACCTAACTGCCTTGTGGACAGTCACCTGAGATGACAACAGAAGAGACAGAAAGGCTATGCTTCCATTTTCCTCTCCAGAGCAAAGCCACATCCCAGTTACATATGTGCCAGGCGAAACTGGTGGAGGCTGAGCTTTGAGCGTCTGCTGCATTGTTCCCTTATATAGTCAATGAGGAAGGGATCCCTCTGTGTGCATATTTCCAATTCACATTCCAAAACAGTATAGGCAACAAAACAGATATTTAGCTGGGATTTCTAGAGCTTGATATGACTCGGCCAGGCACTGTGCTAGGATCATACCTATCATTTTTTTCTGGATGTATATAAATCAGGATGTGTAGAAAATCATGCTCTAGTTATTAAAAAATGTGGCCATCTGTGCACATATGTCAGTGCATGCCTATGTGTAAAGAATATACAGTCATGCAACTCTCATCTAAGAATTAAAACAAAAATAATAAAAATTTCACTTGCTTTTTAAAAATTCTACTTTTAATGTAGATTTGAGCCTTTTTCCTAGATCTCTAGAGGACTTAATTGAGAAAATAAACATCCTGAAGATCATTATATACACTACATAATATTAAAGACAGGAAGGTTTTCTTGAGGAATAAAGAAATTCACGTTGACTGCATTACAGCACCTGCTTGACACCTTTAAAAGAGAGGACCAAAAGTTGACCGCTAATAATATTATGCTGTGTACATACAGGAAAAATTCTGGTATATTTTCCTTTAACGAAACTGATTATATATAGATCTAAAGTCAGAATATAGCCGTCAAGAAAATGGTAAGAGTTACTACTGATTTGTTCAATGATGTCACTGTAACACACACACACACACACACACACACACACGCACACGCGCGCACACACACACACACACACGCCATAAAAGAGCTACTGAAGCAGGCATAACTAAGCAAAGCATCTAGAGAAGTCAAACTACTGAACAGCTAGCTAATCCTGGGAAATCCTGTATCATAAAACCATACAACACAACAGACCAATTCTCAGTTAAAAAAAAAAAAAAAAAAGCCTGGAAATTTGAAAAAGGCAAAAGGGCTTCTGAGTCTTAAGGGTTAACTCACTTGCCTTTTAAAAAGTGGCACATATAGTTTCCTTTTATCATAAAACAATACATTTATTATTTTCAGTATATTTATTAAAGGACATGGCTTTCTGGGTGGAAAACAAAACAGAACTTGGTCACATGTTTATTTGCTTCGGCTACTCCCTTCCCCTTCTGATAAATAATCAAACATGTCATCCAGAAAAAACAAAACCAGTGAGCTGGGAAATTTGATGGTCATCAAATAGACTGAGATACCAAGAAAAGCGGCCCACTGTTCCCACACTGAATTTGCGGCCCCCA
>NW_006440638.1:9541606-9554800 GCF_000325575.1 Pteropus alecto | reverse complement strand
GATACTGTTACACAAATTGTCCTGAAGGCAGTTATAAACACAATTTTTTTCTTACAAAGTAGAACAACTTCTGAACATTAAAAAAGCCAGCAGAGGAATACGTACGCACATCTATTTAATTTATTTATTTAAATGTTTCTTCCATCAGAGGTTTGGACAACTACAGAGCACATTTCTTTCTCTATACTAATAGATGCTGTTTTAGACACTGAAATTTAAGGATATTTAGTCTGAGGACTCACGACCAAGGCTCACTGTAATAACAAATCCCTTAAGATCAAAAGAGCTAATTTTCCATTTCCGGTCTATTCCCTGGCCAGTATACAGTTTTTAAAAAATTAGCACCTGGCTTACCAATTATACTGAAGTTGGGGGTCAGGGCTGGGGGAATGGGTGTGGAGGGACGGGAGGGAGGCAAGAAGGACAACAACATCAGACAGGAAAAGGTAGAACTCTTTTAAAAAAATGTCAAACCACATGTTAAAAAACTCATTTTAACAGAAACGACCAAGAGAACAATCACATCACTCTTCGCCACAGAGCGAAGCAGCAGCCCAGGACCGAGGGCTTTCCCTGCCATCCTAATTATCCACAATGAGAATTCTGAAAAGAGCCTTCCAACATCAAAGTTAACAACCATCGCAGAAAGTGAGGCGGGCTTTCTCTTTCCTTTTGCAGCCCACCCTGTTTAAACAATAGTAATATGAATGAGATAATGACCGTGCTTGTTTCAGCAGTCTGACTTTTATTGGCATGAAATTGGTACAAATATTATCAAGACCGATTCATAAATGATGACGGTGTCATGATGCAAACATCAGGGGACAATTCTGCAGAGGCAGAATTACAAAGGCACCGTCCCTGCACTCTTACACTACTTATAACAGGAAGAAAAAGAAGGCAGCACAAAACAGTGTCACAAATAAGCAGAAAGAGGTTTCAATCTACAGGCGAGCCTATAAAACTACTGACGACACACAAGGCTGCTTACTTAGCCGATAATATCGGAAGACACATTTGAAAGCAAGAGTGAATTAACAAGGAGTCAGAAGAAACCGGCCCTCCCAAATCTCTAAAGAGAAAACCGCCTTTGATGGAGAGAGGAGGGAGGGGAGAAAACAGCAGTAAACAAGTTGGATCATTTTATTCTGCCCCTCAGAGAATGTCTGCGCAGGAGCAGAGCCCTAGTTTAAAAGTTGAACGCAGCGAAAACGGTCCTTTTTTCTCTGGACACTTACAGAGAAAATGAAGAGTTTGACGGAGTGAGCGCGCACCTCCTGCCTTTGGATTTCCGTCTTCTTGCTGTAGAAGGGTTCTGGCTGTTTCTGTGAAGCGGGGGTTGCCGAGTGGTAAAAAAGATGTTTGAATAAACAGGAAGTGCTGTGCGCAGGCAGCACACTCGAGGAGAAAACACTCTGGAACAGTGCCCTTTGTAGGCAACCTCAGGGACGCTTGCCTCCACAGTAGCTGGCTGGGCTCTCGCTAAACGACAAAGAAACCACAAGAATTCCTCAAGTAATTCTTCACTTTCAAAGTTGAAAGATCAGTTGGAGCTTGCAGGTAATTTTCAAAGTTGCAACCAGCACTTAAAGAAATCTACTAACGCTATACGTATCTAAATCACTCCAGGTTTGCAAGAAGCAACACAGCATCACAAGTGTGCCCTGGCTAGACCAAGCCCTAGCCAAAACAGCTCCTTCACATAGACGAATAGACACTGACAGGGTTTTGGGAAACCTGCTCTTGAGATATTTTTGTGGTAACATTTACATAGGCAGGATGCTTGAAAAAAAAAAAAAAAGGAAAAAAATAAAATTCACATTCTGCAGACTTTAGAGGATTTTGTCACATATATTTGTAAAGAACACATTCCAGGGATATGCCCTTGATCTTGCTTCTGCTGCTTTTCCTTTACATTTTCCTTCTCTGCAATCAACCAAACTAACTACCTGTTTATCTGGATGCCTTGCTTGCCTACTCAAACACTCCTTAACCCGCCCCAAACTAATTATCAAAGTCCTGTCTTCCGTCACCTGAGTAACTTGACAGATACTGTAAAGAAAAGTAAACTGCTGACGGCAGAGCAAGTCAGCTTGAAAAATAGGATGAAGAATTGAACAGCCATATTCAATAAAAAAGGAAAGACGGGAGGGGTGGAGGGAGAAAAAAATTCCTTCTGAAAATGTACTGCCGTTGTGGCAGTACTCCTCTGCCACGGAGGCAACTGATTTGTTATTTAACATGCAGTGCTGGACTGTCTGTCATCCAGGTGCTAATACTTGGCTAAAATAACTCATTGGGAACTGTCAGTGGGATGTTTACATGGGCCCCAATCTTTTCTTCATAGAAGGAAATTTTTTTACTGGAATTCATCTTCTTTTGATCTCACATTCAAAGCAACGGCAGCTTGATAGACATTCAAGTCTGAAAGCAAATCCAGACGCTGCAGATAAACCGCCAGAATATGACAGGCAGAAGCATCTAAAGCTTATAAAAATGAAGAGAACAGCATGTCGCCTGAGTATTACAATAGCAGAAATCAAGAGACATATTAGGTGGAACTGATCAGCCACAAAAACAGTTCAAAAGGCAGATCACAGAAACAGAGGACTGGGCTAGGAGGAAAAAAATGGAAAAGATCTGGTTTACTGCCTCACCTCCCTTCTGAGCCCCACAGCGCTTCCATGCCTGCTGCCTCTTCACTTGCACGAGGGGTGGAGTACCCAATTCAAATGTTCCTGTCTAACTCAGCTGGTCCACTTATAAATGCTGCACATGATTTCTTAGCAATCCATTTCCACGGGGCAGGGGGAGACAGGCAGACCCTTACCTTGTTCAGTGTCCAGCATGCTGCATTTTATCAGCATTCCCTGCATCTGTCATATAGTTTCAACAGGCACAGAGCCTGGGCGCCATGCGAGTGGGCGGTCGGAAAAACCATCTCTCAACAGAAGAGCTCTAAGTAGTTCGAGATGGGGCTAGACTAGAGCTCAAAGCAGCCCAGTTCCCTAAAATGGCTAGCTACCGAATGAATATAAATGCTCCAGCATCAGTCACACATAGATGTGTGCAGTCCTACAGATATAGAAATGATCAACACCTAGTAGCTCTGAAGCCGACTAGGGCAAGAACTTTCTTAGTGGCCCAACAGCTATTTCTTTTAAAAATAAGCCTCTTATTTTAATTAAAGTCAGTACATATAATGAAAAGGTAATTCTCCCAACATTTTTATTTATTTTTTTTTTACTTAAGAGTCATTTGTTAACAAACCCTGAATGTGAACAGGCAGCATCAGGTTAAAGGGCAACAGAATTCCACATTAGAATTTAGCCTGCGGTTACTGCTGATTGTGAAAGCCCTCTGGGACTACACAGCCAGATCTTCTTTTGTAGCACCTTTGATTTTAAAAATTAAACTCCTTTTTTTTTTTTTTTTCATAAGAAGCCAAGAGTAAAATGTGGATTTAAAAATGTATCCAATTTAAAAAGCTGTAATCAGTTTAGGGTTTTTGCTTCATGCAAACAAGATCCCTGGGTAACTTAGTTACAAATGTAAAAAACAAACAAGACAAAAACCCTATTCGATTCTAAGACTTTAAAAAAAGTTACCGTCTATCATGATCGTACAGATATCTGATGTGCTAAAGCTGATTATTTATCTTCGAACTGTAATTAGTAATTCTGTGTGTTAAAGTGGCCACTATTCTCCAACCTTAAAAAAAGTTGATTTTAACACACCAAAAATCTTCCAACTAAATATTCCATGATGCTATATTTGTTACATTTGCCCCAAAACAGGGGGGTTTACCATGTAAAAGCGAAATGCAAATTCCCTTATACGTTATAAAATATATTCTTCTTCCATAAGGAATGCTGTTACTACCAGTTATGCAAGAGGCAGCAGCAACACCTCCCTTCTTCATGGCCATTACAGATCTTTTTTAAAAAATTGTGCCATGTATAAAGATTTTTATTAGTATAATTAAATGACTGTTGGGTTTTGATATAAACAACTTCTGATATGTCATTTAAAAACCTCATAATAATATCTTTAAAGAGCTACCATTTTTAAAAGAGAAATTGTCTGCTCAGGGCCATGGAATAATAGCCACGCTCTAGGCCGTTTCCTCTCTCTCCCTTTCAGACTTCTCCTGGACTTGAATGTCACCATAGACCTTGAATCCTTGAATGTGAAATGGCTTCACGCTAATTGCTCTAATTGCTTGAAGATGTGCAGGCAGGTGAAACCTGATCCCCGTGGCCATTGTAGACCAAGAACAACACTGGAATGTTTACACAGTAGTTTGATTTTAATAGACAGAAGGGCTGAGTTTAAGACAGCAAAAACACAGCTAATAGGTGACCCCTTAATGTAGTCCTCTTTAAAAAAAAAAAAAAAAAGACACAACAAATACAATTTCATGTTCTAAAAGGCAGTGTCCTAAATGCCAAGGTTATTTGCTTGACTCTTGGAGTTGAGCACACGTTACGCTGCACCTGACATTTACACCCGAAACTTTACCCCGAATACATTTTATTTTTACCTTAAAACAAAAAGCACTTTATATGTCAGTCACCTTACAAACAGATTATGACTGTATGGTATTTCCAAGTAAAGTGCACTCATTTAAATTTTAAATTGAATATTTTTCACTCCCTGTCCCTTAAAGGAGAAGTCTGTATCTCCTTGTTTATTCCTTTGCTTCTTCTGCCTGCACCCCTCCCTCCATTTATGGAATTCCTGACCCTTGTACATTCCCTGACTGCACATAAAGTTGAGCCCAAACCCTCTCGTGTTGGTGCTTTAGACAAATGTTCATCCTTTCAGGCCCTTTTTTCTTTGTTACTGTGTGGGACTGTGGTCTGCTTCTCATCTAGAGGGGCTAAGGCAGCCAGGGGAGTGGCTGACATAGTTACTCAATGACAGTGGCCATTCTCCCTGGATATTTTAATGAATTGAGATGGATACAGAGGTTTGACAATGGCTCCCCAGAGCCCTCTCTTAACAAAGCACAAATGTTACCAATGTTGGACAGGAAATATACTATAGCAAGACCAAGATAAAAATGCCACAGCACCCACAAGGTGTCTTTAACAAAAGGAAACCCACAAAATATAGGAGTAGGCTTAGACAGGTGTTGAGACACACACACACACACACACACACACACACACACACACACACACACACACACACACCAGACATACATATATAAAGCATCTGAATGTATACTATTTTATATATAGTCAAGGAAACGCTGAAACGAAATAAGAATTAAACATTTACCACAAAAGGAAAAAATACCACAAAACAATGAAATTACTTTAAGGTTATGCTGGACAATTAAAAGCAACAGATACATGTTGTAAATGAGACCAGAGAAGCAGGTAACATGCCATACAGCCAGCTCATTGTCAAATGCCTCCTCTGCTAAGAAATGCTCCATATGAACTTCTGATGGTGAAATACCAAATGCAGAAGAAAAGGGGCAACATGTTCTTTTTAAGCTATGAAACATATTTAGTTATATAACCTAATAAATATAGGCGCTTCCGTTGTCTGGACTCTTTGTCTCCAAACACTGAAAGACAAAGTAATGGAACAAAGATAACTGCATAGAAGATCTTTTCGAATCACAGCCACCTCACACTCGTTTATAGACACTCATACTTTGTTCTTAAAGTTACGATCCCCTATTAAGAAGTAAGTCCCCACTCTGAAAAAGGAGGGGAGGGACTAGTATCTATTTATCCATTTAAAGATTAAGTATAAACTAGTTTAAGCCAATGAGAGAAAAAGTAAACAGGCCCCTACCCTAACCGCCGCCCCCCCCCCAAAAAAAAAAAGTTCCCCTTTGAAAGCTGTATGCCGTGAGTGCCTGGTACGAGGGCTGCCCTGTTCGTTGTAGGGGTCAGCAAAGCTATGCTAAACTGACAGGTTCAGTTTACAGCAGGCCAGAACTTTGTTTGGATATACTGGCCTTGCTCACCGCCAGCTTAACAACAGATGGCTAGAAAACTTTCATTATGCTGCATAGGACTGAACTGCAAACAATCCAGAAAACTGTGAAAAGTTTAACTCCCTCTAAACCAATATGCCAAACAAGGGCTTGCCCAGAGCCAGTGAGCCAGCCCAGGGCCAAGGGAACTGTGGAAGTGATGGTTAAAACAAAAGAGCACTTGCTAACTGCCCAAGTCCACAAAAAGCGCCATTCCAGACACAGGAACAGCAGTGACCCACTCAAGTCTTGATTTTAACTGTTCAAAGCCCAGACCATATAAGGAATTGTATCCACTGTGCCTTTTTCCTTTTCCCAAATGTACTGTCGGACTTCCCTTCCCTAGGAAGAAAGAAAATCTTCCTCCAGCCAATTCCCAAGCTCCCTTCCTGTCTTCCCTCCCTCTGGAAATTGGGAGGACAAGACCACAGTCTCGCTCTAACACCTAGATTTAAATGACTTATCCAAATCTGTATATAATTTAAATATTTATTAAATCAATTCAATCACATGAACCCTAATATCTCCTAATGCTCTGAGACAGGATATAAATGTACCTTCAAAGGTTTAATTCAATTGGCAATCTGAGAGGTCTTATCACTAGAAATGTGTTATTTTCATATTATTCAAGAAATGAACAAATGTGTTTTCCACAAATGTATTTTAGAAACTACCCTTTCCTGTTATTGAAAGAAAATTGTGTTTATTACTCCTTTAGCATAGTGTAAACTCATAAACGTCAACAGAGAGTACAAGGAAAACTGTCAACTAAATATTGTTTCCTTCATGAGCTGTTCTTCCAAGTCAATTATGCCTTTCAACTTCTGGGGCATTGTATGATAAACTGGCAGTAAAAATCATTCACATTAATATACCATGGTGCCTTGCCTGCAAAAGGTAATTAAAGAAGTAAATGACTCATAAGAATAGACATATTAGCTGCAAAATGAAAGGCAACTGAGCTGCCACATAAAAATATGTACCATTAAGATACTGCATTTTCATATTCCTGTAATCAGCTTCAGTAGACTAATGCTTATTTAATCCAGTTCTATGCTAAGTCCATCAACAACTGTTTTTTGCTGTTTTCTCCTTGACTGAACATTATGAGAGCAGGTTTGGAATAAATACTGCAATGAGATTTTTGCATACTCAATTGAAGAACAGGTTTTTACATTTTAAAATCTATTTTTCTTTCTCCAAGAAATACAAAA
The DNA here is from genome assembly GCF_000325575.1 of Pteropus alecto. Classification (NCBI taxonomy): domain Eukaryota; kingdom Metazoa; phylum Chordata; class Mammalia; order Chiroptera; family Pteropodidae; genus Pteropus; species Pteropus alecto. Next base: position 9,547,588 of record NW_006440638.1, on the reverse strand, counting down.
TAAAAACCAGCAAGATTACTGGTGGGGGAAAAAATATATATATATATATTTTTTTTATAGCTAGACACGACTCTTTAAAGTGGCAGATCATCTTGTGGAAATAATATTTGTTTCCATATTCACAGTTTCTGACCCATCCCACTATCAGCCCAGGGGAAAGGGTATCATGCCTCTGCTTGCCAGATATCTGCTACACCTTTATGAAGCACCTCGTTTGTTAATAATGTCTTCCATTAGCATTAGCGGGATAAAGACAAGTTATCCTTTGGCAGGGTTGGAAAGAGAAAGCAAGAAACGAGGAGTTGGCAGGTAGGGAGCAGTTTGCCTTTCAAACTTGCCTAGTGGCCCCTCAGTTCTTTTCCTTCCAGAGGGTTAGCCATCTGACTGGATAGAACCTTCTCAAAGAGAAGCAAACTGACCTTCAAATTAACTGCTCTACTTTCCATTCTCTGCCTTTCAAACTACCATTTTGCTTTCTTCTTCCTATTCTTTATTTCAGCATTTCCTTGCCAGTCCAGCCAAGCCACGAGAAAACAGCATCCATGTGGTCTGAGATTTTTCACTCAAGGGGTTCGTGTCCTTGCTTCTGGAACCTCGAGCTCAACCAGTGAGATGAGTCCACCATTTGCACTATTATATTTCAGAGAACGTTCAGATGCATGAAGTTTTCTAGAGGTTGGAGAAATGCCTGTTCTTGTGAAAATTAGGGCTCTTTGTTGATGACTGATACGGGCCTACGGCTTTGCTGATTCAGTTTGGGAGTTTTAGCTTTCAAACTTCTTGCAAATCCTCTGATGTTCAATGCCAGCAGTGAAAATCGGCCTATGAAACATTAGGATGTGTTTTCTATCATGTCTGCCAGTAATTCACTCATTTCCAACATCTAATGACTCTAGATGAGGTTTGCTAACTTATCAAAAATGCAAGAAAGAATTCAGATCTGTTTTGTTGTTGTTGTTGTTGTTTCTAAGATCACAGTCTTTCAACAAAAGCAAAGTTCTAGATGTCTATATAAGTCGAACCTTCTCCCCTTACCTCCTCCTCTGAGTACAGAAATCTCTTTGGCTTTAAAAATGATGAGCAGCCAGCTGGGCCCTCAAGGACAGTAGAGGGTGTGGACTATGAGGACCCTTTGTTGTTTATTTATCTTTTAACAGTTCTCAGAACTGCTGAGAGGCTCCCAGATTTAGGCTCGATCTTCCTTGAAATGTATTATTGCCTCAACATTTGAACAGACACAACTTGGAACCACAATGAATAAGCTCTAGTCCTTATTCTAATTAAGGAACAAAGGTTCCTGTGTGCACAGAATGGTGACGCTGTCTGGAGAACACACATGGAAAGAGAAGTGCATACTTCTAATTGCTTTAAAATGAGATTTTTAATATTTAGGAACATAATGGGATCGAGAAATAAGAGTATTTCCAACAGCCTTTACAAATAAGGCTTTACAAAATATTGTTAGCGGTTAATAGTACATCATTATCAAAAATGGAAAGGTATGAATACCATGTATGTAACCTTTGTATTCATGCGAATTAACCTATATGTATAATACAATGATACATGAATTAGTTTTAAAAATACATTAAAAAAAAAATGAAAGGCCCTCCTCTGAAAAGAAAGGCGAGAAGGCAGCTCCTCTGAGCCCGATATTCCTCAGACCTTAGCAGATTAGGATTCAAACGTGTAATTAAGAAAGATAACCCCAGTTTTTATAGTAATTAGGGGCTGTGGGAAATAGGATACTATCTCTCAAAAGTGTTATAAATATACCACACTTCTAAATAACCTGCAATGCTTGGAAAGTATACTCACTACCAAGGGCAAAGCTGCTATGCAGTGAGGGAACAAGTAAATGACAGACTGGCGTTCAAGTCCATTAGCTGCTATGTGATAGGAGCACATTCACTAGCACGCGACCTGTGAAAAATCTTAGATCTCTTTAAATCTTTGAATTGGATTACTGCATTAATTCTTAAGAACTGCAATCCTTCAACCAAGTCAAATTACCCTCATTAACAGTGGAAAAACTGCCTCTGCAATAAGTTTTTAAAAAAGATATTTATTACCTATAATCACTTTCACATACTTCGCCTAGAAATATGATGAAGCTGATGCCAACAACTTTGAAAACAGCAGTATCCTGATTTTGTGTATTAATTTGGGTTAAAGTAAAAATAAAAATGAAATCAGTTGCATGGTGTTTAAATTTTTTTTTTTTCGCATGTATAGGGCATTTCCTTTTGTTAAATACAACCCTCTGATAAGAAGCAAACAGTCCCAATCCACAGGAGAGGAAACTGGGGCATTCACAGAAATACTGCACAAATTGTCCAAGCTCTCCCAGCTAATCAGGGGCAGAGCAGAGTCTACTTACTGACCCTCTGTTCTGGGTTCACACTGCAGGAGTTAAATCAGAAGCATAGAACTCCGATGCTACTGTAATGCAATGCACGGGCTTCTCTATATCACACTCATTGAATTAAAAGGCAGGCAAAATAAATGAAAAGACAGAAATACAGCTTCGAGTGCAGAAATGACTCCCATAATAAATACAACAAAAGCAGCTTCGATTCTTCCAACACCACATTTGCTGTTATTGTTTAACCTGCCTTGAGAATTCATCCAATATGTCCTTTTTACAGTGATGCAAGAAAAAGAAATGTAAATTGATCTACTCTGCCCTTATTGCTCCCTAAAATGCTCTCATCGGATATGTGATAAAAGCTTGACAAATTCTGAACAACTTTTGGTACTTTATGGGAAATGAGTGCCTCAAAGCTCTATGACTCTCTGTTCCTTGGCTCCAGGGATGTTACTGCTTTGCCTCTACTACTTCCCAGCACAAGCCAGGGCAGGAGAGTCCTCACCACAGAGAAGACGAGTAACTGGGGGAGCGGCTGGGCAGAGGCAAGCAAACCTGTGTTTATTGAAACAGATATTTTTAATCATGTATTAAGGAATGGGGAAAGGTGGCAGGTAGAAGTTGCTTTCTAGAACTTGATAGTAACAAAATACTTCTAAAGAGCTATAATAAAATGCTAACTAGAGTTCATTATAAAAACCCAGAGGGACTACAAGACTCTGAAGTGCCTTCTGAATCATCAGAGGGAAAAAAAAAATATTGTTCTCAGGATAGTTGTATGTGAAATGCATTTATTTCAATCTCTAAGTTTGAAACTAGGTAGTCTTATTTAGTATACGATGAGAAAAATCAATTAAGTAGAATATTATCTCCAAAGATCCTATAAACTACTGTAACCTTTTCTTTCCATAATTTCCAAAAATCAGTTGTTAAGACGAGCATTTCAATTCCACGTGGTCAGATCTGCAGTCATGGTATAGTCTAATAATAATGAAAATAGCATTTATCAATCTGTGTTATCAGGCATTTGCATTCATTGTCCTTCTACCCTTCTGATAACCTTTCAAGGTGGGAATTATCATACCTATTTTACAGAGGAGGAAAACAAGGCTCAGGGAGGTTGACGAACTTGCCCAAGGTCAAACAGCTTCTAAGTGGGTCTTTGATAGGTTGGGTGTGAAGGTGAAGCTTAGGGAAAATCCAGAGACAGGAATTGTTTAAAGAAGGACTAAGACGAAAGAGGCATCTGTCTTGGACCATTAAAAATTTGCAAGAAACCGTAATCCAAACATCAGATGGTTTGTGACTTGGGGACTCATCACCCACCTCCTATCCAGTGGCACTGAATGTTTCGAAGGAAAATATAGAAATTGTTCCTCTTTGGTCCTACCATTTGTAGAGTCTTTTTTCTCTCTTTTTCAAAAGCTGCCTGAATGTCAACTGGGTGTTTGCAAATAATAAATGCTCTAGTGATAGACCTCATGATTAACCTGGTTTACTACTCTAGCAAACTTTCAAAACAAATGTTAATCTTTTTTAAAAGTACCGGGGCCATACTTTCTATTGCATGTCAATTGAACACATGATTTTTGATGCCTACTCTGTACCAAGCAGTCTAGGCACTGGGCCTATGAAGGCACTTCTTCCTAAGGCTTACAGTCTAATGAGAAATAGATAAGACACTGGCAACCCACAAATCCATAAATAGTTAGAGAGCCACTACGAAGAAAGCCTTAATAAAAGAACAATTTCACGTGCTTTTCATTTTTAGCCTACTCTAGATAAGGTCATCAAAGAATTTGTCCATGAAGAGGTGATATTTAAGATGAGATCCAAAAGTAGAGAAGGAATCAAACAACCAAGGAGCAGAGCAAGTTCAAGGAGATGGACCACAGAGGCTGAAAAGAAATCTTAGGTTTGAAACATGCTAAAAGAAAATATGAACTTAATGAATAGCTGGTGATACATCATCACATTGTTCAATTCCTTTAAAGACGTATGAAAATTGTAAGTATGCTTTTAATCAAATGGCCTAATAAATACAAAATGCACTGTGTTGGCAAAAATTCTAAAAAAAAAAAATTATGTAATTACTACTGAAAAATAAATATCTTACAGTTGGCCCTTGTTTCTGTCTGTATTTACCTTTTAAACACTGTAATGCATAGGGGCAGGCAGAATTCTAAGATGATCTCCCACATTCCTATTCCTTGTCCCAGATATCAATCCAACACTAATCAAGGTGTCGATGTAAGGACTTTACAGCTGTACTTAAGGTCCCAAATAAGCTGACCTTAGGATAGGGAGATAATCTGAACGGGCCTGGAAGAATCAAGTGGAGGTTATATTTTGGAGTTTATACTGGAGTTTATAGATCAGAGATGCAGAAGTCAGAGATTCAAAGAAAGATTTGATGTGCCAATACTGCCATCAAGGTGGAGGAGGCCATGTGGCAATAAATATGGGCAGCCTCTAGAGGCTGAAAGTGGCCCATTCTAACAGCCAGCAAGGAAAGAAGGACCTCAGTCTTACAACCACAACTGAATTCTACCAACAACCTGAATGACTACAGAAGAATTCAGCCGAGGTAACCCTTTCGACACTCCGATCTTTCTGATACTCTGAGCAGAAACCCCAGCAGCTCTGTGCCTGGACTTCTGACCCATAGAACTGTGAGCTAATAAATGGATGTTTTAAGCTGTTAAATTTGTGGCAATTTGTCATGGAGCAATAGAAAGCTGATACATGTAGAAAAGAGATGAAATCATGTTGCCTGCATCTAAAGTTTATGGAAGAATTTCTTTTAATGAATAAAAATTTAAATGAAGGGGAGGAGCAGAGGAAAGGAAGAGGGCAAGGGAAGGGAAAGACTGAGCTAGCTGCGCTCTAGTCCCACATGGACCAGTGTGGTAGACCGGGGCAGGCGATTCACTTTACATTCCTCGCCTATAAAGAGGAGGTAACAATAACAAGCAGTGGTGACGGGTGTCTTAAACGAAAACATAGGTGAAAACATTTTAAAAATCGTAAAACACAATCCAAGTTCATTTTTATTTTTTGTGCTTCTTTCCTGAGCCATTTTGATTTTTGATTTTTAGCTTCCTTTTCCAATTATTCCAATTATCTATCTTAATACTGATCAAGACACAAATATGGAATCATCTTTGGCTAGAGAAGAGGCGGCAAATCCCAAACCATTCTGGAGCTTTTTGGCAGTTCACGCAAAGAATGTGGAGACACCTGTCTCGGGAGAAATGAAAAGAGGTCAGCTTGTGGCCCTGGTGAGGAAAACCATGTCTCCTAGCTTCCCTATACCATTTGTTCCACAGTTTGGAAGGTGGAGCCACGTGGCCTGGGTTCAGATTCAAACTCCACTCTTGACTTTGATTTTGCCACCCTGCTGTAGTTTTCTCAAGTGTAAAATGGAAATAATGATAGCACTATCTCCTAGGGTTGCTGTGAGAAGTAAGTGAATTCCATATATAAAGTGCTTCTTAAGACAGAGTCTGGCCTTTAGTAAGCACCATTTAATGCTGCTGCTGCCGCCGCCACCACCACCACCATCATCATCGTCGTCATCATCATCGCTATGGACTCTGGAATAAGAGCTCAAT
>NW_006440638.1:9466561-9541594 GCF_000325575.1 Pteropus alecto | reverse complement strand
CAACCCAAGGGAATTTGGAAGAATTTGGAAGATGGGGCTCAATAAACATGTACAAATATATGTATAATAAGAATTTTGCCACTTATGCCTTTTCATGGTACACTATAAAACCCACCTAATCTCTGAAGAAAAAGCAAGAAAATCCCTCCACAGTCATGATTTTGCCACATAATTTTACATTTGCCCAAAGGAAAGAAGACTATAAAGGTCTTTAAAACCATGATTTATTGCTTTTTAACAAGTAGTTTGAGGGAAGCCAGAATAGAGGATTCCCCTGCTGGAAGATCAAGGGGAGGTAAGGAATTTCAGCATGGGGCTCAGGGACAGGAGCAGCCAGGAAAAGGCGGCAAAGTAAAACAAAACGAAAGCTGACTCCAAGTCCAGTGTGTAGACTCCCTTTTGATCCTCACTGGTTTACTTACTGAACTCCTTGTGGACTATCTATCAAGGCTGGAAAGCGAGCAGTGAAATCAGCTCTCCCTGTACTTATGACTGAACAGGCAAGGCGGACCAATAAACAGGTACTTGGAACAGGGCAGTGAGCACCATGACAGGGGCTTACAAGAGTCCAGGTTTGGGTGTGCAGAGGCAGCTAATCTAGAGCAGGTTCTAGTGTACTCACACCTAAGCAGTGAAGGATGCCCATCAGTTAGCCAGGTGAGGTGGATGCACAGAGAAGTGGACGGGAGAGGCTCTGGGCAGAGAGATGAATGTGCCCATAGGCAGGAATATAAAAGTGACCATGGAATGTTTGGGACCTGATGGGAGGGGCCAGAATGCTGAGAAGAATCTGAAAGAATCACAAGAGATAGCTGGGCCTTGACGATCATGTGCAAAAGTTAGGACTTAAGATTTTTGTTTTTTAAAAAATTTACCAAATGGACTCTTTGGGTGTGGGGAGCATATAGTACTATGAATTTTAACGCATGTATAAATTCAGAGAATCACCACCATGATCAAGACACAGAACAGATCCATCATCCCCCGAACTTATGTTATTATCGCTTCCCAGTCATACCTTCCCCCCATTCCTAACCACTGACTTAGTTTCTGTTACTATTGTTTTGTCTTTTTGAGGATGTCATATACATGGAATCATGTTATTACTCAACATATCTCTGAGATATTCTAAGCTGTGGGGTATATTAATAGCTTGTCTCTTATTATTGCTGAATATTATTGTACTGTATGATTCTGCATACCATAGTTTATCCATTCACCCACTGAAGGATATTTAAGTTTTTCCCCATCATGGGGCTACTATACATAAAACTTCTATGAACATTCATCTGTAGCCTTTTCTTTAAGCATACGTCATCTTTTCCTTAGGATAAATACCCAGAGTGAGAGCTGGGTCACATGGTAACTGTATATTTAACTTTTAAAGAAACTGAACAATTATTTTTGAGAGTAACTACGCCATTTTGCCTTCCCATCAGCAATACATGGAAATTCACTTGTTCCACATCCTTGTCAGCACGTAGCATTGCTAGTATTTTTAAATTCTAGCCATTTTCATAGGTATGTAATGGTACCTTGTGGTTTTTAGATTTTTTTCTCAACATGGTTATAGTTTATATTTCCCTAAACTTTTTATGCTTTTCGTATATCTTTTTCTTTTTTGTTTTTCCCGGTGAAATTTCTGTTCAGGTCTTTTGTCCATTTGTAAATTTAAAAAATTTTTTATTGTCGAGTTTGAGGGTTCTTCATATATTCTATATGCAAGTCCATGGTTGGAGAAGTGATTTTAAAGTATTTTCTCCTTGCCAGTACCTTGTCTTTAACCAGAGATTATATCTGCAACTTAGAAAGTTCTTTTATACTATGTTAGGATTTTGGGAGGGGGCAACTTACTAAAAAAATGAAAAGGGTGGCCTCGAAAACACGGACGTGCCCCATGTGTTCAGCACGCAGTAACAGAACGGGGTGTTCTCATGGCATGGGAGGAGCTTGTGCGATCCAGTCCATGCAGGGCGATGCTTTTAATGCTGTGACTAATGATGCCATGTAAAGGTGATGTCTTCCCGTTCTCTGTTTTTAGTGCCGCTGAACCATCCCAGGTAATAAATCAAAGAAGTCAGGGTGGCTATTTGTATGGAGAGATAAGGGAAATTAATTTCAATGCCCAAACATGGATCTCCTTATATTAAAAAATGACTTAGCAATACTAGTCCTTTCCTGAGAATGTCTCGGAAAACCAACACTTAGAAAACACACACACCAGGCCGATTCACTCTCTGTATTTTCAAGGAAAACACTGTTGTCTCCTGAGATTGGGAAGTCAAGGGGAAGAATCATTTATAAAATGAAGAGGAGAAAAAATACTGATTGAGCAAAATGTGTTCATGGACCTTCAAGAAAGGAGGATTATATTAATAAACTGCATGTAGTCACATTCTTTCAATCCTTAAAAAAAAAAACAACTTACTAAGCTTTGCAAACTATTCTAATTGTCCCATTTTCACCGAAACTCAGACAGTTTTAGTTTAAAATGTATAAAAATACAAATACTCAGACTGTGAACAAGAGCATATCTAACAATAGTGAGATTTCTAGGCAGAAACGTGGTTGGAACACAGAGTTAATACTTTGGCTGAAATACTAAGGGGGAGACAAAATACAAAAAAAGCCCGGAGACTTCTCTGAGCTCCCTAGGGACCATGCCACCCCCACCTTCCCACACCCAACGTTGTGCTGGGAACAATGTAAAGCCATCCATCACTACTGAGCACTGCTCTGCTTGCTGGTGCCAAGAGAGCAAGGTTGCCACCTGTCCAGGTTTCCTTTGAACGGTGCCCCACACAAAGTCCCTCTCTGCTCCAGGTTCAAACTAGCATTTAAGCTGGTGCCTAGATTGTTTGGCATTTCAGCAGCAGCAGCAGTAACACTCTAGCTCTAACTTAGAGGAGTCTTATTTGAACCTTGGATCTACTGACCAAATGCTGGGTCTGCTCCAAGCGGGCATATCTTTCCTACTTCTCTCTCTTGTTTCCTTTCTTGCCCCTAAAATCTCTTCTTTGCATAGCTGCCAGAAGAATCTTTTGAAAATGCACATCCTATCGTGCCATTGCAAAGGCTTCCCACTGCACTCAGCAGGAGCATTTTCTAGTCTTATTCATCTCTGTATTCCATAGGGGCTAAATAAATGTGTTGGTTAAACAAACGAATGAATAAATGCTGTGCTAAGGTAGGGTTTTTTAGGGTTTTTTTTTTTTTTTTTTTTTTTGAGATCCTAGCCTTATCTGCATTTAAAAAAAACTATTTTAAAAAGGAAAAATAGAAATGTTCTTTTCATTTCCGAGGTAGGAATGCATTTCTGGGGTATAATAATGAAAAGCTTAGTAACTATGGAAAAATAACTGATAAATAAAACAATATTAAAACTGAATTTGGCAGAAATAGTACAGCAAATTCAAAAGGCTACTGAAAACACTAAGTAAATATCTGCATATTATTATCCTAGAAAAAAGGTCTAATTTTTATGGTACATAAGAATCTTCTTGTAAATCAATAGGGAAATAAATAAATCCAATAGAAAATTAGGGAACCAGAATGATAGAAAACACAAATGTCTCCTAAATATTAAAACAAAAGCTGCTAATCTCACTCTTAAGGAAAACTTGTATTTATTTCACTTATTTGTTTTATTTTTTCCTCCATTTATTTCTAAACCACATGTCCATGGATAAGCATAAAACTTTAAGCTCCAGAAAAAAACTGAAGTATATACTCAGGCAAAATAATTTAGATGCATTATCTTCCTTCATTTGACATATGTTAATTGCTTAAGCAATCTCAGTTTCCTCATCTATTAAATGGGAATAGTCATAGCACTGACCTCATTTAGGTCAGTTTGGTGAGATTATACATAAAATGTCAGATATAATTTAATCTAAGTTATCTTTATTATTATTATGTGAGGCACCAAACTACAACAAACAGGAACTCTACTGCCAGTCTAGCAGGAAGGCAGGGATGGGTAAAGGCCTGTAAGTGAAAGAAGGGGGTAGGTATATCGATGGTACAGGGAGTGATGAAGATAAATTGCTGAGAGAGTTCAAAAGGGAGGCAGTATCATTTCCAGTTAAAGCAGTTAGAGATTTCTCGGAGGAAATGGTGTTTAAACCACACCTTGAAGGGTAGAGACAATTTAGAAGTGCCTCGGACAATCTGCTTACACAGTTTGGCAATAATACTTAACCAACATTTCTTGGGCCAGGTTCTGTGTCAGACACTGAAGACAACAGTGACAGAGAATAGAGACGGCCTCTGTTCAGAGTTGAATAGGAAAGAGAGTTTAAATGTGTTTGAAAAGAACAGCAATAATAAACCAAAAATTCAGGAGGAGAGTTACCTAGCTGCACAGGCTACGGGAAGAAACTCAAGTTATGAGTAATGGGCCAATTCTTGGACTGATTGATGTAAGAGGATGTTCATGAACGCTTATTCTATTATGCTTTATACCTTAATAAGTATGTTGTACACTAAATTTAACAGGTTCTAGGTTTTTTGTTGCTTTCTTTTCATTTTAACTTCTCCAAAATCGGAATGTCTCTTAAAAGAGATGGGATAATAACTACGGATTAGTTGACTTGGCAGTCATTTTTACTTTATTACTGGCATACAAAATAATGGTCTAAATGATTCGATGAAGCATAGTATATTCTTCTTCATATATCAAGTATTACATTTTTAAAAGATAATAAAATATGTTTCTAAACACTACTGTATGGCCTTTTATCAGTTGGATAAGCTGAGTATTATTTTGTGTGCTATTTAAAAATAAAAAAGACAGACATGGAAGTTCATACTCTCAGGTATAGGGGGTAAATTTGCAGATGAATTAGGCCTCCATCTAATTCAGTTCATGCTGGAAAATCAAAAAACATTACTGGGACTCTAATATGGTGTGTGTGCACGTGTTAAGAAAACCTTCAATTTGATCACTGTATTTTAAAAATTCTTCTAATCACATTATCTAATTTAATGTTTAAAGAGACATGAAAACAATTTATACGTTAGAAATATGTCAAGAAATGGACAATTAAGTATTACCTAACACGTTTGCTCTATTGGCTCAAGTATCTCTATTCCACATAAATATAACCTGCAGAGTGGCAATAATTTCAGATCTATAGTTTTTCTAGAATTACCTTCTATGCTTTCCATCAGATATAATCACAAAATTTTTCTAATTCTGTTTTCTTCCAAATATACAGTCAATGCATGTTCTCATCTCCCCTCCCTTACATTTATTTTTTCTGGTGAGAAGAGGAAATGCAAACGGATTGGAAATCATTTACCTACAAAAGCAATCATTAGCATTTACTGAAATAGTTATCAACATCCATAACAATGGAAATTATTTAGTCTTCAACTAACCCAGGTATCCCAATCATCTTGATACATGATCTAATTAAAGAATAATTTAGTTCCAGATAGCCAAAAGTGTCATCTATTCTTAAGTGTTAGCTTGAGCGGTGTAATAACAGAAAATGGTTTTGCCAAAGCCATGGCAAGTGCCTGATTCAGACTCTTCTTCCTCTCTTCTCCCTCTCCCCACCAAGATTTCCAAAGGAAAGCTACAGATGGCTGGTGTGAGATAAGGGTGAAATCAACAAGTATAGGGAGGATGCTATTCAGATAGAGTGGGATAGCCTGACAGTAGCAATGTATGCATCTCTATTTTCTTTTTAAGAGCAATTATGATTTAATATGGTAAAATTATAACATTAAACTTCCTCGACTGGAATAAATTATCCTTCTGATATGCATTTAGAAAGGCAGTTCATATTCTATCCCTAAAATATATCTATTACATTTTTGTGTCTACCCGCCACTTCTCTTTTTACCATGATACTTGAGATAAGTTTCAGACAGTCTGGCAGGAGGGAAAAAAAAAAATAAAACAACCCTGAAACTTGATACTTATCTTACTCATAGAGACCTTTTTGATCTTTATGAGTGAAAATTAATCCTTAACTATAAGTACATTTTCCAACTTCTCAAAGCACAAATTTCTAAAATCTTTTTACAATCTCTATAAGAACCATTACTTATTATTATTATTACAGTTTCCCCTCTTTGTTAAAGAAGCACTATAATTTATATTAATGAGTTAAGTTTACACTCAAATGAGGAACTGTCACATGCTTATTTTCCAGTTATGAATCTTTACCACAAGCAGATTAGAAGTATCATTTGTAATATAGTTTTCTTCTAGCTCACCGCTGAGAATTTGACATGGTGGTGGTGTTGATTCTGACACGACCTCTTTTTTCTCCTTTTGTATTCTCCAGGATATTGGCCCTCTGAAGCTCGTTTCACTGCTTCCATCTTTTCAACCTCACTTTTTGGAGTTACTCTGGATTCTTAAAAGGCAGGCATGATGGGAGTCAGGAATGGGCTCTGAGTTTTTAAATTATTGACAATGTTCTCGCTGGCTAAGAGCACAGAGTTTGGCACGTACCATACACGGGTTCAAATTCCTGTTCAGCCACTTGTTATTGTCCCATTGGGCAAGTTATTTAACTCATTCCAGTTTCAGTCTCCTCAACTGTCAAATGGGAATACTGCTACCCAGGGTGCACATTTGCTTGGAGCATTAAGTAACACACCCAAGCCCACACAAGGTACACGGCATGAGTGGATGTTGTTAGTGCTATATTTTATCAACCTTCTTTTGTCAAGACCCAGACTCCAATCCATAGAAATTAAATTGGCAGCTACTAGTAAATGTGTCGGGATTCAAAATATCATAGGAACAAGGTCAAAGTGCCTAGGTCAAAGTGGGAACAAGGCTAGGTGAGGGGAGGACCTGTGAGTGTAGGGAAGCGGGGCATGGAGATTTTGAATTATGCGCACCTCTGTCCCCCCAGCCAAAGACCCAAAGACTTGTATTAAGGGGTTTTAAAATCCACCACTTGGGAAGAAGACATAAAGGAAAATTTCAAGGGCAAGGGACATGGTAATTGCTGCAATGGATAGAAAGACACAGGTGTAAAGTCCAGTAATTTGGCAAAATGAAATTTTTTCAGTTTATTTCCAATAGGAGACACTTGTCTGTAAAGCCTTTTTTTTCTTTTTAATGAAGAGCTAATGAAATAGACTTACTTACTTTTTGGTCATACTTTGCACAGAAAACCAACCAAAAGTATTATGACATTTAGATTCAGTAGGTATCTTAGATAGCCTGCTATTCCCAGGACCTACCTTTTTACACTGGCCTCTTTTACAGACAAGAAACTTGAGGTCTACAGAAGCGGGTGATGGCCTAAGTAGAGAATTACTGGCAAAACTGGTCCTAGAGTAAGGTCCCAGAACTCCCCGGGGTATTTTACTTTCTACCACATCACTCTGGCTCTCTTTCCACAGATTAGCGTTTTTCTTCACAACAAATCATGCATCTTCCACAGCTTTGGTCCACTGCGTGACCCTAACAATGTGAACTCATCCAAATGCTACCTCAAAGGCATGTGCTCCCAGCCACCACATGGAGGCAAATTTTACGCTTCTATTTCTATTTTCCTGTGTCTTTCAAACATGAGACACCAAACGTGCAAACAGGTGGTCTTTCTCAAGCACTCAGCATATGTCAAGCTCTGCTTAATGCTGATTATTTCATTTGTCAGCACAAAATGTGAGGAAGTATCATATCTGCAGTTAACAGATAGATAAACTGAGGCGCAGAGAGGCTAAACAATCTCTTTCTGACCCCATGCCTAGAAAATGGCAAAGACGAGTTCTGAACATAGGGCTGCAGAGCCCAGGTGCTCCTATCTCTTGCTTCTCGGCCATGTCTCATTCTACCCACTCCTCGTACCACAGCAATCGCACAGTTTATTGAGTTCTGTCTCCTGCTCTCTTTGCCTCCAGGACACTGATGAACAAGCATTAATAATGATGTCTGTGGCAAACAGAATGCTAACATGACCGCTGTGACCCATATCCGTATACTGTGGCCTCCCGTGAGTATAAACAAGATGTGTCAGTATGACAGAATATCAAGCCCCCATTTATGTTATATTATATGGCACAAAAGATTCTACAGATGTAATTAAAGTCCCTAATCAGTTGACTATGAGTTAATCAAAGGAGGGATTTTTCCCTTGGTGGGCCTGGTCTAATCAGGTGAACTCCTTAAAAGAAGGACCGGGGCTCTCCTTGATGACAGAGAGACCTTTCTCTTGGCCTTGAAAAAACAAACTGCCATGTTGTGGAGAATACCGCAGGCAGGGAACAATGGGCAGCCTCTGGAAGCTCGAGGTCTCAGTTTTATAATCGCAATGACCTGAATTCTATGAATTCTGGAAGCTGGTAAACTTAGAAGAGGGCCTCGAGCCTCAGATGAGATCAGGTCTTACTGACACCTTCAATACAGACTTGTAAGACTCTGAGTAAAGGACTTAGTCAAGCCAGGTCTGGACTCCATGGAAACTGAGATGATAAATATATATTATTTTAAGCCATTAAGTTCATAATATTTTGTTACACAGCAGTAGAAAACTAACACACACACACACACACACACACACACACACACACACACACACACACACACACAGAGTATATGATCAGGTTCCATAAGAAGCGGGCTGAGCAATGCCTGACACTGCTTTGTTGAGGAGGCCTGAGTGTGCAGTAGGGAACAATGGTGGCTCTAACACAAAGACCTGCTTCTATACCCCAGCTCTGGAACTTCCTAGGTCTGTGGTCTTGAGGAGGTAACTTAATTCTCTGAGACTGTTTCCTCAACTGAAAAATGGGTAAGATACTAGGACCTACCTCACACAGTTGTCACAGATATTAAATGAGTTAACACACAGAAAATATTTAACCAAGTGCCTGGCATATTATTCATAGTGATACATATTAGCTTTTGCTAGTATTCAAATACACATTCCTGTTCACTGGGCCTCAGTTTACCTATCTGCACAAGAAGGGTGGAGTGGAAGGGCTCTAAGCTTCCTTCCTGTTCTGAGGTACTTACAGAATCCTTGCCTAACAACTGGGCGTGGTTGGCAACCCTTCCCTCCTTTTCCTTTCCCCACCCATGCGTACAGCAGGAACTCCCAAGTAACCACCTTCCAAGCCCCACACTGGCCCACCTAAACCAGAATGCTGAACTTTGTGACTGAGTGTTTACAAGAGTTGTCACTATTCAGATAAGCACATCCGGCTTTCTGTTTAATAACCAGTTAAAGGCACAGAGGTGTGCCTAGCAATTGTGGTGCGTTTGCTGAAGGTGCCTCTCACACATCCGTGTACCCTAACCCACCCAGCTCCTTTAGGCGGTTCCAGACCAGAGATCAGATGACTGGTAGGATGGGGAGAAGCTAAAAGAGTGCCATCGCTGCAAAGTTTTATTTCAGTTCTCATCAATCCAAACCTTTATCTTGAATTAGATAACCTCTAGGGACTTTTCCAAATATGCAGACATTTCCTCCTAATGATTCCAGTCCACGTACCATACATATGAGCACATTTTAACTTTCCGAAGGAGCTGAAGACTCTGAACTTTGATCACAGGCTACCCCCACTACCGTCTCCACCCCACCTAGGTATGAGTATCTTACCTGAAAAGAAAATAATACATCAATGCTTCCTAATCCTCTTGGTTAAACATGAAACAACAATGAAAGATACATATTATGGAATGACCCGGTTGTGTCTGCTGGGCTGCAGGTGTGTCACATTAAGGTAAAGAGGGTTCCAGTATAACAGAAGTAAAACCGCTCAAAGCTCAACTCTAATCAAAGGTAATTATTTTAAGAGACAATCATACATGATGAGAGAACATATCCACATCACAAGTCAGATAATTTAACAGAATGAATGACAGTAACTTTTAAATATCATATTCTTTGCTTTCTAAAGGTATGTTTTTAGAAGTACTGCAATAAACATTAATAAATAACATTTATAGAGACCCTATACACATACGTGATATAACATAGTTGACACTGTAGTGACCACACAACTGTGACAAGGCCCTCAAAATGCATTTCCCCCCATATAATTTTTATCTTGGAATTGCTCAAGCCTGATTCAGATTGTAACAGGCCTGGGAAACAATGCGTTCTTTGAGGAAAGCTCTAAATTCAGGATGTATTTAAGCCCACTGTACAAACTAGTAAAAACACAATAATGGAAAATATTTTAGGTATATGCTATAAAATCACAATATGTGTCCATGAAAAGCAAATTTCCTAGGAGCATTCATTTGCTGTTGGGGCTCTTTTATTCTGTCCTCTCTTCACTGGTGGACAATATTGGGTAGAGACAAAGAACGTGGCTCTAGAGTTAGACCACATGCGCTCAATGCCTGGTTGACCACTTACTAGCTGTGTGACATTGGGCAAGTCAGCTCAACTCGCTGTGCCTTAGTGCTTCATCTATTCAATGGAGACAATAGTAGGTATTTCCTTCTGGGGTTGTTCTGAGGATCAAATGAGACAATTCCTTGAAAGCATGCTGCCTGGCAGGTAGCTCTCAGGGAACACTAGCTATTGCAATTCCATTACTAGGAGCTGGCAGATGTATTTGCAACAGGCGCCAAGGGGTGGGTTTTTGTTTGTTTGCTTCTGTTTTTACGTTTGCAATGAAATTTCAAAATAGAGATTTTAAATTTGTTAACCTGGAGAAAATGCAATTATTCAAAGAAACAAAATGTTTGCTAATATTACTATAACATTACTTCATCATCCCACGCCTAACCACAGTCAGTTCAGGATACAATTACTCTTTTTAAATGGGTGAGGAACCTGAGGCCACAAATAGAGGGTCTGGATTGAAACTTAGTTTCGTCTTAGCCCCAAATCCGTATCTTTATCATGATATGTATTCTTAAAGGTAACCCACAGTACACATAGGAAATATACCTGGAAAATACATATAAACTAAGCAGTGCTTGGGTTCAGTTTGAAATGTAATCTTACACTGAAACTTCTGATATAGGGCTGTCAAAGAGAAATACAATGCAGGCCTCGTGTGTAATTTAAAATTTTCTAGTAGTCAAATTATAAAAAGTACAACAAAATGGGTGGGTTGATATTAAATATATTTTATGTAAATCATATTTCTAAAATACTAGTATCACTTCAACATGAAATCAACCTAAAATTATCAAAGAGTTATTTTGCATTCTTAAAATACTGGGCCTACTAAATCTCTAAAATCTGGTGTTCATTTTCCACTAACAGCACATCTCCATTCAGACGAGCCGTTTTACAAGTGCCCAACAAGGGCACCGGGGGCTCCCATATTGAGCAAGTGCGGGTGCTGAATGATACTGAAGGAAATAATTTGTGCCACTTGACAGCTACATTTAAGTTTTTACCTCGCAGACTTGGGATTTAGGGACGACTCCAGCCATTTGCCTTTTATCCCTCAGCCATAATCTGACACCCACATTCTTAGTTGCAAAGACTCAATGATATTTTCACCTCTAGTGCAGAACATTCAGGCCTTGCTTAAGGTGGTTGGCACAGTCTGCACAAATCCACACACACATTCTTTCTTGATATTAGGGAAATGCCACACGTGAAGCACA
Source organism: Pteropus alecto (assembly GCF_000325575.1). Taxonomy (NCBI): domain Eukaryota; kingdom Metazoa; phylum Chordata; class Mammalia; order Chiroptera; family Pteropodidae; genus Pteropus; species Pteropus alecto. The sequence goes on along the minus strand of NW_006440638.1, from coordinate 9,530,043 downwards.
AGTAGAACAGATTAAGACAGCCCTGCAGCGCAGGTAACCAAGAAGCAAATGGATGATCCTTTCCCCTGAGCTTGGGGGCAGTTGACACAAACAATACCATATCTGCTAAGTAAAAACAGGTTGGCCATGAGCTTCTTCGGTGAGGTAAGGCTTAGCTGGGGTCCTCACTGACTCACTGGTTGACAGCAATCTCTCCTGCAGGGGAGACACAGGCCAGAGATGAACATGTAACTGCAAGAGGAATCGGGAAGACTGCTGAACAAATGAGTGACCTCTGACAGCAAAACCTCCCAAGGAAAAAGACAGCAGCTCCGGGAAGGAAGAAAAGTTTTCAAGAGAAGGCTGAATGAATAACTTGGGGATCCTGTTATTAAAGTCAGAGGAAGAGAGGAATGGGTCTGCTTCCTTCGCCTTCCCTACTTCTTTCTTCCCTTTTTCCTTATCACATCCTATTCTTCCTTCCTTCACTCAGCACCCACTCGGCATCTAGCAACACTCAGGCACAGAGAGGTGAAAACGCTGTAGCCAGCCTCAGAGGCCTTAGGGTGGACATATCTGCCATCCACCACCACCCAGTAGAGTTTGTGCTATGATGAAGGTGTACACCAAGCAGAAAAAAAAAAAAAGACTTTCAGAAACGAGAGAACCAAACTGAACCTGGAGAAAAAGAACATGAAAAAGAGGGTAGGAAGTAAGGAAGAATATTTCAGGAAATGAGTGTGCAAAAGCACAGAATATTCGAGGAGCTGCTGGGAATTTGGTCTTCTCATGGTGGAAGAGAAAATGCAGGATAAGCTCTTATGTAATGAGCAGAGGCTAAAGCATAACTGGTAGTTTCATACCATTCAAAAAAATTTTAGTGCCTAAAGGCTAATTTAACATCAGAATTTATGAAGTGGGCAAAAGGGAAGGCTGAGTCTGTATGATTCTGACATGCTTCTCTATACTGCAAGACCAATTAGGACCGCGGGTGAGAGTCGGGGGGTTGGCTGTTCAGGTCCGCACATCTGGGCAACGGCTGGCCTTGTTTGCCACACTGGGCCAGGAAGATGTACTGGCCAATCGAGACTGAAAAACAGGGGAACAAGTGGATGTCTTGACTGTGAGAGGACTAGGTTTAAGGTCAGGAAAAAAAAAAAAAAAAAAGACTACCTAGATTGGGTGGTACAGAAACAGCATAAAAGAGCAGATGAGCATACACCTCCGGTATAGAGGAAGAGAGTAGATGATGCCATTTTTGGTGAATTAAACAAAGTGGCTTAAGGTCTGGATCTAACCTTGTTGTAGACCACCTAGCAGAAAGTTAGGAAACTGACAAAGTATGGCTAGTTTGGAGTGTGGGGAAGTATAGCTGAGAAGGTTGGGGAGTAGGCAGGGATAGGAAACAGACCTAACGTAGAAAGGACTTCATTCTAAATGCCCACAAATTCTGCGTGCATTTTAAAAAAAAAGTGATCTGGGCCCAGAAACAAAATAATACCAAGATATTGAAAAGATAAGGTGGCATGAAACAGTTCATCCCTGTCCTTAAATGGATGGCTCTTAAATGCAAATAGAAATGCCACCCACTCACCTACACCCCAAAAGGGTAGAAATTAAGTTGGATCACTGGCCCTGAATATAGTAGTTACAGGGCAGAGTTGAGGAAACTGATGGAACTTTTAAACACATCCTTTAAGCTATTCATTAAATAGAAGAGGAAATGGATGCCAGCAATATTAAGGGTATTGCCCAATGTCACACAGTAAACCAGTGGCATTACTAAAACAAGAACATAAATCTTCTGCTTTCAAGTCGTTCCTTCATTCCCGCCTTCCATCCAGAGATCATTGGTAACTACACATGCTAGTGATGCAAAGGTGGAGGTTCCCTGGGCTGTTCCCTCTGAGGCATTCACGCTAAGGTGTGGGTGAACAGCACAGGCAGCAGATGCTGAGGCAGGGGTAAGAAGGGACCCTGAGGCCTAAGTGAGCTTAAGAATCAACAAATGTGCCCCTTTCACTGACCCCACATACTCCAAGCCACGGCTATTCATACACATTATAGGCAATGGAGAAATAGTCTTCACATAAAATAATATCATACAAATAGTAGAAGAAAAAAAAAATAAACTCATAGATACAGAGAACAGATTGGTGATTGCCAGAGGTAGTGGGGTGGGTGTGGGCAAAATGGGTGAAGGGGGTCAAAAGGTACATATAAATTAGTATATAAAATAAGTTGTAAAATAAATAAGTCCTGGGGATGTAATGTAGAGTATGGTGACTATAGTTATTAATGCTGTATTGTCTATTCGAAAGTTGCTAAGAAAGTAAGTAGATCTTAAAAGTTCTCATCACAAGAAACAAATTTTGTAGCTATGTGTGGTAACGGATGTTAAACGGATTTACTGTGGTGATTATTTTGCAATCAATACGTACAAATATCAAATCATTATGTTGTACACCTGAACCTAATTTAATATTATGTCAATCATATCTCAATAATAATTTAAATGAAGAGAATCAAATATAAAGAGGACCCCCAAACTAAAATAGAGATAAACAGAGGATTGAAAATTAAAGTCATTTGACCTCCTAATTTCTCTTTCAGCCCACAGACCACACTCCAAAAAAATGTAAGTAATTGTCACAAATCCAAATATGTTAAATTGGGAAAGGTTAGCCTGACTGTGACAACAAACAGTTGAAGAGTACTTAAAAATTAAAAGAAAAAGTCTACTAGATACATCAAAATTATCGGCAGAAACTTGGAGCAATGTATAAAGGATCTCCTTTTTGATTCCATGTTTTCAGAGAGCTGTAAGAGGTTGGAGAGAATCCAGAGAAGGGCAAGTCAAATGATTAAGAGGATGGAAAATGGAACCTCTGAGGAAAGGTTAAAAGGGTTATGATGGTTCAGCCTGAAAAAGAGAAGGCTAAGGGTGGCTTAATAACTGCCTTCAAGTATATGACGGGTTATTACAAGGAGACGCCAACAAGTTATCTTCTACAACCAGAGAGGGCAGAGGAAATTGTCTTAAATTGCAGCAGGAGAAAAAGAGAGCGAGCAAGTGAATTCACTGAGACACAGGAGTGAGTTCTGGACCAGACCTGACTACGTCAAGGGATGCTGCAGAATTCTTTCCTTGGAGAGCTTTTTACACAAACCACCCATTCTGCTTGATTACAAATAGCCCTTATTAGGTACAGTGAGGTGGACTGGAGAACAAGTAACCTAAGTACTCCTTTCTATATTTCAACTTTTGGTTCATAAATGTGGTAAGGTTTTACTAATACTCCATTTCTTACCCTGTGTATGGGGATGGGGGTAATAAAATCAAGCTCTAGCAAGATATACAGAATGAGTTTATCGATGACATTTTATAATGTAATAAAATGAATGTTATTTTTCTGCTGATTTTTTAAATGACAATAAACATAAGCAAGAGAAAAGAAGCCCTGATGAACATAATTATGTGTAGAAGGGAAATTAGCCCAAATGTAAGATGCCCTCAGGTCCTAATTCTGCTAAATTATAGATTGAGTGTAGAACTGCAGTGCACACATCCTAAACTGAAGCTGAACGTCATGATTCTCTTTACTTCCTTCATGGAGAGGCATTTATGGCAGAAGGCTCAAGAACCAATACAAATTCAGCTTCACAATATCTTTACTATGTCCCCAATCATCCAAAGGGCCGGAGGTGGCTTCATTCCCACTACACTTCACTGTGCTTGCTTGCTGGTGTTCAATTGACACTGCCATGTATGCATTTTTTCCCCCAAGTTAAGCTTTTTGGGGTTTTGCAAAAAATTGCAGCTCTACAATAGGCTGCTGTTTGGGCTGTGATCAAAAGTAAGGAATAATTTGCACTCTTAGAGAAAAGTGAGCTCAGGGCTGGCTGGCTCTAGGCAGAGGGAGGATTCCTAAAGTCAAGTAAAATTTAAGATGAGAAGGAGAAGAGGTCAGAAACTGGGGAAATATGTGGCCACTGGGTCATTTGTATCTGTGGTTCTGAAAAGTAATCCTGAAGAGTAAATTCTGATAATCTTGTAGAAATTAAGCACGAAAACTTTGTTGGCATTAAGTGAAAATAAGAATTTCCACTTCAATTCCATAAAATTCTAGAACAGTACTGCTCCAAATGGCAGCCACTAGCCACATGTGGTTGTTTAAATTTAAATTAATTACGATTAAATAAAATTTAAAAACACAGTTCCGCAGTTCTACTAACCACATTTCAAGCGCTCGAGAACCACACTGCTTAGAGACTACTGCAGGAGACAGCACAGATAAATTAACATTTTCACAACACAAAATATTCTATTGGGAAGCTCTGTTCTAGAATATTAAAAGCTGAAAGAGACTTGAGAAGTCAGCCAAATAATTTTACAGATGCGGAAACTAAGGCCCACATATAAAATGTTACTCGCTCAGTTAACTGTCACTTCTCACCTCAACCTTCATGCCACTGCAGCTTGAACTACAGAGATTTAAGAGAGGTTATATGTCACTGAGTCATGAGGGTCTTGGGAAAGACTAGAGGAGTAGGTGACTAACCTTATGAAATTCTGACGGGTAGAAAAAGTATGGTGGAAAGGTGGTCCAGGTGGATGATGTAGCATAACGGAATATATAACGGAAACACTAATCCTTTTTGTGGGTTTATGAATCAAATTTGGCTGATATTCTAGAAAGGTCTAAAAAAAATGTAGAATAAGATATAAGGGGATATTGAGGCTTGATTTTCAAGGTTTCTGTTCCAGTTAGCTATTGCTTTCTAACAAACCACCCCAAAACTCAGGAGGCTTAAAATGATTTTTTTTCTAAAATTCTAGGGGTTAGCTGTGCTCAGCTGGGTGGTTCTTCAGCTGAGGGCCACTTATACAATTGCTTGCAGCTGGGAGCTCGCCTGTCCCTCAAAAATGTGGATATCTCAGTTCTTTTGTGTGTGTGTGTGTGTGTGTGTGTGTGTATGTGTGTGCGCGCGCACGTGCATGTGTGCGGGCTTGCGTGCGTACGTGTGTGTCTCTCTTATGTAACCTCTCACCAACCACAGTCTCACCTGGGCTTCGCAAAACATGGCAAGCGTGTTCCAAGAGAACTAAGTAAAAAGCTGTTAAGCCTGGAACTAAGCACAGTGTCACTTCCGCTGCACTGTATTGCCTAGAGCAAATGAAAAGGGCTGTCCAGTAAATGTGCGAGGGGACTTAAAAATCCATCTCCTGATGAAAGATGTGGCTATTTTTAATCATCACATTCCCCGCATACTGAGCTAAGGAATTTACACTCAATTTAGTAAAACTGAGTATAGCAAAGAATAAAGTGATTAGAGTTTTGCTTAAGGGAGAAAAACCAAGTTTTGATGAGTGGAATACACAAGAGCAGCAGCAACAGAGGTTTGTTAGGTTGTGATAATTTTAGTAAAGACTTAACAATAGAGTCAGATCTCATTGGAGGAAATGGGGAGGTTGCAAGAACTACTTCATTGATAAATGTCTAGTTATAAGCACCTGTAACTGAAGGCACTGGAGGGAAACTGAGTCAACATTTCGGGTTAGAGTAACCAAAAAAATGATGCATTACTTACCCAGATGGGAGAAGCTTGCTAAATAAAAATAAGTTTCAGTTCTCGACGAACTTAGAAAAATCCCTACCTACATTTATGTTCAAAAAGAATAATGACAGCAACAGGCCCATCCATGTAGACGCCAAACATACAGTGAAATGTACCTTAAGTGCTTTTTGACCTGGTTTCAATCATCACTTACAATTGTTAAAATTCTGCTGAACAGGTAGCTCCCCTGAATTAGAAAGTTAAACATTTACCATTAGTGAGCCATTATTTGGAAAGCTGAAACTGTATGCTAAATTATAGGGTATAAGAGATACTTAGCTAACTGAAACCTGGCCAAAATATTAGGATAAATGCAACTAACTACTGGTCTGGAATTCTGATTAACCATTGCTTCCCACAGCCTTTGTTTTTACATCTCTTTCAAAATAAGATCCTTTCAGAAGTTCTATTCTAACTGAAGGAGGAGCCAGTCCCATTAAGACATCTAACCTAAAGATGGTTGAGATTTTTGCAGTAACTGTCCATTCTAGTTAGATATTTACTGAGTTCCTATTACATGCCAAGTGCCAGAGAAAGTGATAGAGTCCCTACCATCTTGGATCCATCTAGGATAATTTCAACCAATGATAGATATTATGAAAATCAAATGGGGAGTTGGGATGGTGGCGTGTGTATACAGGAACTAAATCAAATGGGGAGCTGGGATGGTGGCGTGTGTAGAGGGAAGACAGAATAATCTTCCTTAACTTCTCTAACTGTCCAATGGAAATTAAAGGGCCACACACTTTTGGCACCTGCAAGCTTTACTTGGTACATTACTTTCTTAATTCCCTTCATCTTTAAGGTGAATTCTGAGCTCTTTAAGTATGAAGTCATGTCACAGTATTGAAGCTATAAGGAAATAGATAGTGAGATGGAGAAAACATATATATATAGCTCTTTTGGAAAGCCTAGGAAATAAGCAATTTCTAAGCCATCCACTGCTACTTACCAATAGATAGAAAAGAACCCAAAAAGCTTCCTGTGGACCTTAGGGTCCCTTAGATAACATGACTTAATTAATCAGAGCACCCAAATGAATGAGGTATAAGACCCTGTCTACTGACAGCTAAAGGATACTTCAGTTTAGGGTACATCTCTCCATTTCTTTTTTTCACATTTCATAAACTCTTCCTGGTAGCATTTATTATTCCAGCTACTATTGCCATTGTTCTTCCAAGCACCATCAGTCTGTCTTTCCCCATTAGAGGATGTATCGATGCAATGAAAAGAAACGAAAAAACCAAGCTGGTGTTCCATCTAAATAGGGTTTTCTATAATACACACAAACAAATATAAACTCAAAATAAAGAGTTTCTGAGATAGAGAATTCTGAATGTATATAAGATTGGTTTCAATAAAAACAATGTACATGAATAAGAGTTAAATTAGTAGATCTACTTCCAGAATCTTTTTTTTTTTCCAGGCATGCCCAGGGTATGTCTTTAGCAGGCTCTGATACTTCAATGAAAAATAGAGGTGCCAATGATTTGTAGGCTAAATTAATGTTAAATACTTCAAAGGATTGGACAAATAAGTCGGCAGCAAAAATTTTATGAGTTCACTTCCTTCAAGGGAACTTGGAGAGCAGGATTTTATTGCTGTGAATTCTAGTCACCCTTTTTACCCCTCAGCATCTGTTTGAAATATGTAGTAGACAATTGCTTTTTTGGCTGTGACTCAGGTAGTTGAAACACAGGACAAACAGACTACTGTATATAAGCTTTCCTCCAGCAATGAACATTTTTATTAACTCTCTTGCATAGCAAACATTGTGGCTATTTAGTGCCCAATCTCCACAGTATTATCAAGAAATTTGACTATTTATGAATTCTGGTGGCCAAGCATTGGACAACCACAGTAAAAGGTGTCTATGTATTTTCACATTTCAGAAGAAGTAGTGAAAACAATAACAATGCGAAATCTTTCATTCTGTTTAGTTCATCACTCATGTGTGTAAAATTTCAAGTTAAATACTAAATATGCTCTTTCTACATAAATATGTCAGTCTTGCCACAGAGGCCAGCCAAAACAAACAAGTCCCACAGTTTGAAGCAACAGAACTTTCACAGAACCCATGCACATGCCCGTTTTTAATCAGTTTTTCAAATTTTCTCCCAGGACAATAGAAATGTTAGACAGCGGCCCACAGATAGCAGTGAAAAAGAGCTCTCCTTTCTTCACCATGGTGACTGTGGGACGATCAAGGGCCGAATGTCTGCCAGCCAAACATGAGGCTATCTGTGAAATTCCACAGAAGAGAAAGCTAAATCTCATTCCAGCAGCCCAGCCCCCAAATAAAGAAATACATAGGCCCAGTTCAAAAGTAAAGAGTAGCCTATCTTAAATGGTTTTTGCTCCCTCTAAGGACTAGAAATACACATAGATGCTGCCTGCAAACTAAGAATGCTGGATATAAAGTAATTAAAAGATAGCTGATGCCAAAGCAAAACAAAACACACTTTGCTAGAAACAGGGAAAACCATTAGAACAGCAACTGCCTAATATTAATTTCTGAAGACTAACAAATTTATATAGAAAAACTGGGAAATTGTTTTCACTGAAATCTTTTAGCCAAGACTACTTCACAATACGGTACATATTTTTTAGGGATCTGTTTTGTGTTTTCTCATTAGAAACCTACTGATCATTTCTTTTCTTTAAATGAATAAAACTCACTTTCTCCCTTCACTTGAAAACTAAGATATGTTGCATCAAACAACAAACACCAAACTCACTTTGAACTTAAAAATCATGCCCTCCTACCCACCACCCCCGGCCCATTACACTTGAAATTATTTTCCTCCAAAATTATAAAGTAAAGGAAAAAGTGAGTGGTTAAGATGACTAGAATAACAACTGTTTTTCTTCCTTAAACCAATTTACATAGCCTTTTTCCTAGTGGTCCCAAAATGCAGATTCTTCAAGGAATATTTCAGGCATTTAAACGGAAAGTGAACTCCCATGAATTTTGGCAAAAATAATGGAAACAAGGACTGAAACAAAAATATCCAATAAAACACTTTCTCTTTCCTGAAAGAGATGGAAAGGAAATAAAACACACCCTGAAAAGAAAATTATTTTATAAAACGTTACTAGGAATAGCTTTCACCAAATTGAAAAGGAACACCATTCTTTTTTTTTTGTAAAAAAATCAAAACCTGTTTCCCAGAATGACTTTTCTAAAATCATCAGCACCTCACAAATTTTTTTGTTTAAAGAACATTAAATTATTCAATTAAGCTCTCTTTATATTCAAAAAATTAAGAAAGGAGGCCAGTTTTGCCAAAAGGCCTTTTAATTATTTCAAATAAAAAATAAGTAAGTCACAAAGGACTAACTAGACATTTCAAAAGTGGTAATAATTTTTTCTTAAGTGTGAGAACTGGTTTTTCTATATAAAAATCCAGTGAAATGTTTGTTGTAACTGGTACACACCTTCCGTGGAAGAAATTTCTTCAGAGACAGAAGTTTCCTGCCTTAATGACTGGTTCTAAACCCCACTTTTGCCTTTAATTTGCCATGTGGTCCATGTGGGCAAACTATGTGAGAGGAAGAGGGTAAGTATTGATTCCAGCCAAACAAAACAGGACAACAACAAAAACAAACTTGACTAGAATGGTCTAGACATCACCTACCCAAGAGGCAGCTAAGAACAACCAGAAGGCCATATGGAATGGTACGAACCACTTGGAGGTCTCTGTAAAATTCATAGGTGAGGTGGGCAACAAGGCTCCATCAGTCACTGGTCTGGGGAATTTTCTCATAACAATTTGCATTTTCTACATATATAAAATGAGAAGCAACATTATCTTCAAGTAACAGTGTGTAGCTGGTGGTAACAGCAACACCATGTTTAAGCAACTGATCTCAATCTCCCACTTAACAGCATGAAAACAGAAGACAAAAGATGACTGGTTAGACTGCTTAACTTTAAGAAAACAACTAAGTTCCCTAAAAGAAAGACTTCAAGTTCTAGCACTACCCACATTTTGAGACCAAAAAAAAAAAATCTCAGAAGTATTAATCTGAAAAATATTTAGAGAGAGCGCCCAACACTTAGTTCTTCCTTCCGTCACTTGCCCCGTGCTATACAGTTTGTAGAAGACAGTCTTCCAGGACCCTGAGGGCACAGACACAGTAATAAGAGGCAGCCCTTTTATTTGAGAAACTTAAGAGTCTTACTGAGGAAAAGACAAGTACCAGAGAAGCAACAGAAGAGAGATGGTGACAATGCTTTCAGAGGGACCAACAAGGCACCGTGAATAATGTATGCCACCTGGTGACCTGCCATCTCCTCATCTCCCAGACTTGCATGGTTCCATTCTTTAAACTTTTCTTGAACTCTGTGTAATTAAACACCAAATTTGGCAACCCATGCTAATTTTGAAAGGAACTCCCTGGGAATTTAGTAAAAGTTTAAACAACTTGTTTACATGTGTTTGGCCCATCTGTTTAAACAAAAAGTTTATTTTAATAGGAGCAAATCTTGGGTGCAAGCTCCGTTTGTGAACACTACGACATCTTAATCAGTTCTGTTTCCCTAATCTGCATCTAAATCTCCTCTGTAAACAAAATTTGAACAACAACTTTTTATGATAAATGTTGAACACCTCCAAGATGAAAGCTACAAAATAAACTCTACTTTTATAACCAGGAAGCATTCTAAACATACAGAAAATACTCTTCTTTATACTGTTCTCTTCTAAGAAACCACACACAAAGAAAATTCTGTGTGTGTGTGTGTGTGTGTGTGTGTATTCTTGATGATCATTCTGAAATGTGTGCATTCCCATCATGCCCGGTGTTTTCCAGCCCCATGATGCCCTCACTTTTGATTGTGGAGATGATGTTGAAGTGCACAGAGTATTTACTGATCCGGTTATCTTGTTCTGTGACAGGCAGAATCAATCAATCAAGAGGGCAGCTTTGCACTTACATATTCCAGGCACATCTCCGCACTTCAGGATACGAGATCACAGTGTTATCCAGCCAAATTTGATCAACAAATGCAGTTCCCCTGTGCCACAGCAATCTCAGATGAAGATGTTATTATGTGGAACTGAGCAAAGTGATAAAGACAGTACAGCGGCGCTTGGAGAAGCCCGGCTGGACCTTACTGACAGCTTTTATATACCAAGGCAGCGATGTCCCCTTCTTCCAGGATTATAAAAGTTCCCTTGATTTGAAGAAAATCAAGCTGTGCATACACTGGTGACTCCCAAACATTGCATTTTCCCATTTAAACTAAAATTCTTAAGGTAGAAGCAACATATATTTCGTGTAACATTGCAAGCAAAATCCTTTAATAAGGAGGATAATATTTAAAGCATAAAAAACATTCATGTGAATTTTCGTAGTGCTCTTCTAATAGTCTGTTGTTATTATTAAGTGGTATAAACTAATGTCTGAAAGACAAAAAACACTTTCACAATTTAATCAGTTATAAATAATTTTATTAATATCATGTCTATGACATTACGGGTAAAGTTGGTATCACTATTTTAAGAGGATCTCAAAGTATGAGAGAATTTCTTATTGTGCCAATAGCTTTTACTTCACTACTGCCCTGCGGTTATTTTACATTATTTAATCCCAAATCCCAACTTTTGGGTTCTACCTTCCTCTTGCATTTTAAATCTTTAATGGGAGCCTTTGGCAGTCCATGGGTACAATGATTAGATATCTGCAGAGAGGAATTGAAAAATTAATCATCATTTCCATTTATATTTTTGTACTACACCAAAAATTACTTACTTGTAGAACGAACTTCTATACTCTTGCAATATGTTCCTTAACACTGCAAATGTGGAGAATGATTTCAGATAAAGCATGTCCAAACTGAGCCAGTAAACAGCCTTAAGTTATTCTTTGAGATTTGTGTTCTGGGTTTTCATCCAAGTTTCATTTTGATTCTTTTTAATTAAAATACATTTATTGGTAGAGGTTACTTTACATGTGGCCTAAAATCAGGGCAAGACTACCCCAAGCTAATCAGGAATGATGTTAAAATTGTTTATTATCCTTTTACAAATTTTCCTACTTAAATTACAGCAATTCACAATTCTATGCAAAAAGTGAAATGCTATCCACACGCAGTTTACTATAGAAACTGATATATGTATTAATCTGAACTTCGCCTAAATAGCTCCTTAGCCACAAGGAACAACAACAACAACAAAAAAAAACCCCACCTAAAGTCAGCTATCACATCACGAGTACCATCAAACTGCTAAATCTATTAACTTTGTTTTCTTTTTCTCTATTATTAAACTGGAAAGAAAAATTCAACTGGAAAATTGTGCCTTTTCAGTTCCCTTGTCATCATGTAATAAGTATGAGAAATATATGTGCAATGGCCAAATGGCCGGTAGACAAAACACCCACTCTAAGTGACGTACTGTTTTCCATACCACTCAGACAAAATCAAAACAACAGAACTGCTGCAAACAAAAACAAAATAACATTTCCCATCAGCATTCCAGACAGAGAAAATTTACAGGAAAAGAAGCTGGGAAAAGAACCAGAATGAAATAACTGCTCATACCTCCACTCTGGGTAGAGCCATTTCTTCAGACAAACAGCACTTACTTTAACACTGAAATGTTTAACAATTGATAAAATGTTTGCCAGTTAGAAAACTTTTTTTTCTTTTTTAGGCAAATATTTGCACCGTTTAAAGCGATGAAGTCCTTCTAGAACCGAGAGGCCTAAATTATTATTATTTTTTAACAGGGGGAGACTTATGATGGGAAAAAAAAAAAGCTTAGGTTGCAGAAGTATACGGAGGCAAGTGTGTTTTACTCAGAAATATAGCAGTGTTTCCTGGTACTGCTAAGTCCGCCTGGCACGAGAATGTAAAACTCACTTGCAAAAGCTAAGATGATCTCCTTTTATAGCTGAGTCACATTTCTGTAACTTTATTAAGGTGCTGGCTCCCTGGAAGTTACTGGATCAGGGTTTCCCCTAGATACCTGCTCATAAACTGAGGCAGTGAAGCAACTATCAACAGCTGTATTCGACTATTTCATCGAGTTGTTTTAGTGTCTCCATCACAGTAGATTCTTGTCAGCTGCACTCTTGCTAACACAATTCCTGTGTTTTGCCTGGCAGTAAATGGACGCCTCTGCCCTTGCGATGTCTAAACAACGCCGTTAACATTTGCCCCCGAGCGTCTCTCTCTTTGTCCAGTCCCTGTCTTCTAACAGATGTCATCCAAGCCTAATCAAGCATAAAATGGTCATAAATATTTCTTTCTGGTAGATTTCACATTCACATTTCATGCAGGGACATGATATTTTTCTGCTACCTCCAGGGAGAGCCTAATGCAAAAACCAGTTACTTACATTCTAGCCTCATGTTCCTTTAGTAAAATGCAGAACATGTTTCTCAGTTCAAAGACATAAAAAGGCATGAGACTTTATCTTTGGTTTTTTGTTAAACTGTACCTTGTTTCATTCCTTTTTCCCCCAAAATGCATCTTCATTTTACAGTTTATACATATGCATTACAAATGTTCCTTTGTGCATGTGAAAATTTAAAACAAGATAGAAAAGGAGACCACGTCTACAATATTTCATTAACTTCAGGTTTTCAACATTAAACTGTTTAATTACTGGCAAAAAGATTTTTTGTTTGTTTGTTTGGACACCTAATTCAAATAACAAGCTACTTAGAAAGTAGATGAGAGAAGAAGGCTCTTCTATGTTGGTTTATTTTATGCACACTTTTGCAACCTTCTTCATCATATTTAGTTAAAACAATGGGATGAATCCAGTGTACGAATTTCAGGTTCATGGCAATTTACCAGTTGAAAAAGGAAAGTTAATCACGAGACAGGCCCTGTTCCCAATACTTAAACTTTGATCAAGCAGGGGAAGCTACTCCAGATAATTAAGATGCCTCCTTAACGAAAGAAGAATTGGTAATCAGCACCATCAGATTTGTGTTCAGCAAACTTTGTAAATAATGAGTCTTAATCTAAAATAAAACTATCCTAATAATACTTTTGAGGCCATATGTCTATGTTTCTCTTTCCTATTCCTTTTGTCAAAACAAAAATCTTATACTGCTATTTAAAGTGAACTGCAAAACACTTTGCAGTATATATCACAACAATGGTGCCCCTCCCCCACTCCATTGAGCCCAATATTTGATTACAGCTAGTCAAATCAAGCTTTCAGGCAAATAATCTCCATTTTTAAAGTTAATGAGATATGGTCATGTCGACAACAGCTTGTAGAAACTTTAAATTTTAATTCCTGCAGGCTGTGCTGGCCTCTTTTACAGCAACTACTGTATGAATGAATTCAAATTTGCCAACATGGCTATGTAGACAAGTGCACACTAATTAAAAATACCCACTGGTATCATAATTTAAATACCATGAAAATAAACTGTGAAAGTCGCTCGGATCCAGTCTCATGGTTGCCTTAGAATGTGCTTCCTCTGACTATAGGATATTTCATTGCTGGTTTGTTCTTAGCTGAAAACTATTTTGCATCTCTGAGGTATTTGGAATTTTGATATAATTATACGATTTGTGTCAATATTTGTTTCACATAAGCTGTTAAGCAGGCCTCCCAGAATGACCCCTATTTGAGAAAACCATACTGCTGGGGCAAGTGACAAGCTTACACTCTTGACTTAGGGTCCATGTACAGTTAACTTCCCTTTATCTATAGTACCTTCCCTTTTCTAAGTTCAAGCCATGATGAAATAAAAATAAAAACAGTTATTTTTGTCACTTTCTTTTCTTTTATTCTGTTTAAAGTCTTCATTCTTCTTAATATTTGTATTTTAACTGCTTTTCTTCCAAACAAGAAAGGTAGGACGTGCTTCTTTATCTAAATCTAATTCCTAAATGCTGCCATAACTTCTCTCCATCCATCCATCCATCCATCCATCCATCCATCCACCCACCCACCCACTCATACACACATTCTCTCTCTCTCTCATTCATACACATACACACACACACACACACACACACACACACACACACACACACGTTTTTTTAATTTAAATAATTTTTGGCAAGGGAATTCCAAAGTCTGCCTTTGCTGCAATAAAAGCATATTTCATACAGGGTAAAAAGTCGACACCTCGAGGGTTAAAGCTATTTAAGGGGTTAAATATGCAATTACTTCTGACTAAAACCAGAGAGACATACAGATAAATAGAAGAAATGAAGTCCCTAGGTTCCCTTCAGAAGCCTTCATCACATTACTACCAGACAGAAACTCTTTAAGTACCATTTTCAGATGTTAAATCATTGTTCGAGCTGCACATATTCTTGCTATTCCTGGGGGAACAATATCTGAAGAGAGCGTGCTAACAAATGCAATCCTGTAAACAGGCATTTTTCCTCTCGTTGTTAGTGCCTTTGTATCCCCGCTCTCGGCTCTGTCATCCATGCCTTTTCTCCGCTTTGAAGTAAAAGTAGTGAATGAGCGGCATCATCTATTATCCGGAGTGTGCATATAGATTATAAATAAGAAATAAAAATGACTTTCAGTACACCGCTTTTGCATTAGCAAGTTACCTTCTCTCTTACTTCCTCTGTCCTGCATACCATGCAACCAACAATCTATTAGAAACCTGAATTTCAGAGTTTCTTTCAGAGGAAGACACAGACTGGAAAATGTGTATGCCGAGACGTGAAAAGTTGTGTCGACACGCACAAGGCTGGGATCTGGGCCATGGCTCTGAAACCAGCTTTTCTCCCTCCTTAACCCTTATCTTACAGATGTCCTTCAGAACAAGTGATGGGACTAGCTCTTCATTTACATTTTTCTGTTGACAAACAGAGTCCATGAATATTAATTATTCTGAAGTTTATTTGCAGAAAAGGCACTTTCTAATCCTTATCAATTATTTATTAAAAATCTCCACCGCCTAATAATCTCATTAACATTATTATACTAAGGCCAACAGCAAATATTCCTTTGATAAGTAACAACCCAACCCTTTATCCTTCCTGCCAAATCTCAGGTAGCCTCCTTTACTTAATCACGGATAACCCAGCTTTTGTTTCCGAGACGTTTCTAGGTTGGTCCTCCATTTTTCTAATATAAAAAAATTCACATACAGTGCCTTTTATTTTAAAACTGAAAGCTTCTGATACACTAAGGAAAAGATGAATTAAAATTAAAACCTTGAAAAAATATATATGTATGCCTGCTTTTTTATCCCTGCTGGTGAAGTGCAGAATTACTAAATGGAAATCCCAAGGGACCAAAACCCCGCAGTCATGGAGCATGAGTGGCTTCAGGGGAATGCATCAGGTTTGGGGAAACGTGAGGGCCTGAAAAAATGTAATGCAAATGGAAATCACACCTCAATAATGAAGACACCTTACATTTATATAGTGTTTCACTGCTTACGAAGCATTTTGACGCACAGTACCTTATCTGCTTCCCTTAATGCCCCTCTGAAGTGTACAGGACAGTTATTATTAACTTTATCTTACAGATGAAGAAGCTGAGACTAAGCAACTGCCTAACGTCACCAAACTACAAGGTGGCAGGGCATGGAAAAAGTCCAGGAGTTTTGCATCCTGACTTGTTGATTGGTTCTATCTTCAAAATCAGCATTTCCTCTAACTTCCTTCTTCTTCCTTTTTGATTTACTGTTGGCATTTTAAAGGATATTCTTGCTTCGAAATTCATGTTTTGAAGGAGTAGAGTGCCTCTTGTTGATTCGTTAGATACTACACTTTCCAAAAATCATCAAAGCACCCAATATCTAAAGCAGAGTCTTAATTTAATCAGAGACCAATGAGGGGAAAAAAACAAACAAACAAACAAAAACCAAAAAACAAAAAACAGGATGCAATTTTAGAAGCAAAAGAAATCTTTGAAGTGAACTAGATTCTAGAAGAATTTGTGACTTGTTACAAATCACAGAGTGAGTTATAGCAGCAACAGTGAAACCCAGCCTAGCTGATACCCACATCAATGTTCGTGGACCATATGTGCAGAACTCTTGCATTCTTCAAACTTGAGAGAGCACTTCTTTTTCCCTTTTGATCCAGGAGTCACCTTTTATCCCCCACCCCCACCCCACAAATGTAATTTCTCATGTATTGCTGAAGAACATGACTCAGTGTTCCCAAAAATTTCTAAATTTGACATGGTTTGATAGGAATAATCAGCCTGGAAGACATTTCAGTTTCGCTTTCTCAACCCCAAAGTCTCCATCCTCTCTTTTCCTCACCCCAAACTGCCCAACCAACCTGACTCCATTTACAAAGTTTCTAAAATGGAAAGTGCGTCCCTGGAAAAGAAGTTGTCTTTTTTTTGTATGGTGGGGATGTCTTTTGCCCTGCATAAAAACACTGCAAACTTAATAGAGACAGAGCAATCTTCTGAAGAAATGTACTAGTTGTTATTCTATTAGTAAAACTATACATTCTACACAGAAGGGCAAAGCCTGACCCAAAGTCAAGATGCTACACATTCCAGGTAGAAATCCAATAAAAGGCAAAACGAGAGTGGGGGTGCAAGTGATAAGAGGCCAGTTCATAAACACTGTGAACATCTAGAAGAAATTACAGAGGTTAACTCCGGCAACTCCGATAACAATGAGACATGGTAATGAGCACTGAAGTCATCTCACAAGGAATTGCTGGCATATTCTGGGAAGTCTTAGCTTCTTTCTCAACAGCATTCAAGAAAATGTGAGCTTGTCATAACCAGGATAACCACAGTAAACGAGGCTTTAAGGAATGGCAATTGGGAAATAAACCATGGTAGGAAGGATGAAGCTGGGAAGTTGTTGTTTTTATTAAAGAAGAAAGTGAAAAAATAAATCATCAATGTTAAGGCATGGTGTGACTATAGCAGAGAAACTTTATCCACGCTACACAGAAACAATTTCTTTGAGCCACTATCTATGAATCCTGTACGTCACAGCGGTCTCCAATCTTTTTGGCACCAGAGATCGGCACTCCTATGAAAATCTAATGCCTGATGATCTGAGGTGGAGATGAGGCGCTGATGCTAGTAATGGGGAGCAGCCCCAAATACAGATGAAGCTTCATTTGGTCAACCGCTCACTACTCACCTCCTGCTGTGTGGCCCAATTCTTAACAGGCCATGGACCGGTCCACAGCCTGAGAGCTGGGGACCCCTGCTCTAGGATTAGGGTCAGTAAACTACTGCTCATCGTCCAAATCCAACTCTCTGTTTCTATATATAAAGTTTTATTGGAACACAGTCATGCCCATTTATGTACTATTTATGTCTTTGTTCACGTGAAGCATTTGTGTCACAGACAGAACAGCCAACAAAGCCAAAAAAGTCTACTATTTGAAGTAAATTTAAATGTAAAGTTTGCTGATCCATGCAGTGAAGAAAATAACCACTTCCCAATAATTGATTACAAAAATTTTAAAATAGATGTACATACACAAACACACACACACTCACACGGATATACTCTCTCTATATATCGAACATAGTTCTTAATGGTGTTGGTAATCACAGGAATCAGTTTTTGATTTCATCCATCCTGACAGATCATGGAAGGGCCCACAACATATCCCAGAAGACTGTTTCTAAACACATCAGGGGCGTCCATGCAAAAGTTAATCAAAGAACAAAGCCTTTATTTTGTCTGAGCTTAGTTTCTTCATCCATAAAATGTGAGGCTGGATCATCTAAGGAATTTTAAAAATTCTATGACCCTACAGAGAAAGAAAAATAAGAAAAGCAAACACACACCTCTATATATTTGGAGTAGGGAGTAGAGTGGGGAAAGGAGAATTGAGGATACCGGAGACAACAGGTACAATCAAGTGAGAATAGATAAATGCGTGTTAAAGGGACAAAATAAAGTTACTTTTATCATTCCCTCAGGAGGGAAAGATTCTGAAAGACCTCAGTACCTGTAGCTAGGAGTAGAAGGAATGCCCTATTATTTAAACATAATAAAGAATTGTTAGGAGAGATCAAGATTCTATGAAACCTTCTGCAGAAGAGTTGTGAGGCTGCAAGGAGACTGGGCAGAATGGACCTACTGTGGACTTTCAGAGTAGCTTGAGGGGCAAACGTCCGAGCCACCTGAGCATGCATTTACTTCAGCTCCTTGTACTAGGAATTGAAATAGCCTGATTTTCTTCTCCGGACCACCAAGTGTCTCTTTTTCGCAATGACAACACAGATGTGGCCATGGTGATGCCTTTGAGGAACTGAGGTTCCCTACCTCTCAAGCAGCAACCAAAAAGTGGAAATTTTTCATGCTATGACTTTTCTTCAAATGAAGTTGCTCCACTGTTCTTTTCAAAAGCAGACTGTCAGTTTGTTTTCAAAGGTGTGAGAGAAAGACTAAAAAAGATGCGCTGCAGCCTGGTATTTGGGCTTTTGTTTTGGTCCAGAACAGCAACCCACTAACCTGTGAGCTGACTTAACAGTTAAAGCAAAGACGGGGCATAATCAGCTGACTTCCAAAATAAGCCAGGAAAGTCAAGACTAAGTCCCCAGCTGGAAACAAACATATGCTCCACTCTAGGAAAATGCACATAGTTTAATTAGTAGGTTATGAATCTTTAAAACTCCCACAGCAAGTCCTATCATACATCCTTCGTGAGTACTATCTTTTATTTATTGTGCTAAGCAATGTTGTTTGTTGACAAGAGCGGTGTTGGATGTGAGCAAAGCAGGTGAGCCAGGGAAACATTAACACAAAATACCACTCTGAGAGCGAAGGACATTTTGTCAACAGAGCTAATCACTCTTAAAGCAAAACAATCCACTCTTCCAGATATTAAAACACTGAAAATAACTGTGACAACATCAAAAGGACTAACTCATTAATCAGTGAAATTGGGTGAATAATTTCCCCAAGTAACACAGGTACCAGAAATATTTTATCCAAATACATTTTTGTCGGTTGGGGAAAGGGTTTGAGCCTGTTATATAATACTAAGAAAACACAGAAGGTATTTCCCCAGTCCTGTCAGTCTGTGACAGCTGTTTGGGGCACCTGGAGAAAGCCTGCAGTTTAAGTCTTCTTGTTCCATGTACCAAACACAAGAGCAATAAAGGGAAATTTGTTTGACCCAAAATGGCTGCTATTAAGTCTATAAAATATTTGTTGCAACCACCACAGCTTGCAGCTTATTAAGTGCAGACTCATTAATAAACCGAGATTTCCCATTTCTTAAAAGCCAACACTCCCATTCCCCTGACTAGCTAAGGAGACAGCGATGTGAAAGTTTTCCACGTCACAGCCATGGCTCAGATGTTTCAGAACCCTGCTTGGTTGTCCGAGCACGCAGTAAACTCCGCCACAAGCACTACCGGGTTTCTGTCATTTCCGGAGCAAAGCAAAGGCCTTCCAATAGAAATGTTTTTGAAACAGAAGACTTCATGCTAATTTCTGTCAGGGTGTGCTGGGCTTGGGTGTTGGTTAGAAGGATGCCAGCAACAGGTGGGAAGCAGGACCCTGCCTTTGAAAGGAAAAGAAATTCAAGCAGCAAAGCATAGCTGCTTAAGAGTGAAACTACGCACATTTGCTAAAAATAAGGGATCAGCCTGAAAAGAGGAAAGGGTAGAAACTGAAGAGCTTCTGTCTAAGAGAATATTTGGCATCTTCTGACAGGACACAGCAAGAAAGGATGGGTTGAAAAATGGAAGAGTTCTGAATGAGACAGCATTTGAGGATACTGACAGTGGGGAAAGAGGTCTGGGGAACAGGAGAAATCCCATCCTAGAGCATATGGCCTCGTCATCACCACAGAAAATGCGAGAGTCTTGAGTGCTGTGGTGAAGAGTTCAGGCTGTGGGATTGGGGAGATGTGGGTTAGAAGTGGGCTCATCCAGCTGTGTGAAATTGGACAGCTAATTAAGTTTCTTCCTGTGAAGAACAGGAATTTTAAGAGTACTTAGCTCATACAGTGCTTGTGAGAACAAGCTGCACTACTACATGTAAGAGTACTGAGCGCATGACCAGAAGGGAAGCTTTCAATAAATTGTGCTATTGATACTATTACTACTTCTAACTTACTACTACTGATATCAGTTAAGTTCACACCTGTAAAAATCTGTGACAATAGGAATGCTTAAGATTTTAGATAAAAAGAAGAAATGTACTCATTTACTGAAAATTCATAGATTACCTATCATCATACCATGTTGAATGTTTCCTCATAAAAGTAATTTTTAAGAAATGTGCCTAAATATGGAATTACTTGGAAAAGCTGCGAGAAGATATAAGGGGGAAAGTTAGGAAAACAGCATGAATTAGATCGTAAACTATGAAATTTAAAACAGAGAACACAAATTTCCTCCAAAAGCTAGAAATACAAAACATAAAAAAAAAAAAATTGAGGAAAATGTGAACCATCATATAAGCGAATTAACCCACCATATAAGAGAAATAACAATTCCCACAGATAACATTATTGCTATTTTTTTATTACAGTTGACGTTTAATATTATTTAATGTTAGTTTCAGATGTATAGCATAGTGGTTAGACATTTATATAATGTACAAAGTGATCCCACCGACAAGACTAGTACCCACCTGGCAGTCTACACACTTATTACAGTATTACTGACTATATTCCCTATGCTGTAGTTTACATCCCCACGACTATTTTGTAACTACCAATTTGTACTTCTTAATCCCTTCATCTTTTTCATGCAGCTCCCCAGCTCCCCACCAGCTATTTGTTTATCTATAAAATTCCATAGTGGGTACAGGAATAGGGGTATGTAAAACTGTGAAAGTGTGATTAAATAAAAAAGAGCTAATGTCCACCAAAATGTCAACGGTTATCTCTGTTGTCTCCGTAAAATGAGATTACAAGCGGTATAGTTTCTTTTTTCTCTGCTTTCTTAGCTTCATCTTCTAATCTTTCTACAATGAACATGTAATTAATTGTGCAGTAGAAAATGCAAAATTATTTGGTATTCAATTTTCAATTGAAAACATCTGAACTACACCCAAGCCTTGCAGGGAGCCAGTACTGAGGACTTCACTCTTGGCATTGGCACATGGGGTATTTTGTAGGCACTGGGAGAGTTGTGACTGTCTCAGCACCTCCTCCAGCACATTCAGCAGCCATTCCCTAATTATTCCTCTTTCTCTCTGCCAATATTTTATGGGAGTTTCACAAAATGCACCTATAGCTACTTATACTCACAAATTGGAGGACCTTCTAAAATACTGGCTTAAAAAAAAATCGACTTTATTTTTTCTGTTTTTAATTCTTCAGAAACTTCCTCAGCCTTTATAAGAATCAAAAATTATCTCAGACTGGAACCTGAAAAGGGGAGCTTGCCAGACAATAGCCTAGGGAAGCTATTGGTTATGTGTAATATGTAATTATTTGCTAACCTGGTTCTAGGTACCAGTCCCATGGAAATTATAGAGGGAGGGCAGCAAGGAGCATTGAGACATAAAAATCACTGCCATGTGTGAAAACTTAGATGTTAAAAAAGAAAATGCAGGCATAAGAATTTAGCCAGAAAAAAAATAGACATGCCAATAAAAAAGCTGCTTCTTAAAATTTGGCTGGCAGTGTCCTCCCCCTCCCCAATGGATACTCTTAGTAAAGAAAACATGGTAGATTTTTTTTCTCCCTTGCCTGTATTTGATTTCCAATTAAAATTAAATATAAACTGAAATGCCACCTGGATTTTAGCAAAATCCAATCCCCACCCTCCACCCCTCCTTTTTCTTAAAAGAACCTGGGCTTACATATACAAACATTTTGCTAAATGACCCATGGCAAATTGCGTAATGCCAGTAAAAGTTGTGTTTTTTAAGTTATGAGCCCCAAAGATTTTATCTGAAATAAAACCCTGATTCAATTCAGATTCTGGAGGCAAGCTGTGTCCTTAACTCTGCCTCTAAATTTAAAACATTTGTGTGTGGGGCCCCTTCAGTAATGTTGCTAGTAGGTAAAAAGGAGAAATTCTGTATTTATTAGGATATGGGTATTCTTTTCTAAAATGGTAAATTGGGGCACTAATTGCCTATAAGAACCTATTCTCTGCAGTCTTCATATAGAGGTCAGTTTTTAAATGAAGAGTTTGACTGTCATTTCAATTAAGCATCCCTATTTCAATCAATCAGATCAATGAAGGAAGACATAAGAATTCCCATATTCATAACTAAGTGTTCTCCTTGAGGGTCTCCAACATGAATGTCTATAGTGCGCCAAGGTGACTGGATTTCAATATACATTGGGTGGACTAGGCTAAAGAATGGAACAGTATTGAAAAACATCTCAGTTCTCTCCTGGCCTCTACCACTGGGTCTCTCTAAAACTTCAGCCACGTGGATTCTCTGTCCTTAAAAGATGCTGAGTAAGGACAATAACAGTACCCCGAGCCTTTTAAAGGGCTGATCACTGTGCTAAGGCCTTTATGTATATTACTTAATGTGTTCATCACACAAACCTTCTCTAGAAATTACCTCTACTGTCCCATTTTACAGACACAAAAAGTAAGGCTCAAAAAGTATTGGCATAACTTGCCCAACTTCATTCAAGCAGCAAATGCTGGAGGTGAGAAACCCTTGTCAGTAGGATCCATAAAGTCTCGACTGAAACGTTCCTCCTGCCTTTTCTAGTTCCCTAAGTCAGTGAAATAAGTCTCTAGGGGAAACTGCACGCACTGGGCAAGCAACTAAGTATATCTACATATGACTGTCAATACAATGCACACTGAAGTCCACATAGACAGGGAAGAAACTTGGAATGGGAAGCAGTGGAGAAAATCTAAGGAAACAAGTGCATTTTTTTTCCACCTATACTCTCTTTTTATTGACAAAAGATTGCTTTTGTCACAAATTGATGATGTTAGAGAATGACGGTGAGTGGTTGTCTATTATGATGGTGGGAGCACCTAGACATTTGGAAGCTCTGTGGAGAAACAGAACTAGGGAGCAGATGAGTGGTAGCTGAACACATAACATGTTACAGAAGAAAATCTTATAACCATGAAAATTTTATCCCTTGTTTTTGTGAAAAATTATCATCTATCTAAATCTTGCTCAAGGGGCAGCTATTGTCTGCCATTTATATACATCTCATAAAAGTTTTCAAACTTTTCTCAAATGGTATGAATGTGAATTATAATAATAATGTTTAATCATAAAGGCAATAAATGTTATTGTAGAAATTTTAGAATATACAGAAAAGTATGAAGTATACAAAATAAACTATAACATACAAAATTAATATTAACATACAAAAATATTAACATACAAAATAATAACATTTTTACACACTTTTTCAGGGTCCCCTCATATATTATTATGATAATTTGTTATTAAATATTCTATAATAGTGTTATTCTTAATGGGTATCCATTATTACCTCAAAATTATATGCAACCATTTGCTTAACCTTTCTTCTAACATCAGAGATTTAGGTTCTTTTTTATTTTTCATATTATAAATACTACTGCAATGAACACTGCAGGTGAAAATCTTTCTCTATGCCTCACATTATTTCTATAGGTTAAATCTTAGTTAATTATGATGATTAAGAAAAGAATAACAATAGCTAATACTTATAGACCTTTTACTATCTGCTGTACAATCTTCTAAGCATTTTATATTATACTCAGAATATTAAATGCTAATATTATCCTCCATTTGATAGATGTATAAATTGAGGCACAGAGAAATTGATCTGCACAATTCCCCAACTAGTAAGTAGCAGAGCCATGACTCAGACTGAATAGGCTGGCTCCACTGCCTATGTTTTTAGACACTCCGCCTTTATGAGTGGTTATCAAAGTGTGATCCTCCAAACAGTAGCAGAAAATGGGTGAAAAGTATCAGAAATGCAAACTATTGGACCCAACCCCAGATGCTACAGAATCAAGTACTCTGAGAGTAGGTCCAGAAATCGGTGTTTTAAGTTGACCTCCAGACAATTCCAAATACACACAAAAGTTGGAGACCCCTGTTCAATGCTACATAACCTCTCAGTACAAATGGACCCCTGAATCAAAGGGTGCGACTATTTTAAGCCTCTTGATACCCAGTGCCAAAGTAGCCACAGATGGGCTACACAAACTTACACTCCCATCAGCCACATAAGGGAGTGCCAGTGCAGTGTGCACCATTTCTTATAATCTTGGCTGATTTAGTCAAAGATCTTCTAACTAGTTTATAGGGCTCTTTAGTTAGAAGAGTTCAAAAGTGTGTAAACCTGGTGATCACATTTGAATAGACATAAAATGGCTTAGAACCTGAACAGAGTGCTTTATATGACCTTACTTTCCACAGACTAAGATATCCACGGACTAATCCAGGGACACACTGGGAAGCTACTCATCAGATAACATACTTACAAACAGAACTAAGCAGGAATGTAAGAAAAGAAGTAAGGCAGAAGAAAATAGAAGGCCAATGCATTCCCTATGAAAGACTGTCAATTCATAAATAGCCAGACTGAGCAAATGTCTTCAAAATTTGACAAATATCTTAAAATCACGTATTACAATTTTAATTGTTCTAGCTATATAATAAATACTGACAAATTAGCTAAAATTTAATTTAAAAGTATGTGAAATATGGACGCCATCAACCAAATGACTGGCCTTGTCAGCCTGCATCTAATCTCTGGAAATCAGACACTCAACTCAAGCAATGGTCTGTATAAACAGATAGGCCCTGACCATTTCCTGGAGACCAATAAACTCATATTCTGGCGTCCAGCATAAAAAGACCTCTACTCACCATATATCTTGTCATTCCATAGTAGAAATCCACTCTTTCTTATTCTAAAATTAAAAGTGGCAAAATGGCAGAGACACATCTCTTAGGCACTTAATCTCTAAGTCATAAGCCATACAGCTCAGTCCATACCTCTATCTATCATCTCCTGATTAAAAGGGCTAAACTAAAGCAGCAAATATGAACATACTGAATCAATGTTTCCTAAATTTTACCATAGTCTTTACAAATCCTACCAACACAGACACAAATAAACTTCCTCTCTGGGTAACTGAAGAGTTATTGCTTAAATCACTCATCCGTCGATTAGTCATACACATCTTTTATAGCTTGTCATCATTTGCTTTAAAACTTTTATTGATATTTAATGAATTTGTTTATTATGTCTTGAGATAGTCAGGATATTTCTTTGTATTTTCTAGCCAACCATGGGACCATGAACATAGGATATACTACATTTTTTTTTATGTTAATTTTCCTTGATAATTGAACCATAGCCAAGGACATTGGCCCTTGAGTGACTCACTCAGTGGTCAACATCCATTTCTTTGGTAGGCTAACAGATTGTTTTTCTAACCACCAATGATGCCAACACTTTTAATTTGTAAGATACATTCAATTAAATGGTCAGAAAGAAACTCTGCAGGTATAAAGAAACCTACAAGTTAAGTTACCATCCCAGAAAATGCAAAACAAAGTCTTAAATTGTGATAATTTTTCGAGGAATAGTTTAGAAAAGAATGATGAATTATCCCTTCGTTTTACCACTATAAAGCAAGAGTCAAAGGTTCTAGAAGGCGAGTCTTGCCACATCTGCAATTTACTAATCCAGGGGTCAAAAACTTAAAAAAAAAAAAAAATTAAAAAAATTTTCGATTATAGTTGACATACAATATTAGCTTAGTTTCAGGTGTACAACATAGTTATTAATCACTTATATAACTTATGAAGTGATCACCCAGATAAACCTAGTACCCATCGGATACCGTATATAGTTATTACAATATTATTGACTACATTCCCTATGCTATACTTTACATCTCTGTGACTGTTTTTATAACTGCTCATTTGTACTTCTTAATTCCTTCACTTACTTTCACCCAGTCCTCCAACTCCCTCTCCCATCTGGAAACCATCAAAATGTTCTCTGTACCTATGAGTTTTTAACAAATCTTTCTGTAAAGGACCAGATAAGTATTTTAGGCTTTGTGAGCCATACATTTTCTGTTGCGACAACTCACCTCAGCTATGTTAGGAAGACAGCAGTTATAGATAATAGTAAAATAGTGGGTGTGGGTGGGTTTCGATATAACCTTTACATATATTAAAAAAATAGGTGGCAGGACAAATTTGGCCAGATTCAGCCTTCTGGCTCAGTTCACCAATCCCTGGTATAGTCTGCAGGCTTAATACAGTCAGTGCTTTGTACCTAGAATCTACCCAATGAAGGTACTAAGAGAATGGCTTAGATGAGTTT
Source organism: Pteropus alecto (assembly GCF_000325575.1). Classification (NCBI taxonomy): domain Eukaryota; kingdom Metazoa; phylum Chordata; class Mammalia; order Chiroptera; family Pteropodidae; genus Pteropus; species Pteropus alecto. The sequence goes on along the minus strand of NW_006440638.1, from coordinate 9,503,267 downwards.
AAAATTATTTCCAGAATGCTATCTTGACAACTGTAACTGCGAATCACTATTGCAGAATATAATCTTGACAATTATAAACGTGATTACCACATACTCAGCTTATGCATGATGCTTTCCCCTTTCAAAACATATTAATGACACAGTAAAGTCTCCACATAAATGTAGATGCATACACATATATTATACAGCACAAAGTTTGTGTTTTTTAGACAAGCATAAATCTAATGAGATAATCAGAAGATCCTAATAAAAATGCGTGTTGTAAAGTCATTTTCACTTAGTCCTTTTGGATGTTGAATTCCCATTGAATTGAAATGGAAATATCACAAGTAGGAGGGGAAAAAAATGAGGCAAGGTAAGCAATATTATCACCGTATTATTTATCATACACATTAGGACTCAAAATAGTCAGGAAAGAATGAGCATTATGTCATTCTCTCCTAGTCTTTAACCTTGCAAAAGGTTGTTGAGTTCGTAGAGAGGATAACAAGAGTCAATACAAGAGGCTATAAAAATGGAACTACTTCTTATCATGCAACCTTGAAAAATTAATACTTAATAATTATAAGAACAAGAGGCTACTTTTGCCTTATTTTAGAATGTTATACATTATTTTATTAAATTTTTCCAAAACTCTTTCTTCTTTTGACTCTGAGCGGCATGGCTCTGCTGTTGAAAAGCAAAAGACATTTTACGCACAATTTTCCCTCTACTAGAAAGAGGTATATTGTGCCCTTCAGTGAACATAAAATTGATATTATCATCTCTTAGTTTATATCTCACTACTTAACCTTCAGATTAAAAGTTATTGGATTTGAATGACTAAGAAGACATCATGTCACCTTCCCTTCAATGTGGAGAGAGGGGAGTTGGAAAGGAAAGAAGGTACAGTAATAAAAACAGTGATAAAAACAGGGATTTTGGATCAGCTGACACTATCCCTCTTATGACAAGTGACTATGATACTGACAATTCCTTAGAGTTGTATGGATGATAAATTGCGTAATAAATGGTCTACTTTAAGGAACTTTGCTAAAGATGAATCTGCGTTAGGAAGTTAATTTTATTTTGGGTAGAGTCTAAAAAGAGCGGTCTAAAAATAGGCATAAAAGAGTTAATTCAAGGAGAGCCTTAGGGTTATTTAGATACTGGAAAATATCCTCTCAGAAGGATTAAAGGGAACAGATCTCCCTTCCCAATGCCTCTATGGAGGGCTCAACTCAAACATACAAACAAGGCCTTGACATCCCTAAAGCAGTTTAATCTATACCTTGTAAATGAGTCTTCCAATAGCACCGACTGTTTCATAATTACGCATTGTATTTTCTAACAAAAGAAACACAACATGCACCCCCCTTCACCTTAAAAAACAAATTCATTCTAAGAGGCTGTGTCAATATGAAACAAAGGCTTTATCGAAGATCTAACATCGCAGTTTTGTTCTCTAAAAGGGATAAGTCCACTCCATGATCGATAGGAACTCACACGGTTTGTTGGCACTTCCCGCGTGACTTTTGGAAGATATGCTCATTAGTAACTGGAAAAGGCTGAAGGGAAAATACTGGATAACTTTAATCTGAATAAACATACATACATACAATTAAAATAGTGAGTTTTAGTGATATAAGAGGGTGTCCTTTCTTTAAACAGCCTTTCAAAAAAGGGCTTTCCAAAATAAGTCCATCCTTTATTTACAAATTATGTTTGTGCTTTCTTTATCATATCACAATAATTTCAACTAGTGACAGGTAAAAGAGAGACTTGGTTCTCCTGCTAAGGCCCTTCTTTTTTGGTTCGTGATGCCACCACTTCGCTAATCATTCGGGTTAGATATCCTGAATCATACTTTATAAGTCTCACTCCCCGATGTTCTCACATCTCCTAATTCAAAAGGCCCCATTGATTTTCCAATACTCCCCTCAGCAGTCATTCTTGATCCAGGCCTTTCTTCCTCTTCCTATTTCATCCATTCACAAAGAGTCTGTCCCATAACTTGCTCTATGGCAGATCTTGTGCTCTGTGTTGAATATCATGAAATGAGAAAGGCCCGTCCCTGCCTTTATGGGCCTTACAGTTGACCAAGGGACTCAAATGTAGTTGGAGAAATGCAGGGAGCAAGGGTAGTCAACAACGGGGTACCCTCAATTAAATGAGGTGAGGGTCACCCCATTACTAAATTCCAGACCAACTGCAATAACCTTGTCACTGCTATTAATTTCTCAGATAACTCTCCTTCTAAGCTAGGCCAGGTCCAACCTTCTAATTAACTTTCAGTACACCTCCTCTTATGTGGCCTTTCTTCTCTGCTTTGAAACTTCCCTTGGCTTAAAAACTCAAGCCTCCCACAAGCTTAACCCAATTTACCTTTCAACCACCTTCCCATTGCTCCATAGTTTCTCTTTAGGCTGTAGCCAAATAAACTCCAAGTTATCCTCCCATGCTTTCCCAGCACCTCACACATCAGTTTGGTCCCCACATCTACTTACACATAGGCATACACAACAAATATCAGTTGAATGAAAGAATATGCAAACAAAGGAATAAATTAACCAAAGCTAGGGAACGAAATTCATACATGTTTTCCAGTGTAGAATATTTATTAGCTCACTTGGAACAAAGCAGAGATTAGGCCAGTATGTGAAACTCTCTTTACCACATTTTCTTCTGAGAGAAGGAAAAAAATGTGGTTGAATTTCTCTGAACCAAATCAAACACAGTATTTAGCAAAGGGTCTCTGGAATGTTACAAGTAACACTTCATAATTACAATAGATTTGAGTTCAAAGACCAAGTGATGAAAAGAAACTTTCTAATATGGGGTTCAATTCCCTATATAAACTTCCTTTCTGTGGCTCCATCTACCACTTGAATTTATATTGCTATTCTACTTTGTCATAAAAGCAGTCACCTTGTAACCCTTTTTATCAAGTAATCTATGCACTACCTAAAAGTACACTAGACTCCATCAGGCGAGCTATAGGTTTACATTACACAAACATACCAATTCTGCCTGCTCAGCACTAGTTGTCAATAAAAGCGAGCAGTTGCAAAACAGCAAAGTAGGTTCCGTGCCTTCAGAGAACAGATAGGAGCCTGCCAGTTTTGCAAAACAAACTCTTTGCAATCACCAAAGCTAATCTGTCAACAAATTACCATTAAAGTCATACCTCCTAAAAGTTCAAAAAGAGATTTCTGATTAGACGAGAGATAGGAAGTATTTTTATTATTATTATTATTATTAGCTCACAGGTCAAGGCTTAAAATTACTTTGTCACAGCAGCAACGCTTTTGCTTAAAGTCAAGAGGGTAGACTTCACTCATAATGAAATGTGGCATCTGAGTTTCTATTACCATGCTCCTTTACGTACGTGGCTCTTTTTTCTTTTTTGTTTCCTGTGCCATCTTAATTTTCAGTGGAGAGATTAATGACACACAACTGTTTAGCAATCAAAACTTGAAAGAATTTCATTCAAGGCTCACATCACATGTTACATGAATCTTTGACAACAATATGTGGATGGAAGGCAGGTCTAAACTAACAGAGTAGAGAACTAAGTTTAGCATCCAGGGTGAAATCTGCCTTTACCAGAAACAGCCACAAAAGGAATTGAGAAAAGTGGGAATTTGTTATTGTTGTGGCTGCTTTTTCATTATTTGTCAGAATTATCTGAATTCCTATCTCAGTTTTGTGTCAGTTTGTTTATATCGTTTTTGCTAACGTTTTGGTGGCAATGACTCCCACAGAATAGTTTTGCCCATCAATATTTTCAATGACATTTTAACGTCGTCTCCAAAAAAGAGTATATCTTAGCAGAGCAATTCCTTTAAAATTACAGCTTTCCTCCTACCTGTGGAGGAAAGTTTTAGCTTCTATCACAGTGCCTGGCCCCATGAGGGCACTTGATAAATATTAATAATATCTTTTCCTACAATCTCTTCCGGAAGCTTCCCTTTTAGGACACAAATATGCTGACCATCTTTTTCCTTCCCCATAGGATCAAAAGACCCTCTTTTCAGATACGGTCCCTGGCAGCTACAATGAGAAAGGCCACTTGAGGGCATTCCTAACAAAGTTCATAAGCAACCTTTTTCAAAGAAAAAAAAAGCAAAGCTGAATTACCTATTGCTACCCAGTCTTAAGTATGTATCTATAAGATCCACCACACTTAATCACTTGGGCCTCTCTCTATAGAGTGAGAAACAAGGCAAAAGATGGCCACTGGAATTGAGTATGGTTCTCCTTAGGAATGTGGGTAAGAATGAGAAGCAAAGGGATGGCTCCTTTCATATAAGCTTACTGCCCATCCAAACACTGACAGCTATTTCTTCCAGGCATTGTTTTTCACAGAGGCAATTAAAGTTGGAAATTTTGGCAGAACAACTTCCCTCTTCTGCTCAATACCTACTAGTAATTTCAGTGACGAAAACTAAATGAAGGAATTTATTGTGCCATTTTAAAAAGAGGAGAATTTTAAATTTTTGTGTACTGAATTATACTAAAACATTGACATTTCGGTCATTACAATTCCATTTCTCACATTCGGAGAACCGCAGGATATACACTCATGATTCCCCCAACCTCCTCTGGCAGTGTATTTCTACATTCCCTTTGAATGTACATAACTAGACCTTCCTGAGTCCTACCACACTCATCCTATTTCTCTGAGCTTCTCTGGTCCTGTGTAATGACTAATCTTTCACCTCCTTCAAGAGCTCATCGGCAAGATTCAACCCAATAAGTCTTCCTTCTTCCCTTTCATGATTTTTCAGAAGCTCCCTATTCTTTCCACCTCTCTTCATCTCCTAAACAGTCATTCGACATTTTGTCTCTTTCTTCTACATGATTAACATGAAACAAGTACCACTATCTTTTGGGCTAAAAGGTCCAGTACCTTAAACCAAATGTCAAAGAAGCTATATGAAGTAAATATGTCAATTATCTACACACACTAAATAATGCATGTTCAAATTCCATATATAGTTTCTTCTTTTGTCTTTCTCACAGATTATCTCTAAACTGCCCCCCCTCACATAAAATGATAGCCACACCTCAACACCACAGTAACTAAAGCTCTCCCTATACTGATTTGCAGACAATAAAATTGCCAGGTAGTACTAAAAAAACCCAAAAACCAAAAACCAAACAAAAAAAAAACAAACCCCAAAACCCATCATTAAATGGAATGTTGTTAAAAAATAGCTGTTTTATTTAACAGCTATTCATTTTTATTGAATAAACATTTTCTAGTATGCATTCTGTTAATTGACCTGACAGCATATGCTGTATATGGAGAAACTTCTAAACATTATGCTCTATGTAATATGCTTATCTGAAAAAGCTCTCATTTGCAGCAATATGGAAATAAAATTCTGCTTTCTAAAATTCAAGACTTTTAAAATGCATTAATCCACACAGTTTATGAAATTGCTCTGGACATTTTAAAATCCTTTCTTTAAGACAAAAACTTTAGTAATTGGTAATAGTATTTGTTGCTGAGTTTCATAAATGGAGTAGTGCATATCCAATATAGAACTTTTACAGGCCTAGAAATGGGGCAGGCATAATAGGAAATAAAAAGCAGTTATGGTATCGGGTAAAGAATTACTCGATGCCTAAAAGAAAATGTTCGGAAACTCTATCAAATTATATTATTAGAAAACTATTGTTGTAATAGTTTCATGGCCTAGATATAGGTAGAGTTGAAACATTACAGAGATAATAAATGCAATTAGTTTGAGGAAGGAAGACAGTTTGTGAGTATGTTGGTGGGCTCCTCCAGCTAATGGCAGCACCTCTCCTTGGCTGATGGATTTTGAGTGATGATGGCATCTTCCAGACCAGAATCACCAACTCTACTGCCTAGAGGGCACAAATGGGCAAGGCTGCTGGGTGGGAACTAGGACCAACCCAAGGGATGCAGGCTCCCTGACTTAAGTAGCAATTCATCTCCCAATGGTTGTTGCCCTTGTAGGGATACTGATCCGGGGTGAGCAGATCTGATTTTTTAAGAGAAGATGATATAGCCAGATTTGCCTCATTTTCTAAGTTATCGACTATGTAATTTTTTAAAACACAGTTCTGTTTGGATGTGGTTTAGTTGTTCTACAGATCAAACACAGGAGAGAAGTCACTCCACAGTGAATCTTTGGGAAAATTCTCCATTCCGAAAGGGCACATGCTATCATTTGTAAATCTTTGGTAACATGGACCAAACATGGAAAGGCTTCGATTTATTTATTTTAAATCCTGGCAATAGGTAAAAATGCTTCCTATGTCATCAATGATTGTACTGGTGCAACTGGAAAATCTTATAACATTCAGTTTCACAGACAGCATAATTAACTCGTTTTTATATCAAGCCCTTTTAAGCCAGATCTTTTTGTTCCATGGACTTCTAACATATTTTACAGTTCTAATTCTCTTCCACTGTCCTACATTAATCAAAGCTATAACCCCTGTTGTCTTTGTACTACAGAATCAGAATGTGCCCCTGGCGAGGAATGGGGGAAAAGTCAACAGGAATTAAATTTCAGTGCAACTGTTTACTCAACTGTGGCCTGCAGTTATTGAAATTTTATCCGTGGTTTTGTGTGACTACCGCAGTAATGAATTCAGCATGGCTGTGATTTTCTCACTGCTGGTATTCTCACTTCAAGTAAAAACCTGTAGAATAAAAATGACAAAAACGACCCAAGTCCATCACGTTGACGCTCAGATTTCTCCAAACTGTTTAATTGTTGCAGTTTTCAATTTGGAAGACAAGCCTGATAACTCTAGTCCTATGAAAGTTTTTGAATCCTGTAGTTTTTTTTTGTCTTATTTCAACTACAGGCTTTCTTTTCCCCCCCAACAACCTGTTAAAAGCCTCATCACACACTAAGGGGAGTCAAACAGCTGTCAGTATTTTATTTTAAAAGACCGAAAAAGGCCGGCCAACCACAATACGTGAGGTTTGAGCCACAAAGATAGACCCACTGCTTTCTTTCTTCCTAAAACTTATCGATGGAAAACAAACAAATTTTTTATTAAAATATTCAAAAAGAGTTCTGAAGTACAATCAAAAGATATTGACCTTGATATCAATAACCCATAACAACATATTTTCCAAAATGGTCACAGCCGGAATAAAGAGGGGAAATGTGAATAATTCTGCTACTGATGCTTTTTAAGGAAGATGTTGTTAAAATGCACTTTTATAACTTAACTTTCTTCTGTAAGGTGTGTCATTGCTGTTAATGGAGTAGTGTGTGTGTGTGTGTGTGTGTGTGTGTATGTGTGATATATATGTAAAGTTTCTGGCTGCCTTACTCCTTTGAGACAGTGAATGATTCTCTGTTCTTGAAATAAAATACAGAAGTTAATTTTCCATTTATCTAATTGGCGTACTCTAAATATTAAGTACTTGGGGTTTATACCACATTGGTCAATAGCCCCACCCCAACTACTCCATTAAGAAACAGTTGAGTTTGGCCTCTATGGTAAGGACAAAGAAAACGGCACTCTAAAATACCATTTATTCTCAAAATAAACCATAAATATCTGGAAACACCACATGAGCAAATATGTTGATACCCTTCTACCACTTACTGATAGGTTTTGGTTAAAAATCTCATTGGTTAGAATTAGGCCATTTATACTAACTTAAATGCACATTGTTTATACACAACATACATCGTAAATTCTAGCCCAAGGTGCAGATTCAAACAGTGTGGGCTGCCAATGAATGAGACATTAAATCACTTAAACATAGTCCTCTGAATTAAGACCTTAGCTTGTCTTAGTTTCTTTCTCTCTGACAGGTTCTATTGTCTCATGTTGGTTCCACTAATTTCTAACAGACTAACGATCTAATAATCCCTTATATTTTAAAAAATTCTTAGCAAAAAGAAAATAAAATATACTTTAGAGCCTGCCAAAGGCTATATCCCTAAGATACAAACAGATTCCCTTTGCTTCTCTGATACAGATTCCAAGAAAACGTTTGAGATTTGCAGTTCTACTCCCTCACTCCCCAACAACTTGTTTCTTTCAGAAAGGCTCAAAGATGCATCATTCTTTTTTTCACCTTTTACCAAGTGGCACCATAACTATGTATTGAACAAATGAATCAAAGACTAATATGGAACAAAAACCATCCATTATCATTAACAAAAACTAATAATATAACCTGATTCCAAGAGAGTTTAGGAAACAATGCCTGCCTTCAGGCAAATGCTATTTACATATTTGAATTTTCATCAACAATTTGGCCACACAACACCATTTTCTGGGTCACCTTTACCTCTCAAAATATTTTATCTGTTACTCACAGGTACCCACTTACATGCCTACAAAATAATATAACAGGAATGAGTGTGTCCCAATTCATGTGCATTCTCGAGAGCCACTAAGTAGCGATAATATAAAACATTAATAGGATTTAGCCACATCTCAACAGCCGTATGTATGTAAGAAACATATGTAAGTGGCCCATACCTCTAAATTCCTACAGGTAGCAGGAAGCAATTTCTTACACTGATGCCTGTGTTATTGCTGTTTTCACTGTTAGTTACCCAATTCTGCCTGTATTTCCATTTGTTTCTACTCTCCTTTTCACCTACTCTTTTCTCTCTTCTATCCTTTTTTATTTTTATCTCTTATACCTTCCTTATTGTTTCCTTCTTCATAAGGTTTAGAAGTCAGTTCTCTCTTTTTTTAAATTAAAGCATTGTATACTATTTCTCCAAAGGTTAATTTTATTCCAAGTAGTTAAACTTTAGGCTGACATACTGGGAGCTGGGAGGGAGTGGTCAGAGGTCCACTCAATCCCATTCTCAACAACCACTCCCCAAGAGTGGGTTTTGAAGACTTCCAAATCCCAAAGGCTTGCGAATTAGTCTCTTAAGCCAATCAGCGGGACCCGAAAAGATGCTGCTTACAGTCAGATGGAGAGTCAAGTAAGCATAAAAAATTCACAGTGGTTAAGTGTCAAATCATTGGCATGGACCACACTCCACACTTGACTCCGGAGCACAGTACCTGCTGCTGCTGCACGTGGGCCAGATCGGCCGCCCCAACGTCCACGGCTGGCGTCTCTCCGTTGGACCGCCCTTCCCGAAGACTGCCACACTCTAATAAATGGTTGCCACTGCTCGACCCATTCTGGATGGCTGAACCGTTGCTTTTTGTCTCAGGCCCAGATTCTTGCATCATGACTCAAAAACCTGATAGAAGGATTTTCAGGAGGGAGCGGGGGAGAAAGGAAAAAGGAAAAAAGCAGCTGTTAAAACAGTTGTTGCACGTAAGGAGAAGGGCCCTGCTTTAAATGTTGCCAAAAATCTGTAAACAGTTGTCATTTTCTTTCACTCAGTTTATCCCCGTTAGTGGTCCAGTCCACTAGTTTTTTAGTATGGAACTGTCGGTCCAAATCCAAGTTTTATTAGTAATGTTAAATATGTTATCTATTCCCTTTGGAAAAAATAAATATTTCAGGTGAACCTAGAATTTATAATTAAATTTCCATAATCATATCTTGATATTTTGCCTGAAAACCAGTAAGTCATTCTATATAGGATATTAGGTACAACATTAAATTTTAGTGTATGGAGACTCCACGTGGTGATGACATTCTTAGGGAAAAACTCTCCAACTTAAGTTTATCAAGAGATGACACACATTACCAGGAGGCCCCTGAGGTAATTTGTGATGAAAACACTGACAGTCAAAAACCAAAAAAACATCTTAAAGATTTGTACTCCTCAGTATTACTCAGGTACTGAAACTCTTCAAAAGTGGCCATTCTAAGATAGGCCACTTTTAGAGAGGAAAAACAAGCCTCCATTTTTCAGAAGCTAAATGAATCTAGACTTTGATCTTTGTCTTCCACTTAAAATAGTCTTGAAAATCGCATTCAAAGTTACATGTTTCTCATGTTGGATTACTAACCATTAATTTGGCTTGAAAGGTCTGGGCCTTCTTATATTTCTTTTGGAGAAAATCTTGCCCAGGCAGACCAAAAAAATGCCTGAATTTGAAAGTACTAAACATCTAATAATAACAATTATAATTATAATTATATAATGATATATGTAAATATAGCCCAAGATAAGTAGCTAGAGAATATCACCTGCACAAATACATTTCACATTCCATCTTGTTATACTCTGTAGGTACAAAACTATTAACCCAGGGAGCCAATTCAGCTCTTGGTAAAGGTGTCCAATTATGACAAAAGACATAATATTTGCTAATGTCAACTGTTACCATCTATTTAGCACCAGTGTTGTGCCAGGCCCTTTTGCAGGTGATTTCCAGACATTCTCCCATTTGGTTCTGAAGACAATTGCTATCTCCAGTTTGCAGGTGAGAAAACTAGGCTCCAGGGGAGTTGTTTTAATTTGCCCAACATGTATCACAGCTAAGAATGGTGGAATCAGAATTGGAACAAGTTCAGTCTCATGTCACAGCTCTTAACCACGTGTTTTCTTAAAGTTGAGGTACCGTGAGGACTAAACAACGAAAAACGATGATCCATACTCCAAGTTCGCAGAGTAGGAACTCAAAAAGGAAAAACAACAGTAGCTAAAGGAAGTTGACAATTCAAACACAAAAGCCGAGATATGCTTGAATTATGAAAACTTTGATGTGAAATACCAATCACAGATAAAAGGTCAGATAAAATGGAAAGACATATGTACAACCAGTGCTACAGATTTCTCCCCTACACATGAAATAGGTGAAAACATGGAAATTTAAATACTTTGGACATTTAAGACAAGGTTGACTTTTTGCTAGAAATTGGTTTAAGTCTCTTTCCTATAAGCTTCTTCTATAGACAAAAACAAATGGAAGAATTAAAAACAGAAAAATGCACATCTTTCTTCATTTCCTTTAGTGCATACTATGATCCAGCTTGAGTACAAACTTCATAGACCCAGAAGATATATTCTTTAAAGTTAATCCAATACTGAAGGGATTAAGAATGGCATTTTTTGTTAACAGGTGGGAAACAAACTCAGAAGCAACAGCTGATTCACTCTTATTTCTTTAGATTAAACTTTCCAGTAATTATAGTCCTTTAAAAACTGCATTCATAGCCTTACGGTCTGCAGAGTAAAGAATCTATCAAAAAAAGAAAAAAGAAAAGAAAACAACTAAAACTTTTTCTAAGATACAGAAACCAGGCAGTGCAAGTATCTTGTTCATCACCGAAAAAGGCCATCAAGTTGTGAAATCTAGGTATTTCTTTTTCCAATGTCTGAGTTTCTGTTCCACAAACTTGAACATTTGTACAGAAGCTAAGGAAAAGACAGTGTATAGGTATTTAATGAAGAGAATGGCTGTCTTAGAGTAGAAAACCCGCTGAATTATTATTATAAAATATGTAATAAGCATACCTAAAGAAAAAACAAAAATATTATTAAATATATGTACTTCTTACCTTCTGGAAAGCCTAACCATATCAGGGACTGGATCCCCAAAAGACAAAAAATGTTGCCTATACATAAAATCTATACCTGTCCTCAGAATGGAGTATAGTTAGCCAAATATCCTGCCTTTGTGCAGCAGAGCTGCAGGTTGAGTGCGGCTTTCAAACCATGTGACCATCGGGACTTCAGACCTGAAAACAGGTGTCTAAGAGACTGGCTCTGTTTCTGTTGCCTAGGTTTGACACTATCGTAGTGAGTGGAGTAAGAACAATCTCCAATCCACAACTTGATGAGGAGGCTTTTTGCTCTGTGCAGTTCCAAAGAAGACTGCCAAGTTCTTCGATACAAGTTTTGCAGGCATCAAGCCAAGCAGCTTGGCTTGTGACTCGAGTTTGTGAGAGTGCAGGCTTTGGGACCAAAATTGCATAAAGGATTATTTTGGTCTGAGGATGTCCTTAATTAGTCAAGTGCTAATAGTAGTATGTAGGTCGGAAGATTTAAAATTTCCCATAATCTCCCACACCAATCAGGAAGAAAAAGCTTTTGGAAAATCACATGTGAAAAATCAGGAGTGTTGATGTCTCAGAATATTTCTAGCAATATCTAGATAGGCAATATTTCTTTCTATGGAATATCCCAAGCCATTCAATAAGCCGTTATGTCTGTATCATGCTTTGCAAAGTACAAAGGCCTCTGATGTACTTTTCAAACTCATAACAAGACGAAGAGAGATAAGGCAGGTGATGTGATCCCCAATTTACATATAAGACAACTAAAGCTCAGTGGGTTAAGGAACGGATGAAGCCATAATCATTCCCCATTTCAGACATGAACTTGTCCATTTAATAAATGCCAGAGAATTTCCAATTTACAAAGTCTTGTGCAAGGTGGTGAACTAAATAAAAAAAAATGGTGTAAATCAAAAAAAAAAAAAAAGAAGAAAGAAAAAGAGAAAACTAAGTAATTCTAGAAAAGTCAGTAATGAGAGTAACAGGTAGACAAAGAAAACCATCTAAAATACAAGATGAAAGTGTCAGCATTATTTAGCAAACAACTACATTTGTCTTTTTCTACTGAGTTTTACAATTTCGGAGTCAGCTGGAAGCAAGTCAATGTGTACTAGGATGCTGAACCCTCTCTTCTTAGAGGGAACCTGGTCCTGGTGTTCAGTTTGTATAACCTCCCTTCCCTCTGGGACCCCATGAGCAATGAACCGCTTTGCTCCATGACAAACTGAGAACAAGAAACAATGCACAATCATCCAAAAGGCCCGAATATTAGGCATGGCACCTGGAGGGCATGGCCGCCCCAAATTCACTAACAAGTCCCTTCTCCAGAAACAAAGCCATACCTTCCTCTGGCTTCCTGTATGGCTTCCCTGAGTGAACCTGGCCTATTGAAATCACATATGATCCAGTCAATACAAATGCTGTATTGTCTTTGTATTGACTGGATCATATGTGACGACCCCACAAAGGCTGATGCTACAATCACATGGATGTCAGAAAGCTTAAGGAAGCCATAATGGCCCACTTTCTATCTTGCTTAGAAACACTACAGAGCTTCTGATTTCAAAAGACTGGTGTTTGTGCTGGAGGGACTTATAGAAAAGGATGAGAGCTGAGTTTAGCATGCTTATTTATTCTTGTTGCCAACAGAGCTGCTCTCTGGAAGTATTCTGGAAAATTCATAATGTCCAGGCCAATGTATTTATAGTAAATTAAAGCAGTGTTTTATTATGATGATTATTTCCTTGGTTACAGTGTTGATGCTGAAAATTTAGGGAAAATAAAGCCCTTGTTATCATGCTTGTGAAGGATTTTAAGCTAACAAAAAGTTCAGTCTTGATTCCAGGGCAGTTAATTAAGGTTGACCAAGTCAGGCAGAAGTAAATTAACTTGGCTGATCAATTATTTATATGAAGCAGAATAAATGCCCTTAAAGAACTTAGCCTGTTCATGAAAGGATGTGTAAATTAAACTAAACATACTTTTGTAAAATATATTTCCACTTCTATGGGGAGAAGAGAAGTTAACTGCAAAAGCACTTTTAGGAAAATGATCAGAGTGATTACACGAACCTCCCCCCATCGAACAGGGAAAATTCTCTTTCTCACTGTTCATCCGTGTGCAAGGAAAGAAGGAAAATGGCATGCTATTTTGAAGAGATAACAGAAGCTCTTAGAAAAAAATGAAGGAAGGAAGGAAAGAGGAAGGGAGGGAGAGAAAAAGAGGAAGGAAGAGAAAGGAAGGATGAAAGGAGGGGAGGAGGGAGGGAAGAATGGTACGAGGGAGGGTGTTGAGATGACAGGGAGGAAAAGAGGGAGGTAGGGGGAGAGGAAGGGCGAGCGGGGAAGGGAAGGAGAGAGGAAGAGAATAACTCTAAGAATAGAGAGACTATGTGAATTTCTATATTTCAGAAATATTGAACATGTGGCTCTTAGTTCATCATCAGTTATACTCCATGCAGAATTTATAGACTGGACAAGAATGGGGGTGGAAGTCGGCTAGCTCTAGTTCTAAAAGAAGTACTCTCTGAATTACTCATGTCTCATCATGAACATTCAAATTCCTTGATGATCATGTTCTTGTTGATGAGGAAATAAGAATGAAAACTTTGTATTAAGATATAAAGCATACACTTACTTCTGGGCTCATTAGCTAAATAAACTGGTTCCCAGTAAATGTGCAAAAAGTACACCTGGCAAACACAAAACTCTCAAAGGAGTTTTAAGGAGAAAGGTGCAGTTAAGGAAATCCACTCCCTCCTCCTCCCCCGCCCCCACCTCAGGCAAAGAGCAGGGTAGCCCGGGACTCGGGACTCGGGCAAAGGAGAGCATCCAGATGAAAGTCAGCCTCTCAGAAGAGTGCCGCAATAACTGACACCTCACAGTTCCTAGCGTGTGGCACATACTTTCAGTTGTTTCCCTTTCACCTGGTAAGATGCTACTGGAACAGGTTACAAGTGAAACTCAGGGGTTAAGAAAGCGGATAAAGAAAGGGCACAATGGAGGGGCCACAACTGGCCCCAAGATGCTGAATCACTGTCTACAGGTGGGGGTTTCATAGCAGACTCTTTAAAAAAAAAAAAGGTGGAGAGAACAAAACAAGAGAAACAGAGTGACAACAGCTGATTATTTTCTCATCTGAGATCACTTCCACAAATTGTGAATGAACCCTTCAGACACCACCATCTGTCTATCCGCTGCCCCCACTGGCAGGGGTCCCATTTCATGGAAAGACCATCCAAGAGCCAAGTTTAGGAAGACAAGTCAGTGTGCTGACTGTGTTAGGAAGGCACCATCTTCCAATACCAAATTTTCATAATTATAACAGAAAGGCGTAAATTTTCTAATGCATGGCAGTTCAAAAAGTAATCAAGAGAATGAGCCGGAGGGCTACTTTAATGTATGCAAAGCTAGTGACCCACAGTAAATGGGAGGTAAGCTACAATGAATGCAAAGTACTGCACACAGACTGAAGTCCTGGTCTGATGAGGGACGGCTAAAATTAACACCCAATTAATTTCCGAATTGACAAACAAATGAAACCCATAAATCTACTTTCTCATTAATTTTCTTGTGGTATAATTTAAAGCAGTAATATGAGGGCAAAAACTGAGCATTATCCATCATAAATATCAAAAAGATAGCACTGTTAACACCATAAATTATTCATATTACCTGTTGTTAAAAATGATTTATGCATTATCAACTTTATCATGCACTGTAGAAATCTAGATCTATCTTTTTAAAATCTGAAATTTCACTTAGCACTTAGGAAGAAAAAGTTCAGGGGTGATGCAATTGTCAAACGCATGTTTAAGAAAAAGTGGCCACTTATTTAGCCATGTAGGACATCAGGGCAAAATTAGAATCTTCCCAGATCTTAGGTTAGTAGAGGTTGAGAATATCTTGGAGGTGATGAGTTGGGCCTCTCAGGGGGAGGAGAAACGAATTAGCTCTAGAAACATCCTTCCTAGAAAGTACTGTGTATGTGTCCTAAAAGAGCTACTCATCTCTCCCGCCTTCGAGAATGCAGGAAACGCAGGGCTTGGTGCTCGAAAGGAACCTGTACAGGCAACAGCACCTGGGTGCACCTTGGATAGCCAGTGGGGGAGAACCTACAGCTATGGGGACCCAGAGAAGCAAGAAATCCTCAGTAGGTGAGAGGTTTAGGAGGGAAATTATGTGCACTGTTAATCATGTGATATGGTAGCTCTCTCGCTTTAATAGTTCAAAGGAGAAAAAAAGAGAAATAGGAACTAGTTTGCATTTATCAATTAAACCAGAAATATTTTATGTTTATCGATTAAATGGAAGAAGAAGCATTTAGATTAAAATGATCGCCTTCTCCACTTCACCTCTGTTTAATAAGAACTTTTTCAAAATTCCTTTATCTTGAACTGCACTTTTCAGGTACACCCTGCATGTAGTAGGAATTTAATACACAATCGCTGAATTTTTAACTCAATGATTAAATGGCAGAAAAATCCAAGTGTAACCTCTCAATTAAATGAGATCAAGGGCTTGCACGAGCCACCACCTTCTATGTCGTACTTTTAAAATACTCTATTTCTTGGACTTCTTGGGAATGAGTAGCCGTTTTGGAGTTCTGAAACTCAGAAAATAACTCGTCACTAAATCATTTTAAGTCTTTATAGAAGTAGGATTGTCTCAGTCATTGAAAATTTAAAGATAATCAACCAATGAAAAACTCTACCAAAACCCATGGTGAATATTTAATATAGATAAGGACAATTCAGATGGTTGGGAAATGGTAAATAATAGCATGTTTAATTTTCCCTGTAACTCATGACTCAGAACAGTTAGAAGAACAGGGTTATAATAAAGGCACTTCTGAATTCCAATACCAGGGCAGAAGTGCTGTTCAGAAAAACTATAGATGTCTCACTCTCACGACCTGTCTTAATCAAACTTCCCTGGACACTTCAGTCTTTATAAGACATCGATAAGTGCAGATAACAAGCATCCCACCCTTGTAAAAGTTACAGATGTCCAATTTTTATTTTTAGAATTTCGGCTACCGCTGGACTTGTTTCCCTTCTCTCCCAGTAAGACAAGAGTTTAACTGCTGTAATCACAGCAACTGTGGGCAAACTATGGAGGTTAGAAGGAAGCCGCTCTAGGAAACAGAAGTACAAAGGAGAATGCATACCCGCTCCCTAGCGTATTAATCCAGACAAGCTCAAATAAGTAAACAGAGTCCAAAAAGGAGCTTTGCCAATCCAGTAGCAGGCTGTTTGCTTTGCCATAAGGAAGCTTCTGAAGCTTAGGGTATGACAGGTCCAGGTATTCTGGGGTGCTTAATTAAAATGCATTTTTACAGAACAGAATAGATTTTAAGTTTGAGAACTAACAGCCTGCCGAACTTTAATCATCTGAACATTCAAACAGCTGAACTCTCACAAATAGCCTGGTGGAATAAAGTGACCAAACAACCAGTTCAGAATATATATTCTTTCATTTCCATATTTTATGTAGTTTAATATATATGGGGCCAGGTTCCCAACATCAATCAATGAGTGGCATGTTCGATGACACACTTCACGTATCTCCCGCTTTGCCTCCAGCCTCGAATCGCTCTAGTGGCCAATGTGAACAATATGTTCACAGCATCATGGCAACTTAGTGAATGCAGGCCGTCAGAAGTCTGTTGCTTGCATTTCTGTTGTATGAAAAGGGCAATTATTTAATTTTATCCTTCAAAAACTCCAATATGCATACACATATCCCCTCTCCGAAGTTTCTCTTACAGATAGATGAGCAGGCTTTTTCTGACACAAAGGCCACACTTTGTTGAAGGTCATGACCCCTCAACCTCCACTCTCACTGGAGTCTGTGTTGTATCTTTATAATTTACAGGAAATGCTAGCAGAAACTGCCTAGTATTGAAACACAATGCAAATTTAGAAACAGCAACAAACAGTAATTTAAAAAAACAACAACAACAACAAAAGATGATGTGAGCTGAGTTTTCTCTCCTGTTTGCAAAACACGACAAAGGACAGCCTTATGTTCTGTCTTATCTAATGTGGCTCCCAGTGTCCAAAGCACAAGAGACACATGGAGCTGAATAAAGAGACACAATTTCTGCTTTACTCAACTAGAAATACAATGCGTAAACTCATTGTAAAATGAGACAGGTAAGAGTAACAGATAAGAATAAAAACAGTAGCTTTTAAAAACATATAATGTATATTAATCATATGATTTCCTCCCAGTTAAACTGTCTCCATTTATATGGCACAAGAATTATTCAGAACACATCAAACTAAAAAAGTTAATCTTCCCGTTTCAAACTTGACAAAGTGCATACATCACAAAAGATCACACGCAGCCCAAACAACAACACGCAATGCACACACGACAATACAAAACCCAAGGACTGTACCTGTCAAAGGTGATCGACTTGTTCATAGCACTAGACTGTTTCTCCTAGACCTTCTAAGTCCTTGTTTGCTCCACAAAGAGTTTTCTACCATCTGATGTTCTATTACTGAGCTAGTGGCCTTTCAAGAGAGCTCTCTCCCTTCTGAAAAAAGCAAACAACTGCATAGATATCATTACACTAAGGAAATCTCTTAGAAAAACCAAACAACTTGCTAATCTCTCAGCCCCTTCATCCAAGCAAAAGATAAGAAAAGCAAACCTAAGTCTGTTTCAACCACATTCCAGGGACAAGTTCCCCTTTTTCTTTCTTTATCAAAATTCTAGCGTATAAGTTATTTTTTTTTCTGTGTGTGTGTGCGTGTGTGTGTGTGTTTAAAACAGACCTTGCAGGATAAACTGCTGCTCACACCCACAAACAAAGCAATATTTGTTTAATAAGGATTGCTGCCATGGGTACAGTAAACAAGGGGCCCAGCATTTGTGTTTATGAACAAACACATCATCTTACAAGAGCAATTTAACATTAACCAGGTGGAATAATCAACAGATTTCATAGGTGACACTAGGGGCAGGACTAATGTAAACAGAACTGGGGAGGAGAAAGGGGCCACTCTTTGGGAATCAAGGTCGAGGTAAATGCATTACAGAGTAAACAGCTGCAAAGAAAGCAAGATAAACAAACAGTCATTCTTCTGACATTTAGAGAGGCAGAAAGGTTGTATATTACATAGATCAGCTGCTGACCACCATGAAATCAAACCAGTTGGAGACTAGGACTGCTTGTTTGCACAATGCCATGTTTGGCTATAAACAACAATTTGCTGTTACCAACCTCGCATTACTCATCATCACATAAGCCAGAGCGAATCAAGTGAAACCTGGTTAACTCTTTACTGGTGACATTACTTGGAAATAAAAAAGCATGGCTCCCTATAAAAAAGAAGTCACAAAATAAGGCAAAGAGAGCTCAGTCAACACCTGCCTTGTAGATAAAAAGAAACGATCCAAAGTTTAAACTACTAAAAGTTAGATCTGGTAACAGCTTTAAAGGACTGTAGTGTTTTCATGCTTGAGTAACTTTGTATTCATTTCCTGGGCTCATCTTTTATCAATGAAATATATGTATCACACAGGATTCGGATCCTGAATATTTTATCTAGGTTTTTAAAACCCTGATTTTCCTTCTCCCCGAGTTTCTTGTTCCAAGATACCTTTAAGCACACTGTGTCCACAAAGAAATTTGTAGCATTCTCAACCGCTTTGCAAAAGTAAAATTACATCAGGTTATAATTTTGTCCTTAAAAAAGATTATATAAAAATAATCAGTTGATGTTACATCTAACCACTCGGAGTTCATTCTGTCAGCTTATCAAAGAAATTTTATCCTTTAAACCCAGGAGTGAATAAGTTCAATGTGTCTAGCAATAAAAGTGTTAGTAAGAAATGTTTTATTTTCAAATTTTGCTTCTTGTGGATTAACATGTAGAACAGCGGATTGTATAAAAAAAATTATCATGCCTTGTCAGAGATATCATATTTAGGTACATAATTTGCAATTACCGTATTAGTTTGAATCTATTTACAGATACCTTAACATTATTAAATTCCTTAATTTTGATACGTGTGAAGAACATCCTTCCATTACTTAAAATTTAATAAGAAAAACAGTTTGATAATTTATATTTGGTAACCTATATTTTACACTTATAATCAGTTAATTAATTTTTTTTAAATTCTGCATTATGTCAGTGCAAAGTACAGCAAAACAGTAGTCTACTGGATATCCAAAGCAAAATTTGAAAATAAAATGAAAACAAATAACGGTACACCTCAGAAGATTCTGGAAATTACATTAGTAACAATCAGATTATTGGAATTTCCATCTCTGTCTAAAAAACACAACAAAATTTTAGCAGTCACCCCATTTAACCCTGATCCCACCCCACCAGTTCCACTATAACCTTCTTAATCTTCTCTGGCTGCTCTTGTTCCTATCTCCTCCTCCAATGCTCTTACCTGAGTTCTGCCACCCTGAAGTCACAAAGTAATAAGAGTGTTCTTTCTCTTGTGTTTTGTTTTGTTGTGCTGTGGTCTGTTTCCTAAGTCCCTCCCTCCTGACAGTCAGTCTCCTTTCACCAAACCAACAAAGCCCCGAAGCCTCAACAATGTCCAGAGAAGAAATTTCCAGAGTGTTCAGTGCCCTTGTAGAAGGGTATTCCTCAGGTTTGTGGACTTGTTATCATCTATGGACACATGAAGGGACACTGAGACCTCTCCCTTTTCTGCGCTAGAAAGCCCTGAGAGGCTCGAGCTGTTCCACTGCCCTAGAGCAGGAAAGCCAGCCTTGCTCAACTCTGAGATGATGCAAATCTGGTTGCTGGAACTACTAACATAGAGACTCTTCCTCCAATGCTTTGGGATTGGACTGTTCTCAAATTCCATGCTCTCTAACCTAAGCGTGAGGGTAAGATGACTAGGAGACATGGAGAAGTGAAGTACCTTATTCCATATCCCAGTGAAACTCAAGAGAGAAAAAAAAAATGAATAAGTCTAAGAAGAATGCTGTGTCCTGCCATCCTTATTCCCCATCTTCACTGGAAAATGCTAATTACCCATTATCTGCACTTTCAGTCTTTTCTAGGAGCTTTCCTGACCTTCACTTGTATTTTATTTTCATAAAGCCTGAATGAACTAGCCTACTGGCAAAAGATTATAAAGAGAGTTTACAATTCTAAACGTAATCCAAAGAGTTGTAACCATTTGCCTTGATAAAGGCCAATAATTGGGCCCTTCAGTCCTTAAAACCAAGCCAAACCTAGGCACATAATCACTACCCAAATGGGACCCTTTTGTATGCCAAGATGATTCTACTGATTGCTTTCCATGAATAGGATTTTTTTTTTTTAAATGCCTTTTTCCTTTATACCAGTTGTGGTGGTAAACTTTGTCCTAATTCACCTTTATTTTTACTTGCATGTACATAGTTTACATTTGTTCCCCCACAGACCCCAAATTTTTAAAGCTTTATTTACTAAATAAATAAAACAAAATAAATGAAAGAGTAAGCATGCCCATTTATTAAAGAGTCTTTTATATATCACTTGGTATACTATTTTAAAAACTGAAAACAGTCCCGAAGAAGCTCTGGGGACCCACGATTGGAAAGCATTGTTTTATTCTTTTCACAGCTCTTCTCTGGGGTGAAATTCTTACAAATTCTAAGACTCAAAGAGTAGTCATACCACCTGAGTGGACACTCGAGCCAGTTTCTAAGCCTCAAACATTCACTTCTACTTCTACCTTTATTATTTTTGCCATCTCCATCTACGCCTCCACTGTTATTTTAAAAATTCATTCACTTTTGACAAACATATAAATCTATTTCAGAAGAAACCTTATATCACTTTGTCATATGGAAAATCAGTATGTATCCCTTTATAGAAGAGAAAAACTTTATAATAAATGTATTACAACCTAACCAACGTTATTAAATTCTAGCTAGATCCTGCTGCCCACAAAGGCCCTAAGCAGGAGCCATGTTCTTTCTTTGTTAAATAATGAGCTTACAACCAGAAGAGATTAAAGACACACTAGCACCAAATGGAGACTTTCTCCTTGGCCTTATCAGAAGGATTAAAACTGACTGAAAATGGAATTGCTTCAACATCAAATCATAATAATGAGAATTGGTGAATGATTTATGAAGTATCTAACAATCCTCTTCCAACAAACCACTGAGTAGTACAAGCATACATACTGGGGAATGGAGCTGGAGGAGATTTTATGTGAAGTCTCTATCCTTGACTCTTAAGCACAGTATTCCTAGCAATGCAACAAAGCACCTACAAAGAGCCTACTCTATATACTTACGATGCTAGAGAAATAAGCAACTGCC
This sequence comes from Pteropus alecto, assembly GCF_000325575.1. Classification (NCBI taxonomy): domain Eukaryota; kingdom Metazoa; phylum Chordata; class Mammalia; order Chiroptera; family Pteropodidae; genus Pteropus; species Pteropus alecto. The sequence continues at coordinate 9,481,552 of NW_006440638.1, read as the reverse complement.
TAGACTCTCTACTCTTGCCCCAAACTAAATGGGGCTCCTGGATCATGAGTATTATCCTTATAGAAGACAACTTAAAAATCAAACTGGAGATCTGGGATTCAAGATGGCATAGAAGATAGAGGTCGTGCATGCCTCCTATAGCAACCACACCAAAACTAGAGAGCAACTAGTACGCAGAATCACCAAAGGTCTGGCTAAACACAAACCCTCCAACTAGGTCACCTCAAATAAGAGGTCACCTCAAAATGGTAGGAGGGGCAGAGACGCGAAATGGTGCGCTCTCACAACCGTGTGTGGCAATGGAGAACTGCGAGGGCAATGCTGGCTGCAGAGCTACCTCCCTCACCAGAGGAGCGAGGGGTACAGGACTCACATGGGTATCCGCAGCCCAGGGTTCCAGTGTCGGGAAGAGAATTCCCCACAATCTCTGACTGCGAAAACCAGCAGAGGTTGTGGCTAACTGAGACGGAGGGCTGCGGGAACCGGAGACCTTCCTCTTAAAGGGCCCATATCCAGCCTTACTCACTCATGGATTTGCTTGCTTTGAGCTCCAACACTGGGGCAGCTGCTCGAGGGGTGGCAGGGAGATATGGGGAGGAGCTGAGCTGTCGGACTTCAGGGCGAGGGCTGTGGGGGCAGCATACACCTGCATTGAGATGTGGGCAGAAGCCAACGTTCCTCTGTCGAGTCCTCCCCACTCCCAGCCTGCAGACGCAGGCACCATCAACGTGGGTAACACAGTTGCTCCACCCAGGGGATTCCCTGAGACTCTGCCTCTCCCAACTTGTGGGCCCACCCAAGTCACTTCCAGTGATTTGTTCCATGTGAACGGGCTGTCTTGGCCTCTGCTTCAAACTTTCATAAAATCTCCCAGAGGCTCACAAAACCCCCCACAACAGCATCTGGCCTTGGCATGCCCTGTACCTCTTAAAGAGCAGCCCTAAGCCACACACTAGCCAACCTCAGTATCTGACTTGGCCCTGGAGGTACTTATAAGCCCAGTACTGGTGGCAGTCATATGTGCATATATGGATTGCTCAGTGACACTTACCAGGGGGCCCCGAAGGTACACAGGCTGTGGCTGAGTACACAGGACTGTGGTTGAGGTTGGACTGCAGCTGAACCCCTCCCAGGTCTGTGCCGTGGGACCCCACAGCATAGCTACTACATAAAGCCACTCTATTAACACTGGGAGACTTAGGAGCCCTACCTAATATATAGAAACAGACACAGGGAGATGGCCAAAATGGGAATACAAAGAAGCATGTCCCACATGAAAAAATAGAACAAAGTGCCAGAAAAAGAACTCACCAAAATGGAGACAATATACAAGATTCAGAGTTCAAAACACTGGTTATAAGGATGCTCAAGGAACTTAGGGGAAGAGTAGATTAACTCAGTGAGAACTTTAACAGAGAGATTTAAAAAAAAACGAATAAGATGGAGATGGAAAACATAATAGGAAGCCAGTCAGAAATGAAGAATATAATATCTGAGATGAAGAGTACATTAGAGGGAATCAACAGAGTATATACAACAGAGGATTGAATCAGCGAGACAGAGGATGGGGCAGCAGAGGACACCCAATCAGAACAGCAACAAGGAGAAAGAATCGAAAAAAAAATGAAGATCATTTAAGAAGCCTCTGGGACAATGTTAGCATCACAGGAGTACCAGAAGAAGAGAGAGGACAGGGAATTGAAAACCTATTTGAAGAAATAATGAAAAAATTCCCCAACTTGGTGAGAGAAATAGATATACAACCCTAGGAAGCTCAGAGAGTCTCAAACAAGATGAACACAAAGAGGCCCACACCAAGAAACATCATCAGTAAAATGCCAAAGGTTAAATTCGAAGACAGAATCTTAAAAGCAGCAAGAGAAGAGTAATTAGTTACATACAAGGGACTGTCCATAAGACTGTCATCCAATTTCTCAACAGGCCAGAAGGGATTGGCAGAATATATTCAAAGTGATGAAAACCCAGTACCTACAACCAAGATTACTTTACCCAGCAAAGTTATCATTTAGAATCCAAGGACAGATAAAGATCTTCCCAGGTAAGAAAAAGCTAAAGGAGTTCATCGCCATCAAGCCACTATTATAGGAAATGTTGGAGAGACTTCTTTTAGAAGACAAAAATAAGTGTCAAAAGTCTAAATAAAGAATGGCGTTAACTACATATCTATCAATGAGTACTTTGAATGAAAAAGAATTAAATGCTCCCATCAAAAGACAGGGTGGCTGAAAGGATAAGAAACAAGACTCTTACATATGTTGCCTGTAAGAGACTCACTTCAGACTAAAAGACAGACTGAAAGTAAGGGGATGGAAAAAGATATTCCATGATGCACCTAGAGAGTAGTGTGCTGAGTGGAGTAAGTCAGATAGAGGAAGACAAATGCCATATGATCTCGTATATATGTGGAATCTAAAGAAATAAACAAACAAACAAGCAGAAACAAACTCATAGTTACAGAGACCATTTTGAGAGTTACCACATGGGAAATGTTGGGGGAGTCGATGAAAAAGGGAAAAGGGATTAAGAAGCACAAATTGGTAGTTACGAAATAGTCATGGAGATAGAATGTATACCATAAGGAATATAGCCAATAATATTGTAATAACTATGTACGATGTCTCAGAGGCACTAGATTCATTGGGGTGATCATTTTACGAGTTATATAGATGTCTAATCACTATGTTGTACACCTGAAACTAATATAGCATTGTATAACAACTACAACTGAAAAATAAAACATTATTATTAAAAAAAAAAATCAAACTGGCAGATTCAACATAAGCCTCCCTCCTGGGTCTGCCTTTTCTCGTACTGCCAAAGAACAGTTCATCAGCCACTTAAGCTGCCTTTCTACAACACAAGTTCAGAGTTTATTCAGTACCAAGTAACTACTATGTGATGAAAACTATAAGCATATCATTCACATGTTTTATTGGTCAAAAAGATGGATGCTTTTATTAGCCCAACCTTTTTTGTAATGGAGTGCCACTGATGACCCAGCATTAGCCTCATTCCTTGCCATTAATCACACTTCTAAGAGCTCATTTTGCCTTAAAATCTTAAGAAATTGCTATAATTTAAAGACATGGTGTCTACATAATGGGAAATGCCTCACAGATTGTATCATTTCACAAAACACAGTATTTTTTTTAAAAATGAGAACCATGACCATAATGCTAAAGTATTACAAAATGGGAATAATTTATATCTACAAATATAAAATGAGATATAAGCATTCTTTTGTATTTGTGGCTTCCCACATCTGTACATATTAATCACTATTTTTGGGAAGTGGATTAATCCAAAAGCACAGGCAGATAGTTTACATAGATTAAAATGTATATAACACTACCTAACAAATGAAAAATAAAAAGGAAAGGAAAAAAATCTAATGTAAAATGACAGAAAAGATGTGCTTTGAGAAAATTCCATCAGTGGCATATTTCTCATTCGTCATCTGTAATTCCTGTGCCTTGTCCGTCCAGGTGAAGAGAATTAAAGCAAGCTCTTCAATAGTGACTTCAAGTTCAACTATAGGTATCTGCCACTTCACTTTCAGTGTGATTTCAATAATATAACAATGCCCTGAACTTGTAAGTTCCTAGCTCATTAAACCATTTAGCACACCTGTGTACTATAAAGGATGGTGTATCTAAAAGAGTTTTCAAAATACAGAGCTAAAATAAAATTCTTCAAAAGTGCCCTTTCAATTCTTATTACTACACAATTAAAACACAACATATACACATTATCCAATCTTGCATACACACAAAAATGGAGACACTGTTACATGATGAATGAAGGGTAGGCTCTCATCAGACATGAAGATGATAAATAGATTTGATATGAACGGCTGAGAAGAACAGAGAATCAGAAGGCCTAAAATCAAGAACCCAAATACGGGCTTACAGTCAGCAGGGTTGAACTTAGAAACTGTGAAACAGCCAGAGGCTGGTGACAAAGTATAGGTGGGGCTAAGTATCAGACTGCTCAGTGATAAGTAAACACAACTTCGATTGAGGGATCCCTTCTCACTGAGGTATGCTTCCCCTATGCGGTGGTGTCAAATAGTCAAGATAAGCACCTAGACCTTGGACAGCCCTTCTCCTAACCCTGACTAGTAAAAGGGCCAACTTGTGTACCTATGTCTCACGAGCTAGGAGGAAGTGCTCAGCCAAGTGCGCTCTTTAGGAAGAGACTGTCATAGATATGCCAAAAAGAAGGGCAGAGCTTGAGGTGCCCAGAATAGGTAGAGTGGACACCAATAGCAGGATCATTTAATTTCATAACCACACAGGACAGCCTCCCCTCACATACTGGGTACTGTGCCACTGAACAGCTACAGAGTCGATGGTGGGACTGTCTGATGTCTGGTGACTGGATTCTCAACAGGACTCATTCATCGACTAAACTTCCAAAGAAATTTCTGAAAGGGTGTTGCTATTCCTTGGCATTTCCGTGGTAAATTTGAGGGGTGGAGCAGAAACAAGACCTGGTACCAGCATGAGACTTATAATGGAGGCAACAGGGCCCATTAACATTATCAACACATGAGTTAAGACTCATCAAACATCATAGCCCCTGGACGACCAACTGATGGAGGGACCAGTGTATTAATCCAAGAGCAGATCCTTGTGATACTTTCCTTAGGATACCAGTACAGGTGCAAGGGTTCTGTCCCACGGCAAGGGCTTTCCAAACAGAACCACATATACCTCCAACAGATGAGGAAGTTATCACTTTTTGCACTGCACCTGTGGAGCAGACGTCACACAAAGCATGGTTCTATGAAGAGTAGCATGGGTATCTTCTGGGAACTTAGACATGCAAATTCTCAGGCCCATCTCAGACCTACTGAATGAGAATCTCAATTTTAATAAGATCCCCCAGGTGATCACAGGCACATTACAGTCTGAGAAGACAGGTGTGGTGAAAAGGAAGCGGCCATTAGACCAGACATACTTGAATTGGATTCCCCACTCTGTCAGTTTACAAGTTTTCAGCAAGTGGCCCAACTACTCTATCTTTCCATTTCCTCATCTCTAAAATTATATCACTCTGCATCTGGGTTCACTCATCCTTTTAAGCAATATTTATTTTGTACCTAACATGTTCCATTGCTATATATTAAGTTTTGGGGCAACAACTGATACAAATCCATCCACATGGAGGTGACTGTCTAATGGAGAAGAAACACATTAATCAACTAGTCATATAAATAATGGAGATTATAACTGTGATAAGTGCTACTATGAAAAATGCACAGTGTTCTGAAGGCACACAATGCTAATATACACAAAGTGCCTTGTAAGTAGTATGTGCTCAATAAATCACAGCAATTACTAGTAGCCCATAAAACCCAGACCTTTGGGAAGCTACTGAAAAATTGCCAAGTGCAGAATACTCTTCTCCACATCAAAAAATAGACCTATAGTAGGAATGTGTTCTCAGTGAAAAATTACTTTTGAAAAACGTTTCCTGCTTTCTTCTGGCCGTATGAGGAATATAACATCAACAAAGTCAACATTACTTCTAATAATGGCTTAGAGAACGACGTTAACATTAGTTTATTGTGAAGAATTAGTTCTTGTTTACCAAGTTGCACTTAAAAGGAAAAATGCAGAGCAGCACAGAGGGTAATACTGCAAAATAGCCTTGTTCTAAGCTGTCATTTGATTATCATTTTAAAGCCTTGATACCTAAAGAAAATCTTTAATTGATTGTTCAATGCCATTTTTCCTTTATATAAATGCATTTGTTCAAGTCAAGAAAGGACATGCTAATAATTGCAGACAGGATTAGCAACCTGTACCTCATGATGTGGACACAAGTGGTTCATTATCAGTGAACTCACCACGTGTCTATATAATCGGAAAACTGAACTGAACAGCAATCAGAGGGCCTGTGACCAAATCCCCACCACCGAAGATGCCAACCCCGGAGAAGGGTGGCTTTAGTCTACCACACTGAATGTGAAGCTTTTCTAACATTACAGCTGGGTGTGTTCAGTGTTCCTTAAAACACCTCTCCAATATCTACCATGTCTTCTCTTTGCTCATTTCCCATGAATTCGTGCACTTTAGATAAATATATATACATATGTGTGTGTGTGTGTGTGTGTGTGTGTGTGTGTGTGTGTGTGTGTGTGTATATATGATGTAATAGTTCGCCATATTTGTACAAGCTTTTAGTTCTTTTCCAAAAAAGAACCTTTTCTGACCTTTTATCAGAATGTCCCTGACCAAAACATACAAAGTAGAATAAGTTAATATGGAATAGGCAGGGAGCTTAGGACAGGTATGTTATGTGAAATACATTTTGTGTTAAAACCTCGATCTTAACATATACTGGGTGAGTGATACAACCATCAGCTTACACACTGGAGAATCTATTTTGATTTTTATTAAGTGAAGTACTATTAGGTAGAATAGGACAGAGTCACTAGCAGCTTGGTTAACAGTCAAAAGTGGGTGGTTTCCCATTTATTACTGCCTGGAATAAGATATATATTTAGGATAACTTCCCTTGGACCCAAATACTAAAAATGCGAAATATGAGAGAAAAGGATACTCCCAGAGCACATCTGGCAATGTCTGGAGACATTTTTGGTTGTAACAACTGGCTAGTGGGAGACCAGGGATGCTATTAAATACTCTACAATACAATCCCCAAAACAAAAATTATCCAGTCCCCCATGTCAATAGTGTCATGGTTGAGAACACTGCTCTATGCAAATCTATATTATTTTTATTATGAGATGAAAGCAATGCGCCCTACTTCTTGTTCAATAATAAATTTATAATATGCCTTAAAATTTTGATGACATGACTTCTGCTTGCATTTCTAATTCATAAATACTACTGAACTGAGCATTTATTATGTGTCTGGTTAGGCAAGACTTAGGTGACGAGTGACATGTGAATGGAGTGCCGTGTTTCAAGAGGTTAGGCGTGAGGAAGGCTGAGATGGGCTGAGGTAGGGCACGCTCGTAAGCTAAGAAGAGGACAGGTGCCTGGAAAAGGAAGTGGCCAAACCTGAAAGTGAAGACTGGAGATGGAACCTTAATGTAGCATGGCATAGAGAAGGTCTGGGACAAGGGGAGCTCCTCAGGAAAAGAAGTCTGACGGAAGTGCTCAGGAGAGGATAAAGCTTGGAGACTGGGGAACAAATTTGGAAGCCTTAGTCCAGCACTGACAGAGGCAGAAAGGGTGGGAATGAAAAGAGGGCTGGGCCTGCCTCCCACTTCCCCCTGCTTCCTGAGCGCCTGCTCCCTTGTGTATCCCTCTCCTTCTGTCAAGTAGGTATGCCAATCTTAAAATAATCTTCCTCAACCTCAAGTGAATCTTCTCGCTCCCTCCAGCACTTTCCTTCCTTTTACTGCCAGCTGATTGAGAGAACTATACCTCATTCTCTCTATTGTTTCCACTTCTTCCCTCCCACTGGCTTCTCAGCCCACTGCAAGCTGGCTTCTGCCCCAACTCTCTGCTGAAAATATTCTTACCACAATTCTTAATGTGCTTGGAGTTGCTAAATTCAATCTACTTTTCTATGCTTACCTTACTTGACCTCTTGATGACACATGACACTGTCATTCATACTGTCCCTCTTGAAATTCTTTTTTGCCTCCAGGTTTTCCTGCTCTTTGTGGTTCTCTGTCTACATAGCTGGTGGCTCCTTCTCACTCTTTGGAGTAAGCTTAACTTCTGCTCATTTTTAAATGTTTCATCTTGCCTAGAGTTCCACTCTCAGGACTCCCAAGCTCTTAAAGCTGGGATCAGAAAACTTTTTCTGGAAAAGGCCAGATTAGTGAATATTCTTGACTTTGGAGGCCATAAGGTCTCTTTTCTAACTACTCAGAGCAGTAGCTCCACTGTAGCACAAATGCAACCAGAAATAATACATGAACAAATGGGCACGGCTGACTTTCAGTAAACCTTTACTTACCTAACAGGTGGCAGCTTGATTTGGTGCACAGGGCTGTAGTAAGCTGACCCCTGCTCTAAAACGCAGTCTCTGGAAGATGACCTTATCCTTCCCATGGCTTCACTTCACACCTGCCTGTATCCGGTGACTCCTGAATCATTTTAGGTTTCAATCAAAGTATCCTTCCAGAACTGCAGGCCCCTATTCCTATAATCTCCTATATATATCTACTTTGATATCCTAAAAGAACCTCTACTTTGTCTCAAACTGAGATCATCTACTTCTTCCTCTACCGAAACTTCAAGCCAGGGGTTTTCGAAGATGGGGTCACATTCTTAAACAAATTATCTGATAGTCTTCCTTCTCTTTGCTTTTCCACATTACCAATTCTCATTCACTCTACCTCCTAAATAATATCAGCTTCTCCATAACTCTTGTTTCAGAGCATGCTCCCACTACTTTATAACTCCAACTGTGAATTAATGCATCTCCTAGTCTGGCCACACCAAAGCACTTTTGATTATGTCACCTCCCTTGCTTCAATGGCTACTCTTTCGATGGCTCCCTATGGCCTCAAGTGTGAAGTCTCAAACTTCTAGGCCTTCTTCAATACAAAAGCAACTGGCCACATGAGGCTACTGTGCACTTAAATGTGGCTAGAGTGACCACAGAACTGAATTTTTCATAAATGTGTAATGTTAATGCAAATTAGTTTAAATTTAAATTAAAAATTGATATTCAGTGCAGTTATTGGAAAACTTTTAAGTATGTGTTGAACACCTTGTGTATGTGAATCTACTAATCTATGTTTTCAACTGTATGTTTTATGAATTTTAATATCCAAATGGAAATGATTTTTCGGACTTAGTATAAAAGAAAAGAATGTAAAGTATGTCTTTCATAAATTGTAATATTGAAATGATGACATTTTGGATAAACTGAATTAAATGAAGTAATATTATAATTTATACCAGATTATTTCCACTTCATTGGAAAGATGTGGCCAATAGAAAATTTTAAATTCCTCATGTGGCTCTCATTTTATTTCTGTTGAAGAGCGCTGAGCTAGGCACACAGTCCTTCACAATCTGACTGTACCATGTTCTCTCTCTTACCTCTCACTCCCTATCTATATTGTGGCCACGCTCAACAACTGACTCAAATGCCTCTGTACCTCCACACATATGTTCCTCTGTGCCTCTGCTATGAATCTTTAAGGAGCTCATTCCTGTTGTACCTCAAAACTCAGTTCAAGCTAAGAAGCTTTTATAGACCATCCCCCACCACCAAGTCTGAGACAGGCATTCTTCCATACGGTCTCTTCAAATTTTATGCTAAACTCTTGCAAAGAAATCATCACACTGGATTCTCGTTTTCTGAATGCTTAACTGTAAGCAGGCATCATGTTTTGTACCTAACAGGCTACCAGACAGTTTCATAAATAATTCACTGTCAGAGATTTGAATGAATGAATGGGATAGCATGTAGCTAGTACCAATGACATGGGAGCTGATTAAAACAGCTGAGGCAGGATCAGTGAGGTTATTGATTTCCAGCCCAGGTGATGTGGAGAATAATGATGCTTTCATGAAAACAGCCAAGTGAAGGAAAGAGATTCTCAGGAAAGAAGCAGAGTGAAAGCAAGAGCTAGAGGGAGTCATTAGTACAGAGACAACAGTTCGAAGGGAGTGGATAAGATTGAGAGGGGAGGGAAAGGTTTCTCTGAACTAATGATAGTCAATTCCTATATTTAGGAAACACAAAAGTGACATTTACTGAGTACTAAGTTCTAATCCTCACAACTACCCTGTAATGTACATATTAGCCCTAAGTTTTTAGAAGAAAACACTGAAGGTGAGGGAGTATTAACACACATAAACAAAGCTGGTGGACAAACATTCGAACATCAAAGTAATCCCATCTCTGTCCACTACACTACAGAGGTAGAGTCAGGGGTAGAGTGTGACATAGAAGCTAGAAGGGAGCTTCAAGAAGGAAGGGGTGGTTGGTGGTTTCATGTGGTTTAGAAAGGTTGAGTATAAGATGATGGAGAAGGCAAACGGGAATTCTCCCACCCAACATCAAATATCTTCATCCCCATGTCCTTTCCTCCTTTCCTTCTGAGAGTAAGAGGTTGTTCACCTTCTAGTTTCCCTCCATTAAACTCATGCCTCCACCAGTTATCCAATATTGCCTCCATCTCTCTACTGGCTCCCTCATTTTAGCCACCAACTCCCTTCTCTCTACTGGGTCCCTTACCTTAGCCTACAAATACATCAAGGTCCTCTGATCTTACACAGTCATTTCCAGGTTACTCTTCTGCTCCTCCAGTGACCAGCCTGCAGCCTCTTTCCCCTATTCAGTTAAGCATCTTGAAAAGGTGCTGTCTCCATGTTTTTATCTCCTACTTGCGTCTCTCTGCACTGTGGATTCTCAATTCTCCAGGCTAGGATAGTAGTGCCTAAACTCTGAAGCCAGTTGGAACCAACTGCTTCAGCCAGGTCGAGACAGTAAGACCGGGGTAGAACCCTGGAGGCAGTATTTACACCAGGGAGGCCTGGGGAAGCGGATGTAGGACATACCAAAAAACATAGACCAGAGGTTCTCTGTCACACCTAACACCAAAGGCCACCCTTTGAAGCTTCTCCCATAGCTTCCCTGAGACCATGTCCTCTGGTTCGCCAACTGACTCTATAACCCTTCGCCTCTTTTTGCATTTTTAAAGGATTTTACTATTTCTACTCGCCCATTTAACGTTGGTATTCCTTAAGATTCCCCTGAGCCCTCTATATATGCTTCAATCCTACCTATCCCATGATTACTCCAGATTGAATCATTCATTCATTCATTCATTCATTATACTTCTCTCTTTATTATTTATTCCCACCAAAGTCCTTCAGAGTCTCTAAAACTCAAGATGTCCAAAACTGAACCCTCTTTCTTCAAGCCTGCTACTTTCTCTGATCAGACAAAAGTCGCTGTCATCTCCTTTGACACTCAGTCTGTCATCAAGACCTGGTTAATTCTTAGTCTCCTATGTCTGTCCAATTTATCCCCTTTCTTTTCATCATCCCCATCATCATCCATCCTTTACCATCTTTCTCCTTTACTTCTCAAGGGACCTTTTGCTAGCAGCATAAACATCAGTCAAAACAAAACTCAAAGCAGTCAAGTCACTCCTTTGCTTATAAACCTCCGAAGCTCTCCTGTTTTCAAAAGATAATCCTAATTCCTTCACTCAAATAACAGGCCCCCTGGGTAACACCCTAGACTTCTCTCCTGTAGTCTTCCTCCACTAACTTAGCAATACTAGTGATTACTTACTATTTTCCAAACATAATTTGCTCTTTCATAGTTCTATGTATCTGTTATCTCCCTCTTGGATGCTCCTTTTCTATTAATTTGATCAATACACTCCTATAAATTCTTTAAACCCCAGCTCAAACGCTAACTTTGGAGTGGAGATATTGCATTCTAGGTACTCCATATGTATTTTATTTTTATGCTGACCAAAGGTCAGGCACATTTCCATATGATAATGACTAAACATCTCCTCCCACTAGGTCAAGAGTATCTTACCATTGCTTGGCTAAAGCCTAATAGCACTGGATACATTGGCAAAAGTTTGCTAAATGAATGAATGAATCAATGATAGGGTCATGGAGGATGTGGAGTGTAGGCATGGGCAATCAACAATACTGTCTAGAATATGGCAGCAGCTCAATAAACTGAGAATTCCTTCTCTCTTGCATACTAAGGAGGCGATCAAAGAGAAAAAATGCCGAAGATTCTGAGTTTAGAAAAGGGAAGTTTAACATATCACATGACTACCACCTTTATAGTAAAAGAGGAATTAAATAATCTACTGAGATCAAATGAAGGTATAGCAAAGGCTCAAGTGTAGTGGGCAAGTTTTAGGATGTTCAGTGTAGTGAATGAAAAGAATGTAAAACCACAAATGCTGGGACCGCGGAGCCCTTGGGGGCTTGCTTAGTTGACTCCAGAATGCAGAGCTGTGTATACAGCATGGTTTTGAGACTAGCACCCTCAGTATTCATTAGCTTATTAGGAAGAGCTGTGGACTCAAGGTAAGACGGAGTGAGGAGTTGCCAAGGCCAAAGCAGTGGCAGAAGAAAGGATAAAGGAGCGAGAGATGGTAGATAGTATACTACTGAAATGACTAGTTATGGATTCTATGCTGGGTGGGGAGGGAAGTAGACACAGGACAGAGAAGATAAAGTACAACCAATGCAAGTGATGGGACAGCCCTGATCAAATGGAGGATTTGAAGTATCTGTGTAAAACACATAGAGTAGTCTCCCCTCATCTGTATGGGCTATGTGCCAAGAACCCCAGTGGATGCCCCAAACCATGGATAGTATCGAATCCTATACATACTATATTTTTCCTATACAGACATACCTATGATAAACTTTCATTTCTAAATTAGGTACAATAAGAGGTTAACAAAAATGACTAATAATAAAATACAATTATGACGATATACTATAATACAAGTTATGTGACTGTGGTCCCGCCCTCTCTTTCAAAGTATCTTATGATGATGTGGGATGATGCAATGCCTATGTGATGAGATGAAGGGAGGTAAATAACGTAGGCACTGTGATGTAGCATTAGGCTACTATAAGGGTGACCTGAACATAAGCACTGCAATATTATGACAGCTGATCTGATAACCAAGAAGGCTACAAAGTGACTAACAGGCAGGGAAGGTATACAGCACGAAGACACCGGGCAGAGGGATGATTCATGTCCAGGAGGGATGGAGGGAGACAGCGCAAGATTTCATCATGCCACTCAGAATGGCATGTAATTCAAAACTTATGAATTGTTTATTTCTGAAATTTTTCATTTAATATTTTTGGACCTCAGCTGACCACAGGGAGCTGACACCACGGGTAACCGAAACTGCAGATAAGGGGGACTATTGTATAGGAAAAAAACAAAAACAAAAACCAAGAAACAGCGAGGTTTAGACAAGCTTCTAAAATCATCCGGCAAGTCAGAAGGAGAGGACCCGGCACCTCACACAGGGAGACACAGTAGGTGTTCAGTAGATTTCTGCTGAGTAAGTGAGTCGATGACTGAAGGGACAAGACATCCCCTCACCCAGTGGTCCGATGTGACCTGCCAGCATCTAATTTATCACCAAGCTCATGAGAAAATCATCCTGGATTAACAGCGTACACCAAGGACACCCCAAAGATGGGATGGTCTGACAAGGTTATATTCGACATTCTAACAGGGTAATATAGGCAATATGTTTAAGAGTTAGAAATACTCAGCTATAGGGGTGCCCAAATCTGCCAGGATCTGGCACATTACAGAGAGTCAGTAAATATCTCTTGAATGAATAAGTGAATGAATGAATACATAAGTGGATGAATGAATGATGGAATATACATTACTTATAATACCTATAACAAACACAGGCTGCCTTTCAAAATCATCCCTCATACAATATTCACTTAAGTCTCATTAAACAAGCAACGTGGAATGAAGAGATAAGTCATCTTGTGTCTCAAAAATTTAGATGATTCAAAGGCACCAACTGGGAGGTGGCAGTGTCTAAAGGTACCTGATTCTGTCACTTGACATGTTATTCTGGAACATCTGTCACATATAAGCTGTCGATCCCCTTATTCCTGGGTAGCCTCAGTTCAGAAGTGGCTCAATCTGATCAGCAATGGCTCTCTCTTTAATGCCTCTTACTTCATAAAGTACTAGTGTAGCTCAATTCTCTGAACAACTGGGAAGGAAACAGAGCTGATAAGAGAATTAATACTTTCTCCCCAAATCACATCATCTAGGATAATAAAAGAATGTTAAATAAATAACTCTTAAATAGGAGAAAAACATTTTAACATAAAGCTCTAAGCCATATTGATGTTTATAAGTATTACGGGTTCAGGGGAAAAACTTCTAAGCTAAGTCATAATTGCTAATGCTGCAGATTTGTTCCCTGTCTGAGATAAACACAGATTTACATATTTTGTCCGTCTGTTAAACATTCCTGATACTAAAAAGAATTTTTCTTTACAGGAGTAGCTATTTTTCACTATTCATTTCCAATTCTCTGCCAACTGGCTTCCTTCATCCAGCTGTTTGAGATTTCTCACACAAACGCCAAGGTTAGAAGAAACCTTCTGAACCATGGGGTCATGAACCCAATCACATGTATGGAGAGCAACAGCATGCGAGGAGATTTCAACACAAGCAAGAATGGACACAGGAAAGGGGTGCCGACCAGAGGGGCACAAGAAGGGCTACGAAAAATCATGTCTTAAGACACTTATGCAATATTTACGTTAGGACAGTAGGTTCACAAAAAAACTTTCACCTTCTAGAAATAAATGGTGGTTTTACAGATTAAACTTGAATGATTTTCAAGTTTTATAAATCCAATTGGAGAGAAAGGGGTGGAGAAAAATCTTTTGTGTCAGTACTCTTATTTTTCCAGTAGCTTTACTTGACACATCGAGGATGTGGGCACTTTTTTTTTAGCAGCCTACAATGCTGGACTCCTCTGGGGAAGAGAATTTTAAATTACATCGATTTTAATCTTCCCATTTACTAGAGCTAACTAAAGTACCTCTGGTTAGGAACCTGGGTGTGTCACTTTGCCTTACAAGGTCTGAACTGGTAACAATCTCAGGATCTTTCTTGTAGGCGAGGCTGGATTCTTCAAAGGACAGATGCTTGTTCTGAGTCTGACGGATAATGCTGACATCAGAGCACTGCCTTTCCAGTTCTGGATTCTCTCATCAGGCCCAGGCATGACTCCTGCCAGCCTCAATGCCCCATTCCTCATGTCAACCACTCTTAGAAACACCTCTCACCTGTGCTGGGGCCTCTGTCAGCACAGGTAATGTCAACGTCTACCCTGAAATCCCTTTTCCTTTCTGGGGTTCCCTCTCTTTTTGCTTTCCCTCCCTCTCTCAGTCTTTCTAGCTTTCCATTTATCTCCCAGTCACAGTCTTTCTCTCACACAGTCACTTGCTCTCTCACTCTTAGAATTTTCCCTAC
>NW_006440638.1:9444061-9461561 GCF_000325575.1 Pteropus alecto | reverse complement strand
AGTTTAGAATGAGAGAAACAGGAAATTTGCCAAAGGGCAAAGAGTTTATACTTCAGTTTTTTCTCCTGTATGAAGGCCACATCCTTTTCTTGGGTGTTCCTTCAACTGCATGTGGAAAGAATTCCGTGCCTGAGAAAGTTATATATCTTAAAAAGGAATTGATACTTGGTCTACACTTCAGAATCACCAGGAATTTCTGAGGTTGTCTAGTCTATCCTAGGCCACTTCTGAAAAAGAGCATGTGTCCAAAAAAGCTAACTCTGAAGAGGCTAGGTGGCTTAGCAAACTGAGATAAAATAAGAGAAATATGATAATATTAAGATAAATGATGTGTCGCAATTTATTAATAGCCTTCAATCAGGCAAATTCACATAAAGTAAATCATAGCGGTCAGAACAGGGAGGGGAAACAGACTGCATGCCAAGCACTATCAATTAGCCATGGCTGGCACTCTTTAAGAGAAAGATTCATAAGCTACAGTCAGGTTTGCTGAGAAAGTACTGCGATCAATTAGCAATGTCTGCTGTGAGAATAGACAAAGAGAAGTAGTAAGTTATTCCACCCGTCTGCTAGCTATCACTTTATATGACCCCTCAACTTACGTTCCATGTCATTTCCATGGTAGTAAACAGAAGCTAAAGAAAATAAATATGTCTTCTCTAAGCAGAAGGCTTATCCATGTCAACAGAGCTCCAAAAGTGAAAATAGAGAATAGAATTCTAAAAAGGAAAATGGTTTCAGATCTGTATCAAGAAAAAGGGCCTCTGATAGGACCCTGAAGGAGAGGGACTCACAGTCGCAGGAGTCCATAGCCAATCAATATCGAAATAAACATTAGAGCATGCAGTAGGTTTTATAACTGTATTCTCTGATTCCTGCAGACGCCATGAAGGAAGGACAAGGAGAATGAGAACATACACATTTTGGGAACACGACAAGGGGGAGGGGGCAGTTGAGACATTTTTTAGAACACATAAGAATGGCTTCAAAAAGAGAACTTAAAGCCTTGGTACATCAAACTTCTTTTCAGCCCAAATCAAACATCAACACATGACAGAAAGTTTGCCCTTTTGGAGTGGGCGGTGGGAGGTGTTCTTAATGTTCACCAGGATTACAGTTATTATCTTGGGTGTTAGAGCTGCTACCAGCTTTAGCTTTTATTACTGACCTTTGGTGGTACAAGCTCACTTCCAGAAAGTTCAGCAGTGCGGTTTCCTGCATGTCAATTTGGAGAGATGGAGATAGAAGCATATGCTTCCAATTACAAGTCATTAAAATACCTTTCACTTGTATAGCTATATAAGAACCTCAAAATTTTTTTTTTTAAAAAAAGATCTGAACCATTAAATAAAAAAAAAAAAAAAGAAAGAAATAAAGAAAATTTTTGATAAACAGAGTATTTGCCAAACAGCAGTGAGGGACAAACATCTCAAAATACAACACGGTAAAAGAAGACTAACCGTTCCTTACATTCCAAATCCAAATTAATCCAATCAGCACACTTCAACTGCATCTGAAGCCACCTGACAAACTGCACAATCCAAGCACACCAAAGGCTGTCCTCCCCAAACTGACAACAAAAGCACTGGGAACTGGGCTGTAGGGGTGGAGGGAAACTGAGCTGTAGGGGTGGAGGGATGTCGGGGAGCAGGGCTGCTCTTCAAAATCTTAGTGCTGCAAGCTGCACTACCTAAGAAAAGTTCTGCAGCTGCAAGGACATCCCCAGAAACAGCTGTTCATTGGTGTCCAGAAGATGATTTGCTGGTGGGCAGGTGTGTTGCAGGAGTGGAGGCTCTCCCCTCTGAGGTGTTTGCAAAGAATGGTTACTGCAAATGAGTTAAAGATATTTTCCTCCTCAGTTATGCAACAGACAAAAGCTACCACTAACATGATTCTCCTGTGAAGTCCAAAGGGTCGATGTTACGCCAACTAGGGGTAAGGTGACTGAAAACGTTAGTGCTGTATGGAAAATTTCAAGCAATAATCATAGCCAGGAGCCAGTGGCTCACAGATATAAATATGCTGAAAACCGACTGATGCTAATGAAGCAGCAGCTTCAAACAGACTAGGGCAGAAGGAGGGGCGAACATTTTCAGCATTTAACAAGTAAGTGGGCACATCTGGTGCTGGGTACTAATCTTTGCCCAGATCCAGTCTTCCTATGGCTATCGCACATCTAATATCTTGTATCTTGATTTCTTAAGGACTAAAAAGTAAAGTAGGATAATAGCCCACTTGAATACCTACTTTTAATGAGTGAAGTGACAGCTATAATTTCCACGTGTTCATTACAGTGAAGCTTCCATCTATTCTGATGGGAGAAAAATCTTAGAAAAGACTGATGGACCTTCCCTGGGTTTTTAAGGATTGGCATGGATGTTTAGGTAAAAAACTTACAGGTGTGTAGCTCACCTTACCACAGGATTTGGAGTTATTGGTAATTTACAATTAAAATCATGTTTTTTTCTAGATCATCTGTACAATAAATAAAATGTGGGCAACATGTGAATCTTTAATGGATACTCATTGTAAATCCTCTTGAAAAAAAACAAAGGATGTTTTTATAAAACAAACAACATAGCTTCAATTCAGCAACCACTGAATTTTTATGTCTCAGCTTTATCTAGGACATTTTGTACTTGTCTCAATAGTGAACAAGCTTTCTGGAGAGTACGCCATGCCTAATAAGACAGGTTCCTAACCAATACTTGTTGAATAATGTACATTCAGATAATGTTGTTCTCTTTATTTAAAAAAACTATATTTACAGTTAAAAGTTTACTTAAGGCAAGATACATATATATTGAGAGAGTAGCAAAAGAGACAATTGCATCTATTTACCTAAGAGAAATGCTCCAATAGGAGCCTGTAGCACCAGGGCTCCATCTACCAATCCTTGCAGGTTATCAGAGCCCAACGTGGAGTCATTTGGTAACATTCAAGGAATCCCATTTCTTCTCTCTGATGACCTATGCTAATGGATCACTGTAGTGGATAAGCCAAGATTTACTGGCATTAAAGGCACGAGGTGGGTATGGAACACTTTGCAAGTCCAAGTTCTTCAAAGTAGTGAGGTATGTGCTATATCCCCAAACTAATGAGGAAGGTCAAGCTGTTGAAAAAACCAGGGGCATTACTTCCATAGTGCCTTCCATGTAGAACTATTTGCCACCTGGGGCTTTATCCCAAATACTTCCCGAGCCTCTACTGTGGGCCAGGTCCTTTGTGGAGCACTCTTAATGCAGCTTTCTATCCATTTGGAGACTAAATCTTTGGGCCTCCCCACCTGGTGTAACACTTATCATGTGTAGAGACGTGGGGTGTACACTCTAGAACTGCACTGTCTCACAGAAAAATAATGAGCACCACGAATGCAAGCCACGTATGTAATTTAAAAACTTCTACTAGCCGCATTTAAAAAAATAAAAAAGAAACAGGCGTAATTACTTCTAAAAATATATTTGTTAAATATACTCCAAAGTATTTTAATTTCAACGTGCAATCAATATAAAGGTTATTAATGAGAGAGTTTACATTCTTCTTTTTTCTGCTACGTCTTTGAACTCCAGCGTGTATTTTATAGATATAGTACCTCTCGATTGGGGCTAGTCACACTTCAAGGGCTCAGCAGCCACATCTGCCTGGTGGCTCCCACACTGGACACCTCAAGCCTAAGAGCATTTCCGGATGTTGTGTTAAAATAGTTTCTGAATGTAAGAGAAAGGGATGCCATCCACACTGTTATCACTTCACATTCTTGAATTGGGACTGCTGAGATCTGGAGCAGAGGGACAGTGCTGGGAAAGGAGTATTAGGACAAGGAAGCACAGAGTTTCCTTGAATGATTCCACTGCTTTCTCTACTTATGGCTTACAATCGGACAAATAAGCTGTAAGTCTGCACATGTCCACAGGGATACATGTAAACAGCCATAGATCCATCTATCTATAAGTGTAGCTGATATTCATTCTGTCATCTGTCAAGATAAAAGTAAAATGGACTTCAATCAAAGGGAAGGAGATAGCATAGTGTCTTCCTCCCTCAAGAAAAAAAGAATAAATCTACTTTGTGTGTTTAGGGGTGGGGGTAAGGGGTGGGTTGGAGAGAAGGTGGCTTCCTTCCTAGAATTTACATCACACCAAAAGAGGGAAATTAGATGTCTCAGCTATTTAGAGTACACATTTAAAGTCTAATCTCCAAAATATAAAATAAATATGAAAGGCTTTAACTACCATAGGCACACAAACTGTAAGTTAACTATCTTAAGGAAACAAAATAATCAAGCTACATCCAGGTTAGTGGGGAGCATGTAGTGGTGACTAAGTGAGTAAGGGCTTTGTGGGCAGAGGGCTTGGGGTCTGAAGCCTCATTCAGTCACTTCTACCCGCGTAGGCATGTTATTTAAGTTGAGCGAACATTGGCTTCCTCCTCAGTAAACAGGGACAAATAACAGTTACCTTGCCTGGCCTCTAAAGTGCATAGTCGGTGCTGTTCAATAAATGTATGTACAAAACAGATGTAAGATATAGTTACACTGTATATATTTATGCACACACTATATAGTAATATAGTAATACAGAGTGTGTGTGTGTGTGTGTGTGTGTGTGTGTGTGTCTAAAATGACAACCAGGATTGAAGTGTAGTGGCCAGGATTGAGGACTCTGGAGTTTTCCTGAAAGAGTACAAGTCTTGGTTCTAACCCAACAGCTGTGTGAGCCGAGGCTGCATCTCTATCACAGCTGCCACATCTACGATATGAGACTAATAGCGCCTACCTCAAAAGGTTATTGGGAGGATTCAATGGCATCACCTATGACAAGCACTTAGCACAGTGCCTGGCCCACGGCAACTGCTCAATAACTATTAGTTGTT
Source organism: Pteropus alecto (assembly GCF_000325575.1). Taxonomy (NCBI): domain Eukaryota; kingdom Metazoa; phylum Chordata; class Mammalia; order Chiroptera; family Pteropodidae; genus Pteropus; species Pteropus alecto. The sequence continues at coordinate 9,456,689 of NW_006440638.1, read as the reverse complement.
ATTATTATCTTCACAGGCATTCGGCAACAATCTGAGCTGAAATGCTTCCCACCTAGGATTGCTCTTATCTAACTGCAAACACTTGCGAATAGCTTGTACACAAGGAAGGGGCCAAAGGAAGAATGGGCTGATGGCATTCACCATCTAAAAACACCATCGTGCACATTTAAAGCCTTTACATTTTAGAGAGCATTTCTTCCTCATTTTTTTTCACTTGATGCTCACAAGCCTACAAGAGTTAAGCACATTGATTTCAATCAGAAACTAATTCTTGAATATCTACTTTGTGCAAGGCATGATTCCAAGTGCTGGAAATTCAGATAAATATTCCTTGCCTTCAGGAAGCTTACGTTCTTGTGGTACTTGGTGCGTTTGCTTGCTCACTCACCTTTGTAGAAGTAGGAAATTTCCCAGTGGGAATATTTGTAAGGAGCTTGGTCTCATCTCAGAAAATCTAGTCTATATCATTAATGAAAATGAAAATTTTCTATACCATTACATAAAATCATTTCTCCTTTCCCTCATCTCCCTCAGTTATATTGAAAACAAAAAAGTTACACATTTTTGAAAAGTATAATATTGGATATGGAATTATAGCCATACACAAGTATATTTATAATCCTTTTTACACATCTTTGTATCCTATGGTACTTTAGGAATTATATAAAGGGGAAGAAAAAGCCCTTAAAGGTTTACAGTTGTCATTAAGTTTAAACTGCTTTAAAACAAACAGCCTGACAACAGTGTGGCAGCGTTTCCTTAATTCAAAAACATCTGAGAGAAGAGATGTTATCTCCATTAGGATTTCCAAAGTTAGTCAAAAATTCCCTGTTCCAGTTTTCACTGTAACCACAGTGAGCAAGCCCAGTGTGCACTTTGCCATGGCACTACCAGGAAATTCCTGCCTGCCAAGATATTAGAAAAAGGAGCCTCCTGACAGAGAATCGCTTGGGGGAAGGGATGGAAACCAACTGGCAAAACTTTGGGTCAAGAGGTATAGAACTAGGGAATGCTTAGAAATGAAGCGCAGGGCTTTTACTTCCAAGAAATGAGGATGGACACAGCCAATTACTCTTTTTAATACTCTCCCATTTGCCGAGGAAGTAGCCTGCAGGAGAGTCAAGCGGCTTGAACTATTTTTAGGCCTATGACCCTTTTAAAAACACAGAGCTAAATCCAGTCCTCAGTTACACCCACTCGGCTCCCACTGGCTTCAGCACTGAGCCACAGGAGGACCCGCTCCTGATGCATGAGAACTTAGTTATGCCCTCTGAATTCTTTTGTTCAAACTGAAGCGCAGTTTACTGGCCAAGGCTATCAGAAGCCACCCGGTGGGTCTCCTGTCTCAAGGAGGGCAGCAGCCCTGGGCTTACATTCTGAGGACATCACTATGCAGTGCTAAGATTCTCACACAACTGGATTAAACTTATTTTTTGACGTTTTGGCCAGTCAGCTATTATTTGATCAATTGACCTCTCAGTTAATCATGCACCTAGGTTAAAAGATAGTTGATGGTGAAATTAAATTGGAATGTTTCATGAATTAAGGCATTCATATTGAAGAAAAAAATTATTTCACAAACTGCAAGACTACTGTGCAAACGGGATATGTTTTTTTTATTATTATTATTATTATTTTTTTGATAATCCGGGCAGAGGGAAAAACAGAAGTTCATTTTGAAAATGGCAGTCGGTCTATCTCGGTGTTGTTTAAAATTATAATCTTATCTGTAAGAGCCGAGATTTGAAGAAATGTAATATGCGGGCTAAATTAAACTTTTACCTCCAACTAGCATGGGGTAATTACAATAAGGGATCACATGAAGTTCACTGCTGTTAAATGCAACACAATTTGTGCCGTAAACTACAGTACGGTGGCGGGGGAAAAATCACATAAATAATAGGTCCCAAGTCTGACTCGGGGGGTAAGTGAAGAGCATTTGGCATCTCAAATTACTTTAACTGGGGGCTGTCACATCCCATGGAAAGGACACTTCGTCTCCCCTCACCCTCTCTAATCCTTCCTTCTTAAAGGAACACTCAGCAAGATAATGAATCCTTTAAATGTTACATCTTCTGTCGTGCATTATTGTGGTGCAGAAACTCTTCACATCAAACAGTCATCAGGACTATTACAAAGTGGGTTTATAAGAGAGGGGCTGAAAAGGAGCTGTGTGAAAAGAAGTGGAAAATTAAAGCTGAAGCAGTCGAAGAAAGGGCTTAATTTACTGGCATGTACAGTATGCAAATGAGATTACTCTCAGCTTAACTGCATCATTTATGTCCATAATAACGGCATCATCATTACAGGGCTCAAATTAAATTACACCATAATTAGCATATCAAAGTGATTGGTTAAAGTTTAAAACAAATACCCAATTTTGTTAATGAACAGCTGTAATTGTCATGTACACTTCAGTGAAAACTCTCTAAACAAATATATGTTTTAGAAGAGAGGAAGACTTTTTTTTTAAGCAGACAGGTCTGTAGCAGAGGTAAATTACCTAAGAAAGAATGACATGGACTATTCTATTAATGTTAATATATGCTGATCATTTTCAGGTAATAAAGCATTCTATCAAAACAATGCTTCGCTTATATTTAGACACCTTCCCTGCTACTGAATGTGACAACCCCCCCAGAAACCTGTTTCCACTTGCAGCAATGATAAAAATGCAGGGGTGACCTGTCTCCAACAAGCAAAGGACATGTTCAATAACATGCTATTACCAAACCCCCATATTTACTGAAAGACATCCGTGTTCAAATCATGCCGAGTCAAAGCTGATTTTCTCCACATTCCAACCCAAACAGGGAAGAGTGACAGAGCCAGAAAACTTGAGGAATTTATGAGGTAGACCAGAACCTTCTTAAGTTGATGACCTGATAACACATTACACAGCCTCCAACTCAATTTCCCCTCATCAAATCATAGCTACACACTGCAGTCTCAAACATGCAGCTGCACCGGGAAAGTTTTTGGCTCTTCCATCATTAAAATAAATCAGGAGGTGCAACTAGCTATTTTGTCAATATTGGCTGGAGCCAACATGCGCATACATTTGATATGTAAAACCATACATAAATAATAAGCTTATTTTTGAACCTGTTTGTTATAATCATACAATGTCAAAAGAGTTTCTACACAAAAATCAATAATCTCGAGGCTTACATGCACGAAAGCTCTTTGCCTAAGATTCTCCCCACTTCTTAAAAATGTACCCCGTATGTTCCCTGATGTATCTGTGAGGGTAGCCATCCGCTGTGACATACAGCGAGGCGAGGCAAGCCAAAATATATTTTTCCCAAAAAGAAAAAAAAGGCACTTTCAAATATACTTAACAAGCAAATTGAATGTCTTATTAAAATCGTATTATCTAAACAGTGTTCAAAAATTTAAAGAAAGTTAGCTTTTCATTTTATTCATCGAGGAATCCATTAAAGCTTAGGCTCTGAAGTCGTATGTAAATTACGTGCCTTTCAAGGTAGAGCGGGGCAAATCCACTCCATCAACTAATGATGAACCTCATTATGTGCAGGGAGGATTCATAATGAGGAAAGAGCCACTGCCAGTCCATGTTCTAACATAAATCCCTGTAAAATCTGAATATCTCCTCGTCTAATTAAAGGCTACTAATTCCAATCACCCCTCCATGGCCCCAAAGTAAAAATAAACCTCTTTAAAAGCACAGACTACAGTTATATTTCTAAAGCAGCACTCGATTCTGTTTGGACTCAGAACCTTCCACTCAGATATGTTTTACGACAAGCATAATTAGCAGCTTTCTAAAATACAAACTTTGAGGCTGTTCAAGCTCATTTTGGTTAAATACATTGGGTTTCTATTTTTCAAAGAGCTTCACCTTGACGAGGCTACAGTGCATGCACAGAGATGATCTGCAGCCAACAAACCAACAGGAATGTGCAAGCATGGTAATAACGTAAAATAAAATTCTTAGCACTTGAGTTCCGTGGTGAAGCCAAGATGTTGAGAAAAAGCCAAGCATTGTGGCATGAACTCGAGATTGCATTTGGATGGGGACATATTCAAATCTTCTTGGGAATGACACACTTGATTCTGGAACAAACTGCTCACTTTTAATGCGGTTTGAACTAATGAACAAGTACAGCCAGCCCAGCATCTCACAATCCAAAGAACTATTCCCTTCTAATCACTTTGATTTTTTTTTAACTGAAAACTATAGAATGCAAACACAACGTTGCCAAACATATTTATTATGATTAATAGCCTGTAATATCCCTCACTAAGGCTTAATTTGTTCTTGTTTTCAATTATGAATCTGCACCACTCTATTCCAGTCCCCTTTTCAGGGGGAGATGAATTTTTTGTTGTCTTTACTCTATTGTATTGCCAACCAGCAAGACGCAATTAATTAAAAACAGCAAACCTCCACCTTGGCTCTAACAGAGCACCAGATTACGCAAAATTAGAGAACGAAATCACTGAGAAATAAGTAAAGGTGTCCAGGGAATTAAAGCAATTAGACCAAAAGAAGAAGAAAAAGTACATATGCCAGTCATCTAAATACACCTTTACATTAAATTCAAAAAAAAAAAAAAAAGACGCAATTAATTAAAAACAGCAAACCTCCACCTTGGCTCTAACAGAGCACCAGATTACGCAAAATTAGAGAACGAAATCACTGAGAAATAAGTAAAGGTGTCCAGGGAATTAAAGCAATTAGACCAAAAGAAGAAGAAAAAGTACATATGCCAGTCATCTAAATACACCTTTACATTAAATTCAAAAGAAAAAAAAAAAACATCCTAGATCTTTTATTTAATTTTGATAAACTAAATGCAGAATCCAACTAGGAAACCTCTGCTGTCATAAATTCAAGCATCCCCAAATGTCTTCCCCCAGTTTGGTAGTGCAATGTACACATCAGTGTGATACCAAGTGTAGAATTTCAAGAGCTAATGAGTCCATTCTACTAAAGATGCCTCCGTTTCTTTAAGTTGCAGAAAAATAAACTCCACTACATAAAAGCTGCCACAGTGCGTGCTCTCTCATCCCTCGGCTCCAAGCATGATCCCCCCCCACACACACCCTTTTAGGTCAGCCACTCATGCATTAGGAAGACATCCCTCCCAAAATAACTTGGCCCTCCCCCGAAGCACAGAGTTGAACAACCTACCTTTGTTCTGGAGTTGCAGATAATAACAGGCAAGCCTCAAGACCATGAGGATTTGGAAAAGATCAGGAGAGTTGAAGAAAAAAAGGAAGAAGAAAGAAATACCACAAGTGGAAAAGAATTGGAAGAAACAACAGGAAAAGCCTTCTAATGAAACTGTTGTGGCTGCCACACCAACGGGGTGTCTTCACCAGTGTTTACACCAGTGAGTACACCTCTGCTCCATCTCATTCACAACTGGTGGCATTTTTTTTTCTGAATCCATGCATGACAATTAAAAGCAAATGCACCTCTCCGTTTGGGAGGGGGACCACAAAAGACCTCCGTAATATTTCTTTACATGTCTCTATCACTGATGAGCATTAGTTTGAGTGACAAAGGTCCTAGGCTAAATCAACATTCTTACCTTAATGTTCCTAGTAAAAGGCTCCAGGAAACATAACTCATGAGACATGTATGCAAAGATATGTCTCAAGGAATTAATCCAGAGCCCTCAGATGAAGTGAGGGGAAAAAAGGCAAAAGAAAATGCAGTGGCTTATTTCCAAACAAACGCAGCTCAGCCCGGGCAGCGATGGCATAAAAACAGGTTTGCATATACAGAGCTCAGTGGCAGAAGCGAGAGTTCTGTAGGATTTATTTGACACTTATTTTCCGGGAAGCCTTTTGTGGAGTTGTACCGTTTGTTTCTTATTGTCTGAGAGGCAGTTAGGAGCTTTCTCCCGGAGGGGGCCTCTCAACCCCTGGGCTTGGCGGCCTCTGACAGGGAGGTAACCATATTAGGATGTGCATGGTAAAGTAAACAATAACATAGTTGCAATGAAATGGAATTTTTTTCCTCAGCTAATGGTGTTGGGGTCAGTCCTGTCTTTTTAGCCATTCCCACTAATTTTGTTTTCTAGTTCAAAGAGGCCCTCTGCCTCCTTTTTTTTTTTTTTTAAGTGTTAGCTATTTCCAAACATCTGACTGTAAATTTGCTGAGAATGTTTGCAATGTAAGAAAAAGCTTTTAACATCCAAATAAAGATCCTGCCAGTTTAATCATTAAAGGGGATGTGAATTTTCAAACCCTTGCAGAGATCCAAGCCCCCATAGTCACCTCCCCCCATCCCAATCTCTCCCTGAAGGTTAAAATTACTTGGTCATTTAAAAGTACTTTCTAAATAAATCAGATTTTTAAAGAAAGAGACCATTACCTTCATAAAAATTCCACATTCACATACTGTGTCACTGAGTGAAGAGTCTTACCCGTTCATGCGCCTGAAAATTTATTACCTGAAATTTCTAGGATGGTTACTTTTACATGATAAAAGTCTTTCCCACCTCCTCTAACCCCCTCCCCCAAAAGAAAAAAAGCAAGTATATAATACAGTTGTCAAGTAGCCCTTCAGAAATTAGCTAATCAAACAAAATATATCAAAAATGAGCTCCCGAGATGTCACGTAGCTAAGAAAAGTTCGGTAAGTCCAAAGACAATAAAAAGTAAGGCTGCTTTCTGGCAACTGTCACTCAGGATGAGACCCGCCCCCCACCTCCTCCCCACACTGAAGCAGCGAAGGAAACACTGCCCCCCAAGGTCAGGGCTGGCTGAGGAGGACAGCGGTGAGGATGACACCACAGAGAGTGGATCTGGAGAGAGCGGAGCAGCTCTGCGCGTCAGCTGAGGCCCCAAAGCAAAGAAACTTCCATGTCTTCATTCCTAGGTGAGAACCCTGGCTGCTCCTGAAAGCAGTTTCCCTGAGAGATCAGCCAAAACGAGAGTGTTTAAATAGCGGCCAGCCCTCCGTGTGCAAGGAGGGGAGGAGAGCCACGGCGCTGCTGCCTGCGAGAACCCCAGAAATCAGGCATCAGGCAAAACACGTGGCATGAGCAGAAGGACACAAGCAGGGGAAGAACGATATATGTAATCAACAACGAAGCCCCGGCTGACTAAACAAATAAAATGCACTTGGCCCTGGTGAAACTTCCAGAACTCAGAAAAAGAGTGCCTCCCATCCTGGAACCCCTGGGCTGGCCTCTACACTGCCTTGGTTCTTATCAGATCCATATCATACAGAAACCTAAAACCCTCGCTACTCATGTTTTATTAAAACATGTTTAGCATTCTTCTTAAAGATAAGTTTTAACCCCAAATACCCATGAAATTAAATCTCCTATGCCACTTATCTGCACTGCTGGGCAAAAACTAAAGTTGAGCTAAACAGAGAGATAGCAAAATCAATAAATCACATGAAACAAGTAGCAGTTCAAAAGTTCAAAGATATGATGGCCAGTTCAGTGCGTCTTAGCACTCACCCAATAACAACTCGTCTCCGTCACTCCTCATAGTATAGACAATTTCATGGCATCATTTTCATTAGCCTGTCTCATGGAAAATTGCTAGCTATTTATGTATACGCTAAAATAAATTAGCCATTTCATCGAGCAGTGTGATTCTTATAAAATACATTAACACAATACTCGATTTTCCAGTTGGAGTAAATAAATAAATCAATAAATTCAATACAGGGTGATTCTTTTATTGTGCTGCTACAGCTCTCGGCATAAGTGTTTTTATTGGGTTTATTTGTTTCAATAAAAATTGAAATGGATCAGTGACCTCAGTGCTAGGATCTTTAAAAATATCTATCCAATATTTGGGAAAGTATTGTGCAGTACACTCAAATTCATAATTTTATTCAAAATCATCTTCATTTTGATTATTATTCCCCAACCCAATTCTGATGGTAAAATTCACAAAGGAGAAATTCTGCCAAGTGTTTGACTTTTGAGGTGTCTCTGTGCTACAGACCTGAGTCTGGGGATGAGGCTTCTGAGAGCAGATTCACTGAGCTGCGACCTTCTGCCTCCAACACACCTCTTCTCTGGACAAGGAGAAACGACAGTAGGACAAGTGCCAGATGGCCTCTTCTGTCACACCTTACAGAATGCCATTGATTGTGGCTTGGAAAAGGCCATTTACTTCAACCTCTGGGGGAAAGACTGGGGTATCATGACTGCAGGAAAGAAGAGAGAGGTGTGCTGATGCTGTAAATAAAATCAGGCCGAGGGCCTGCAAGCAGCTCTGGAGGCAAAATGGAACCACCACCAGGCATGAGATTTTCCCAGAGTCACTGGCACAATTAATATAAAAGGGGAACAGGGTCATGGATATCCATTGTTTTTGCCTGCCTGACATCCCTGCTCCTCTTCCTCTGGTAACACCAGCCTGATTTTTCTTTGGGAAAATGCCCCATTCTCCACTCTTAGTCCCTGTAGGTCACAGGAGGTTGACGCTGATCTCCCAGCTCCAGAGGGTGGAGCCATAAACCAAGTCTGACCAATCAGTGTGTTTCTCTCTGCTGGCCACACTGACTGGCTGAGGAATGGACATGTCCCAAAACAGAATGATATGCAACGGCTAGGATTCTGCAGGAACTACTGAGAGAGAGATTCTTCTTTTGCTGGGCTTTTGAAAGCTTTAAGAACATGGACTGTGCTTGTCCCCACAAAGAGAAAGCTTACTGAAAAAGGCCAGGGCACATTAACTTAGAAGCGAGCACAAGAGCAGGACAGATTCCTAACAAAGCCCACAGAGAGCCATCCTACTCGTGGGCTTTTTAATTACGTGAGCCAATAAAATTCTGCTATTTGCTTGGCTGGCTGGAGTTAGCTTTGAGTTATCTGCAACCAAGAGATACAATATAAGAGCTCAAAATAGACATTTGTTCTATATGCAGTTCTCCATCTCTACAATATATATGTTAGGCCTTATGGGAAAGCAAACCAACTAAAAACACACAAACCAACAAATTAACACAGATAATACTCAAAATCTGTAGACCTCCCATGCATCCTATATAACCTGATCATCAGCCATGCTCTTTTCTGCTAACACTGAAAAGAGTTGGATGAGTAAGTCAGAACCCACAATCAGAAAGAGTTCAAGATGGTCTCAAAGCAAACTAAACTAGAGAGCTAAAATAAATCTAGCATGAGGTCTAATACAGACTTAACAAAGGCTCTTCGCTACGCCCCTGGTGGTGGTAGTTCAGGTCGGGGATGGACCAATACATCAGTTTAGGTGAGGAGACAGTTGGCTCACACAACAGGCCTTATGTCTCCTGACCAGATTCATGGAGAAGGAATGAAGATCTGGTTCTTTCATCCTCCAATAGTAGGAAGTTGTGTTGGGAACGCAGAGGTGGGATGGGAGGTCCTTAGTCACTGACCACAAATAATCAGTGAAGAGATTAGGAAGAAAGGGCTGTGTGAGTCCTTGAAAAGAGGACAACACAAACCTGCCAGCCCTGATACTTTCTGAATCCCTTTCAAAGACCCTTTATAAAAATTACTACCAGTTTGACCAAATATTCTTAACTTCATCTTACTGAAGTCTCGATATGCTAAACAAATTATAAAATTATTCACTGAGACATAATATTCTAATATGGCAAGTGTTAGAGCTAAAGTTCTATGCATAATATTGATAGAAGTGAAGGAAAGTTTACAAATTCATAAATCATCCTTTAATTTTACTCTTATCTTGGTTCTTTAATCATTTTAAAAACTACCATTTACTGAATATCTAACTGAAGTAAAAGACATATTTGTCATGGAATTCTTACAAAATTTGCCCCATTTCACAGATATGGCAAATTGAGACTCAGGTTCAATGATTTACTTAAGGTCACAAAGTGAGTAAGGGGCAGAGCGAGATTTCATTCGGGTTAGTCAGCATCCAAAATGCACAGTCTGCTTTAACCCTGTCATCCTCCTTTCCTTTCTTCATTGTCATGAGTTCAGTTTTTCCTTATACTATGCCATTACTTCTTAAATCCCTAGTGCCTAACACCAACTCAGAGTCTAGAAGAAGATATAACCAGTAAAAACACACAAAATACAGTCACAAAATTCACCACGAAGGAAATAGACATGAGTCGAAGATGATAAAACAATGGCAGGGTCTGGGGGAGCCTATTTAAATAGGCTGAACAGAACGGGTCATTAGAGTAAGTGACATTGAAGCTGAGGTGGAAGGGGTGAGATCCTGCCTGCCTGCCTGCCTGCCTGGCTTTTAGCCCTGGCTCCGGCCCAGGCAGTTTGGCAAACCAGGGCCCTGATTTCCTCCACAGGCAGGAGAGGACCCCAGATTAATACAGTCAGCCTTTCTTGGGCCTAGTAACCATAGTAACACAATAACAATAATAATAAAAGCTACTGATGACTTTATTCTTAATATGCCAGAGGCTGTACTAATCGCTTTACGTGCATTTTTTAATTTAATCTTTATACAACCCTACAATACGTATACTGTTACTAAATCTGTTTTATAAGGGAAAAGACTAAGGCCCAGAGAAGTTAAGTAACTTACTCTTGGGCACACAGCAGCTAAGTGGCAGGGTCCGAATCTGAACCCAGCTCTGGTTGGGATATATGATTCATAAGAAGTCATACTGGCATTCACCTGCTGCCAAGCACAGCTGTCAGTATGAGCCTCGGTTGCTTACAATGATATCCTAGCTACTGATGCTGGCCTGGAATGGAATAGCAATCCAGCCCCTAAAATACTGATTTAGATGGCTGACTCCACTCAGTGTGCAAAGAAAGGGATAGTGAGGAGGGAAGAAGGCACAGGAAGGAGGTGGAAACAACAGTATAGCCCCTTATTTTTCTAACCTCAGCTGGATGAGTGTCAAGTGGACTGCCCAGGTAGCCCTATGAATCCTCCCCTGCCTCTAACTAGGGCCATGGGGGACTTGGGACAAGTATTTTCTAGACTTTAGCTCAAGTTTTAATCCTACTTTGCACACATATTATATCCTAAACACGGACTACCTAAAATCTTGGTAGTGGGAGTTTCTTTAAAACTCTAGCTGAGGACCTGGAGGCCAGAGGGGTCTACCCATCCTGGAGGGTAAAGTTTATGAACCCCAGTACAACTGACATTTTAGGCTGTAACCTTCATCATGGGGCTTGTCTTGCACACTGTGGGATGTAAGCAGCACCCTGAGATGCCAACAGCACGATCACCACCCCGGCTGTGAGCACCAGAAATGTCTCCAGATATTGCCAAAAGTTCCCTGGTGGGGAAAATCTTCTGGTAGAGAACGACTCACCTAGAGAAACATTGCCCAGTAGGATTTGCTGTGGGATGGAAATATTCTAGACACAGAACACAGACATGTCCAGTGCAGTAGCCACTAGCCATCTGAAGCTAATGAGCATTTAAAATATGGCTAGTGCAATAAAGTAAATTCTTAAATTTTTGTAATTTTAATTCATTTATATTGAATAGCCACTCATATCTAGTGGCTACTATAATAGACACTCATATCTAGTGGCTACTATATCTTGGACTGTGCCGTTTAGAAGTGTCACCAAATTTCTACATTCATGAGAATCTGATTCTCAGCAGATGGGTATTTGGTTCCCAGTTGGAGATTCTACATATTAATTTTGTAATTAAAAATTTATTTTCTTAGCAGAAATCAATAAACTCTCTAAAATTCAGTGGTTTTGGCCATGACTTTTTAAAAATTCTGTTCTTAATCTGAATCTTTTATTTTAATTTTTATAGATAATGACATCTAATTTTCATACAAATTCTAATCACACTTTTGTGATTAGAATTGTGAAATAAATCGTAGATTTATTTCATTGATTAACTTGGGTGAGACATTTATGCTCATGGATTAGAACCAAGTATACTCTTTAAGAAGCGAGTTGCAAAATAATTGTTTTCACTGTCAGAAATTGTACTTGCTACTGTTTTTGCAACGTATTGCCTATAAATGGGGTCTTTGGAGACATCGGCTATCCTGGAGAAAGTGCTCTGCTCTACCAACACGAATAACTCATACCATTTGGAGCAAGTGACATTATGAAAGGTTTCTTAAATAGTAACATTTCTCTACTCTGTCCCTCCCCTAAAAACTCCAAAGTACACATTTTCAGGTGGAGCTTTTCTCTGTAGCTCAAAGTGTGATGAATTTTTCAGCTTAGGGAGAAAGATTAGTATTGATGTAACAAAGTGACTGGAAAACCAGCCTCACGACATTATAAATACATCACAGCTGTCAGGATGTTTCTTTCACAATGAGCAAATACAGAAGCAAAGATCATTTTGGGGAGGGGGGGAGGGTAATCATAGCCAACACCATATGCAGGGTGTGAAACAACCAGAACTATAGCTTTGAGAAGGAAGCTGAGCCATCCACAAAATATTTCTTGGGTAATATACAGAGAGCCTGAGATGGGATAAAGCCTGATGATGAAGAAAGTAAACAGAGTGTTTGAATTACCCACCCTCCCTTGATACCAAGAAATTTCAGCTTTAGCAATAATGTGGGAATCCAACACTACACTGTCATTCTAAATAATACTGAAAATAATAACATTCATTTCCTTTACTAAGCACAATCTAGATTTTAGGTTGGCCTTATCTGGTCAAGTATGAAGTGTTATTCTATATGTAGACAGTGCCATGGTTATTC
>NW_006440638.1:9424239-9443848 GCF_000325575.1 Pteropus alecto | reverse complement strand
TTAAAGTGAAAAAAAATGAGCTGTTCCCCTGCCCAGCTTTCTCTGCAGTTAGGGACAGACGTGTAACTTAGTTCCGGCCAAAAGATATAAGCGGGCACTGCTTGCAAATATTCTTCCTCCTTGATTGGAGGAAAGAGACACAAAGAAGTCTCTCTCCCTCTTTCTCTTTCACCCCTCTCTCCTCTCCCTCTTCCTCCTCCTCTCCCTGACTTGCCACTTTGTGCCTTTAAATGCACTATGTAGGACTGTAATGCCTGGAGCTTTAGCAGCCATCTTGCGGCCATGAGGGAAAAGCTAAAAGAATCACAGATATGTCAATCCAGCAATCAGATATTATTCAGATGCTTACCCAATATTGGGACTGCCTACCTTCAGACTTCTGAGTAAATAAATAATAAATATCCTCATGTTTTCAGCCACTGTTTATGAGGTTTTCTTTTTACTAATAGGTGAACACATGCTAACTGATATATCCTAAATCCCAGGAATGACAAGAGAAAAATCACTTCCTTGAGGGAAGTAAACTAATCAAAGTGTAATTAGCCAATTTTCCAGATATCTAAAAAGATTCCCTTGTCACTGAAGGAAGTGATTCTCAATCTTTTAGAGGATCCCTGAAGAAAAATACTACCTCATATCAACTACATGACAACTCTGCACAAGATTTTTACTAAAGTTATTTACTTAAACTACCTTCACCCAATTTTCCATCAACTCTACATGGTAGGTACAGGGATTATCCCAATTTTTTGAGCAGAAGTAACAGGAGCCAAAAGAAGTGGAACAAATGTCCGAGGCCAACAGCTGTTACAGAAAACTCGGTCACAATAGGGAAAAACTCAGCCACAACCGCAAAACGTGGACAACCCCAACCAAGTGATAAACATTCCTTGTTCTAAGACATAACAGCAGGATCCCAGGCCCAAGGCACAGTGCACAGGCTACACACAGCTGTGCCTCGGAGCACCAACACTGCAGCAGTAACTCAAGAAAAAATTCCTTGGCTCATCCTGCAACAGCTAATGATGCTCCCTGAGAGGTGACAGCAGCACCTACACTGAAGTCATCATCATAAACAGGCAAAGGTATTCCTTCAGTGTTGTCTGTCTCCATGCCCTGGATGGAATGGAATAAGACCTGCAGCATATAGTGCTTGCAGATTCCCCCAATGTCTTAACACCAAAAGGTAAAAATAAGCTTCCAGGGATGTTGTACAAAGGAAGCATAGGTTAGAAAAAAATAGCCTGGAAATACTGAAAGGCAGTTTAGCATGTAGCACATACACTGGTGTGAGGAGTGGGGCATGGAAAGGTAGTATGGAGCTCAGAGTAGCTGAGAACCATCAGCCAGCCTGGTTTTATAATTCCTGGCTGTGTGATCTTGAGTAACTAGCTTGACCTCTCTGAGCCTCAGGTTTCCCATCTGTAATATGGAAATAATAGAAATAACTAAACTTTTTGAGCTGTGTTGAAAATTAAATTAAGTGATACATGTCAAAGTTCTCGCCTAGTACATAGTAAGGGCTCAATAATTGTTAACTATCATCATCATCAGTATTGAATGATAATAAATCGCAAAATTACCATAAAGTGCCTAGTATAGTACTTGGCATGCACCAGTTGCTCAATAAATGCTCTTCCCTTGGTTTTCTCACCTCTCTTCCTCCTACAAATAACGCAAAGATTTAATTCCGATGTGATGCCTTTACTGCAAATTTAAAAAATATTAATGAATTCATCTCCCTAATACTGAGCTTGATGTATGGTAGATACAAAGATAAACAAAGTGTCAACGGACATACGCTTACGCTTACTTAATAAACATGTTAAATGAAAAAAGACAAATAAGTATGTAGTCACTGAAAAATATTTTAAAACATGTAACAATAACATTTATATATTTTCCTACATTATACACGCAAGGATACCCCATTTATTAAATTTCTCTGTGTTGAGAACAGAGGTAATTTTAATTACTGAAATATATGTTTATAGGTCAAATTTTCTGCTATAAACATGTACTGCTTATATAATTTTGAGGAAAAGACGTTACTTTTCAAAAGATAAAAAAATAAGTACAATCCCTCTTCTTTCTACCCTCTTGAATTGATTCTCTAACAGTTGAAAATTTGTCAACTACATAAATGGCAACAGATCTATAAGAAATAAAGAATTTTTTAAACATTTAACTAACCTAATCTCCAGGCCCTTAATAAGTTACTGTTCACTATTTTTCCTCCTTTCTTACTTCCTCTTCTTGGGAATAAATTCTCCCCTGGAGTTTCAACTCTTCCTTCCCAGGGGCCATCTGTCAATCTCTCTGGGGTTAACTAAAAATCTACAGATGAGTTGGGAACACAGAAAAAAATAACCCATTAAGAGTCATGACCACTGGACTGTTCTCCTTCATAGAGGTTCTGTAGACTGGTATCTTTTTTTGCTAAAAAGTTTTTCCTTTTTCATTGGCTGGCCTCAAAGAGCCCTGTGAACACCAGGGCTTATGATAATCAGTGACACACTTAACTGTAGCATATTAATGTTCATGATAATGCAATCTTTCCTTTGGGTGATTTAAAAGTCCCTCTAGTTCAACATACAGTTAGATATACACTGAATGCTTCATCAATCATAACCATTTTTATTCTCGATCTTGTGCAAAAATACTAGAGAAAGTGAATTTCAATTACACACCAAAGAAGACTTTACTATTAGCCCTAAACATTTTTTCTCACATTTATTCATTGGATTCCCACAGTTTCTGCGTAAACAATCTATTCATCTGCATTTTTCACTACGGCAGATCTTATCTACAGAGTAAAAGGAAATCCACGTTCATACCTTTTCTATAGGGTCAAATCTTCCATATCTTAAAGAGAGAAGAAAGCATTTCTCATTTATGAACTAGACAAAATGCCCAACATCTCAACATCTGAAATACTTGTGAACAAGCAGCTTGAGAAGGTCACAGCAACTTGGACTGAACTTAAAAGGAGGATTTAGAACTAACTCATACAGAGAACCAATGAGCCTTCTACAATCAAACAGTGAGTCAGTGATCACACCTACCCCTAATAAACGCACTTAAAAGAAACTACACCACCTCTCCATTCCTGTAAGGGCTTGTCATAGTTTCATGGCCAAAATCTTCCCACAATTAACCTTGGACCTACAGATCATGAGGCAAATCAAAATGGAGGCAGTGATCAAAGCAGTCACTGTCCAATTTGGCTTGGTTCTACCACAACTGCAATGATCTTCTAAATTAGAAACACAAGATTTTTTTTAGTTAAGTACATAGTAGACCCTTACCCACTGTATCGTCCTCATGTGCAACACAGCAATAAATGCAACCACAGACGCATAAAAACCTGTTCCCAAAAATGCTTTGCTTGGAGTAGGGGAGAATTAAGCCAATACCCACCTCTCTAAAAATGCACCCCCCCCACACACACACACAGACAAAATCTAACATATATTCAATATTTGTATTTTGATTTTATTACCTTTCTTCACTTTTATCCTCTTGAATTCACCCATCTTAACAATCTCCTTTTAGGTTAATAAATTTATGTTTTTATTCCTAGGTCATTTACAGGTTGATCTCTTGAGGCAAGGAAACACTGAATTATTAGAATTTAGTGTGGAGATGCTTCCAGGGTAAAGGTTCTCTGTTTATTAGCAGAAGAAGTGCATTCAACTAATTTGACTCATAAGTCTGATAAAATCTCCCTGGAAAAACTGATTCTATTATGATGAAGAATCCTTTGTGGTGAAAAATGAGAAATTTACACACTGGGTTTTATTATACTTTAATTCTTTCAGGGTCTGAAACGAAACTCAAGTAAGCCATCTTTTAGATGTTGGAAAATGGCAAACTTTCCCGCAAACTACATGCAAGAAGTAATTAAAGTAAATGAACATGAAATTAAACAGCACCCCCATAAAGTAAGATATAAAAGAAAGATTATTAAGAAAAAAAAAAAGACTGTCTTCCTGCTCTATATTAATCTCATGAATTGTGCAGTTACTCTATTTCTTTTATTATTTGATGATGGGTTTTCAGAACTCAGGTTTTATTAGGACTTGCTAGAGGAAGGTCTTCAGTAGTAAGCTAGTTACAGGTCTGGGTATGTTATTATATCTTTCCCAGTGACTTAAATATTAGATGAACTCATGCAAGGTAAAGGTAGGCTCATCAAATTTGTTATGATGTGAAGCTGGAATGTTTCCTAATACCATCAATGACAGAGTCAAAATCCTGCTCAGAAAGGAGGTCTAAAGCTACAAAAGGTGGGACTTTAGAGAGCAAAACTCTGCACCTCTCTTCAATAAACTCTACTATTCATGTAGCATTCAGGAACAGCTGATATTTATTGAATTTGGGGGGCTATCTAGAATCCATTTCAATTTCCCTTTGGAGAATTAACCCCCCAACTCCTCACTGTTGCAAGCAGGGTGGGCCTCCTCAATCAAAGTCCCCTATACTTTTATAGCCATAGGGTAGCTACACGACATACACTAGGCCCATCTGATTCATCTAAGCAGACCGATGTTAGGCTAGAAAAATGTTTGGGGAGTAGTGATTTCAGCAGTGACATTGATGAGCTGGTCAAGGCATTTGAACTTCCAGTATACTGCCGTTGCCCTGCTTCCTCTCCGTTCCCAAACTTCAGTGCATTCCGTGAGCTACTAGCTATTCCTTCAATCCTTTTCCTTTAAGAACGCCAGAGGTTGTGTGTAACCAAAAAGTTCAACCAGTATGATAAGGAGATCCTTGCTTGATCTTGGTTCACAGGAGGAAGCCGAGTTTACTGAACCCATGTTCAGATAATTCACAATATACAGATATTGTGTTCCCATGTTCCATATGGCTGCTCCAAAATTCAGCATAAAATTTTGGTCAATGGTCATTAAAACAGACCAGTGTCCAAATCTTTCTTCCAGCTTTCTGCAGCAGTTTTAGAGATATTTAAAAGATACAGAATGGGTAAAAGAGGAGGTGGATAAAAAGAGGAAGTTTCCAGTATGAAGGAAGATGAAGAAACTGAATCATATGAGTATTTACTGAAGGGATGTGGATTCGTAATCTGGACTTCCTGGAACCATAGGAACCATGATTGTGTCCTGTTCAGGTATCATGATGAAAAGAACACAGACTTTAGAATTAGGCAGCCCTAAGTGCAAATGTCTGTCCTTCCATTTAGCAGCTATGTTCCTCTGAGCAAGTTACATAATCTTTCTGGACTACAGTTTTCTCACCTGTAAAATGAATAACAATCATACCCGTAACTCATAAACTAGTTAGCAGAAGCAAAATTGACAATACATACAAAATATCTAGCAGTCTTGATGCACAGTAGGCCTTCAACAAAATAATTATTATTACTGTGCTTAGCAATATCCGAGGAGCACCGACTCTCTCTCTACCTAGTGTGCTCTGGGGCATACAAAAATAAGTTACATAGGTTCTTACCTTCAGGCAAGAATATGTGGCTTTCAAATCTGAAAAGAACACAATAAAATACAGAGCAGACTTGAACAAAGGTTATAATGAAATACAAACACACACTTGTGGGAGTCCAGACAAAGAAGTGAGTCACATAGGCTGAGTGAAATTGAAAAGGCTTCACAGAAGTGATATGTGAGCCAAGCCTTGAAGGATGAGTAGGATGTTACTAGGTATGAGAGAAGGAAAAAAAGAGCTGGACTGGCATCCAAAGCTGAAGGAAGCAATCACGCAAGGGTAGAATAAGTGGTATAATGCATGCTCCAATAGGTCAAGAACCAAGCTGGAATCTATCACACCTGTTTCTATCCCTAACTCCTAGAAGAGGGACAGTCCCACAAAAGGCACCTGGTGGCTATTTTGCGGAAGGCTAGACTAAAGGAATAGACAGACAGAACACGGCCAGGGTATGAAGAGCCTTGAAGGCCACACTAAACAGCTAAGCCTTCATTCTACAGTTGGAAAGGCAATGGCAAGAAAAACGGAAAGCAGGGAAGATACTTCAAAGACTAACTAAACAAGGCTTTGTCAACTGGTAGGATATAGGAGGTGAATGGAGAAAAGCGGGGAACTCTGATTAGGCTTTAAGTCTGGGAATTTATTTTTTTGAACTGAAATGACTCTTTGTCTAGAACTATCACTGATAACATCCACAAATTTAGACCACAAAGAAACCTTTCGGGCAAGAGCCCTAAGAATGTGATGAGCTACCTCATGAGAAAGTATGTCACTCAGAGCCTTCCAGTAGAAACCAGAAGAGCCCAGGCTCAAGGATACTCCACTGTGTGACCTCACAGAGGTTACCTCACCTCTCTGTGTCTTAGTGTTATTATCTATAAAATGGGGCAAACATCAGTATATACTTAAAAGGTTGTTAGGAGGACTGAAACGAGAAGATATACATAAAAGATTCAGAACAGCTCCTGACACATACAAAGTGCTTCATAAAGGTTATCTGCTATAATTCCTATAAAATGTCTACAAATTAACAAAATATCTATATATGAAAAGGCATCTATCACTTCAAACTACATATTAACCAATATGGGGAGTGCTTCACTATGTGGACTCAGTCTGCTAGTTATGTCCAAAGCCCCTCTGAACACAGGAGCCTAGATAACCCTCACAGGTAAGCGACTTAGGGGCAAGGGTGGTATGAGAGTCCTGTTGGAGGCTGAGGATGCCTCCCAAATAGGTAGGGAAGATGGGAGACCAGGTGAGGAAGAAGCAGCAGGGAACTAAGGATACTTTCTAACATTTAGAGAAAGGAAAAGGGGTGCTAGAATAAACCAGCACATCATCCTTTTTTGTTCTTGTTTTAAGCCGTGTGCCCTTTTGGCCATGTTTTGTCCATAAATTTATGTGATGGTTCATTTCTGTCAACTAGTATACATGTTCATGTTTTGTACTTTTGGATAAAGTCTGTTAATCATTCATGCATTCCTAAATACTATATGTAATTCTAACTAACTATTTCTGTTTCATATTTGGCCCAATTTTTTTAACTCACTATTTGGGGGTAGAAATAAGACTAAAACTCAAAGGAAAGTAAAAGAGCATAAACCCAAGGCAAAAATAATTAAAACATGAGGAAAAAAACTGGGCATGACTTGCATGGATGATTAGGAAGGATAAAAAAAATTTTGAATCAAAATGTATAACTCAGTTGATTTCCTTTACTTCCACATTGAACACACAAACAAGGATGTGTCTTAAATGTAGAAACCTAACATTGAGTAGCATCTCTGGGTCACCTCAAATTTAAAATGAAATCTGTCCCTCACAATCAGAATGCATCACAGAGAACGAGCGAAGTGGGCAGCTGTACTGAGGGAATCAATGAAATTTCACTGGAGATGTGGCATTGTCAGCATTTTCAGATGGCCACCAACCTGCTAGAGATGGGAAAGGACCTTTAAGAGGACCTAGTGTTAGCAGCCTTCCACCTTTCTACTTATTTATCAACAGAGGAGATGGAAAGTTGGGACCAAAACCTGAATTAGAGTTTAAGGTACATCTGCCCTTCCTGAAGCACAAATTGCTAATAAAGTTTGGAATTTGTTAAACCATTAACTGCATTTCCTTCTTTTGGGTATCCTTTCAAGCTAAGCAGGAGTTCCTCAGGGCACATTAAGATAAAACCGAAAGAGCCCCTTAAAATAAATATAGTTCAAGACAAGAAGGTAAGGTATTATACAACCTATCATTTATTGGAATGCAGTCCCTTGCAAAGCTGCCATATAGTTAAGGTAATTATCTTACAGCACATTAAGTTTGAGACTGCATTCTATATTTAATAAATCTATATAAATAATGCCACTTTTAGTAAATTATCACTAAGTTTTTAACACAATATAAAACGCATGAATACAAAAAATTAGTTTTTTTTAAACTTAAATTTCCAGTTCTGCAATCTGGAACTAAGACCAATTCTTGTACTCTCACATAGTTAATTAGAAAAACATTAAAAATGAACAAAATGGTAATCTCACACAAAAAAAAGACTTTTATTTCTGAAAGAACTAGATCAAAGTATTGATCTAGTATGATTCACATGATAGTTTTTCCCCTTCTTAGATATCGACATCTACATACTCACTATTAAAGAAGCACAGAATAGCAAGACAGGTTACAAGCTCTGTAGACCAAAGCTTTGTTACTAAGAAGTAGTCTAGAATGACTGTAAAAATATTCACAAAATATTCACAGACTTCAAAATGACTCTATCTCTTGGTGGTTTGCTCTCCCAAGCAAAAAATACTATGCTATCAAGGAAACGTAAGCAGAAAGATTTTTCCATTGTGAACTACTTTAATTGGAATCATCACAGGTTCAAAACAAGGCCCAAATGCAGAGTCTATAGAATATTAATTTCTCAATAAGAAAGCACACGAGTTATGTGTAAATACACTTTTGGAACTGCCCTCCACACAAGTTTTGATTATTATTAAGTACCATTTATTAATTCATTCATCTATTTGTTCACTCAATAAATGTTTGCCAAACCCCTACCATATACCAGATGCTGAATGCAAAGACTACAAAAATATATGAGCCCAGTCTGCACCATAACTTTAGCAGGGGAGAGAGGGTTAGGATATGCCTAACATAACCAGAAATAAATAAGCAATATAATTTTTATACTCATGGTTTACTTCCAATATCAAATTTATGTAGAAAAGAAAGAGGCTGCCCTTTAAAAGAAAAAAAAAGTCAACAGATCAAAAGCATCATTAATCATTGTCTCTTTTAAATTAAAAGGTTCACAAAAAGGTGGGCACGAAACCAACGTGGGAAACAAATCACTCCCCTTGCTGAGTGAGGGTCAGAGTCTAAATGGGAGAGTCCTCGGTATTTACCCAGCTCATCTCCTGCGTAATGGATTCGGAGAAGAGATTTCCACTGGGGCTCTGATAATTTGAGGCTTGGCTTTTGCTTTTTAAAAATGACACCTGGGTGGTTACCCTAGTATTGTGACAGGTTTTAGAAATAAACCTTCCAAGCGTTCTCTCAATAGTTCTTGCTTTCCTGATTTGACCTAATAAACCATAAGCCACTGCAAAGGTACTTCATTAACGACTTTTTTGGATGGCCACTGGACTCCACTTGCAAACGGCTAGCCCATGTAAAGCAAATGCAAAATATGCCCATGTACCTGGGAAAGGACTTCTCACACAGTGACTGAAAGAGTTAAGGAAACCCCGAAAGAGACTCATTTAAAATCAGAACTATTTCAGCAAGGAGCATTCAGGGTCAGCATTTCCTACCCACCTTGAACTTCAGAACACTTCTATTCACACCCACACTAGTTGGAATAGGTCAAGGTGCAGGGAGAAAAAGCACTGAGTTTTCTGCTGTGTACACAGCACTGAGGGAACTCAGCCTTTGACAGAGTCAGACCTACCCATCCTGTGAAATATCATCCCAGAGGGATTAAAAAATGTTTAAAAACTAAAATAAAACAACAAAACCTAGCCTATGCTATACCATGAAAGCAAAGAATTTCAATAGCTGGTGAGAGGATGTAACCAGAGTTAGGATTTTGGGAACTGGGTTTTTATTGCTCTGTTGCTATTTATTGCAAACTTTGCTGTCTAATCAGGCTGGGGCCTCTTTTTAAAAGCTCACAATCTTATGGAATACCTATGACAATAGAGAGACAACTCCCCCCACCCCCGCCCATCCTTCCTCATACTTTACTCCTTTATTTATTTATTTTTTCTATTTATAAATAGATCTGTGTTAGAAAGAGCAAGGAGGGATAAAAACATGATTTGTACATTGCAACATTCATAGTGATAACACACACCATTTATTGAGTGTTTACCATGTTTTGGCACAGTGCTAAATGCTTCACACACCTTCTCAAACTCACCCTTCTTAAACTGCAGAGCAGATACTATTCTTGTTTCCCATTTTGAAGTTGAAAACTGAGGTCAAAAACTTTAGCTCTGCCTCCATGCTCGCCCTGGGCAGAGCTAACGTCAGACAGTGCAGGCGCATGGGGCAGGACGCTGGTAGTGCCCATGCGCTGTGCCAGAAAAGCTCCGACACAGTCGAGGGAGCTTCTGTGAGTGGGAAGATGGCCAAGCAGGTACCCAAGCCAAGCAGGTTCCCAAGCCAGTGCTGTTCCTGTGTCTGGGTAACATCTGTCAATTACCCGTTGCAAAAACAGTTTCAGAAAATTTGTAACTGATCAAAACATTTCAGATTACTGGAGAACAGACAGTGCAGCAACATCCACATATGAAATAGGAAACCCTCCTGATTATTGAGGGCAGAACTACATGAAGATGCATGGTATTCCCATGAATCACATTGCCTGGCAGGTTACCAAAGAAGGCATTGCCACATTTGATTATATACTCCAGGGGTCCCTAATCCCCGGGGCCACACAGCAGAAGGTGAGCAGAGGGCAAGCAAGCAGAGCTTCGTCTGTATTTGCAGCCGCTCCCCAGCACTAGCATCACTAACGCAGATCATTAGGCATTAGATTTTCATAGGAGCACCGGTCCCTGGTCCCCAAAAGGTTGGGGACCGTTGATATCCTCTGTGTGGATGAAAGCAACCTGAGAGATTCGACTAGAAAAAGTAATCAAGCTAAAAACAGCAAATCTAAAATTAAACTACTTGGGAGCTATGAGGCACAAAAACAACTTCTTATGGGAATGACTCCAACTTTGAGACTGTCTACCAGCAGTGTGTGAGGTGCCACAGAACCTTTTTGGAAAAGGTCTGCTAGCTGCATCCATCCTCCCTGCACTCTGCAGAAAGTGCTCCCTTTACAGTGTTTCTGCATCGCATGTTCAAGTGGAACAGTGTTCCATAGCTCAAGGCCAATGCTATTATTTCAGCCGACCTAATGTTTCATATCTTAAAAAATAATTGTAGATGGAAATCAGTTGCTGTGTTTCATAAAAGAATAAATATCTTTGACTCAGACAGTTTATGGGGCACATGAAGTGTTCTTAGACTACTTTGCTCCAGTTACAAATAATATCAGAGAATAACATGAAGTAAAACATCACTCTAAGGCCCAGGTCAACGTGTGAGATTTGTAAGTAATCTGCTCTACCTCTTTCCTAAGTTTGTGGACGACTTGAGCACAAACACCCTCTGTCTCCTGCACAATCTCTGTATGCCAGTGCCTTCTATTGAGTTAAGTGGCCCCGTCCATAGGAGCTCACAGTCTAGATGAGACATATTAATTCACATACACTCGTTGTGCACATTTGTATATTTAAAAAATAGAAAAGAGAAAGATTTATGGAATTAATCTTTAGCACCTTTAATACTTCCTAGTTTCTATCTATCTAGTTTATTTCATAAGGAAGTTATCTTATTTGCTCCCATTTGAGCTATTTTGCCTCTGGAAGTTTAATTATGCCCAGAAAGAAGGACACTGTATGCTGGTTTATCGTACTGTCAGTTTGAGGAATGTGTCTGCTTTTAGATACGTATATAACCCCAATGTCAAATATTAATTAGCTTAGGTGAAAAAAATAATTAAAATTTGGAAAAAGTTCTCATATGTTGGAATGCTTTAATATTGATATGGTAATAAGTATTCTTTCATCAGTGCTTGATGAAAGAATATAGGTAATTTCTGTATACTTTGGGATAACTAATCTAAAATTCATATGGCTATATGTAAGAAAAGGATGTTTTCAAAATAAACTGGGGAAATTATAAAAATATAACTAAGAAAAAAAATAGGGAAAAGCTGAAAGCTTTTCCTCTAAGATCATGAACAAGACAAGGATGCCCACTATCACCACTTCTATTCAACATAATATTGGAAATCCTAGTCACAGTAATCAGACAAGAAAAAGAGATAAAAAGCATCCACATCAGAAAAAAAGAAGTAAAACTTATTATTTGCAGATGACATGATATTATACATAAAATCCAAAAGACACCACCAAAAAACTATTAGAATAAATGAAGTCAGTAAAGTTGCCAAATACAAAATCAGTTTACAGAAATTGCTGCATTTCTATACACGAATAACAAATGATCAAGAGGAGAAATTAAGAAAACAATCCCATTTATAATTGCTCAAAAAAGCATAAAATTACCTAGAAATCAATTTAACCAAAAAGGCGAAAGACTTGTACTCTGAAAACAATAAGACACTGAAGAAAGAAGCTGAAGAAGACACCAAAAAATACAAGGATATACTATGTTCGTGGACTGGAATAATTAATATCATTAAAATGTCCATATTACCCAAAGCAATATAGCTTCAAATCAATCTCTATTAAAATACCAATTGCATTCTTCTCAGAACTAGAACTAATCCTAAAATTCATATGGACCCACAAAAGACCAAATAGCCAAATAAAATAAAATAAAATAAAATAAAAATTTTTTTTGAGAAAGAACAAAGTGGGAGATATCATGCTCCCCAATTTCAAACTATACTACAAAACTACAATAATCAAAATAGTATGATACTGGGATAAAATTACATATTTTTCAATGGAACAGAATAGAGAGCCCAGAAATAAATCCTTGTTTATATGGCCAATTAATCTATAACAAAGGAGGCAAGGATATACAATGAAGTAAAAACAGTCTACTCAATAAGTAGTATTGGGAAAATTGGACAGATACATAGAAAAGAATGAAACTGGACTACTATCTTACACCACATTCAGAGATAAACTCAAAATGGATTAAAGACTCAAATATAAGACCCAAACCCATAAAAGTCCTAGAAGAAAACATAAGCAGTAAACTAAGGCAGTATCTTTTGGATATGTCTCCTCGGGTAAGGGTAACAAAAGAGAAACAAATGAGACTCTGTCAAACTGAAATGTTTTGCAGAGTGAAGGAAACCAACAAAATGAAAAGATAGCCTACTGAATGGAAGAAGATATTTCCCAATGATACATCCAATAACAGGTTATCTCCAAAAAATATAAGGAACTCATACGACACCAAAAACAAAACAAAACAAAACAAAAAATAATCCAATTTAAAATGGGCAGAGGACGTGAATAGATTTTTCCAACGAGGACAAACAGATGGACAACAGACATATGAAAAGATGCTTGACATCACTAATCATCAGAGAAATGCAAATTAAAACCACAATGTGATATCACCTTACACCTGTCAGAATGGCTCTCACCAAAAAAAATCAACAAACAACAAGTGCTGGTGAAGATGTGGAGAAAAGAGAACCTTTGTATACTATTGGTGGGACTGTAAATTGCGATAGCCACTATAAGACACAATATGCAGATTCCTCAGAAAACTAAAAGTAGATCTACCATGTGACCCAACGTTTCATTCCTGGGTTATTTATCCAAAGAAAATAAAACATTAATTCGAAAAGATATGTGCCCCTCTATGTTCACTGCAGTATTATGTACAATAGCCAAGATATAGATGGAAGCAACCTATGAATATATCAATAGATGAACTGATAAAAAAGATACGGTATAGACATACACAATGGAATACTGTATGATTACACTGATATGTGGAATCTATTTTTTAAAAAACAAGAATGAATAAACAGAACAAAACAGAAACAGATCATATATAGAGAGAATAAGCTGATGATTGCCAAAGGGGAGAGAGTTGGAGAATGAGAAGAAATTTTTTTTTAAGTTTTTAAATTGCAAAAAACCACCCAAACAACAACAAAAAATACCTACAGCACAGTAGACCTCACTATTTGCTTATCCAATTATCAGCTGCCCTTCTTCCTCAGCTCCAGGATTCCAATTTTGTTTGGGTAGCAATGTATTCAATTAAAACACTCATGGTTTCAGGCTCTCTTGTCACTGGGAGTAGCCCTAAACATGGTCCTGGGTGATAAGCTATAGACAAATGTCCAAAAGAACAGCAAAAGTAAGAAGGCAAATCTGGGAAGACATATTTCATTTTACAAAGAAGCAAAATCCAGAGAAAAGAAACATCTTTGTCTTTTGCTCTTTCACTTCCTTCCTGCCTGGAAACACACTTTTGATGTCTAAAGGTACAGGGGCGACCTTGTGACCATTAGACCGAAAAACCATATGCTAAAGATGGTGCTCCATCTTGGAGGTCTCGCTGGGGTAGTTGGGCTAGCACCAGCCCTGAGGGCCAACTTCTAGACTTATTGTCTTGTTAAACAGAAATGACCACTATCCCCATTTAATTAAGCCAGGGAACTACCAACTATGGTCTGTGGGTCAAACTTGGAGCTTGTTTGCCTATAGTTTTACTGGAACATAGCCATGTCCGTTGATTTAAGCATTGTCTATGGCTGCTTTCATGCTACAACAGCAGAGTCGGGTAGTTGTGACAGAGACTGTATGGCTTGCAAAAGACTAAAACATTTACTGTCAGGCTCTTTATAAAAAGAGTTTGCCAACCCCCGGATTAAGTTACTGTAGTCAGGTTTCTGCTCTGTGCTTCCAAATTCAATCCTAATTGAAATATAGCCAGTCATGGAAAACTCCTAGTAAGTAAAAAATAAAAATGCTTGTACTTCCTACTCAATAAATATTCAACAAATGTGTTTATCAAGTCCTACTATGTGCCAGGTCCTTTGTGATCTACTACACATAGAAAAGTGAACACTGTCCCTGACCTTCAGGAACTTGAAATCTTTGTAGATAGTCACATGTTACAAGAATAGCTCCAGAAATAATCACTTGTAAGTGCTAGGGAAAAATATAGGATGCTATATAAACATATAAGCAGGGAGCCTAACATAAACTGGGTTAGAGAAATCATCTCTGAAAAAGTTAGTTACCTATGTTTCTACATAAATCTTCTCCACCTACCCAGCTCCTAGTGACATATAAGCTATTCCTTGGTGGAGATTTAGTCCTTTCTCAATGCTCCACTACAAAACTAATGATAACCAGCTTAAGCACACCCAAAGGAAACCCAGTTTCTGAGAAGGCACCTATCTAGAAAAATACCATTCAGCAATTTTAACATTTCCATATGACTATGAGTTATAGAGATACTTCCGAGGGGCAAAAATATTTGGGCTTCTACATTCAATAGATAATTTAATTCTTAATGCAATTTTTGCATCAGTGGCCCATAATCAAACCAACCATGACTGTCATCTTATTATGGACATCCAAGAGTCCTCAAGAATTGCCCTGAACTAACTTCTAGAGAGAAGAAAACTACTGTGCTCTGAAAGAAAAGCAAACAAAAGTGATGTTTTTCAAAACACGTGAATTCAAAAGACCCATGGAATATTTATGGTAAAGTGCTAACGAATATAAAATCCGTAATTTCAGCATGTAGTCAAATGAGGATAAAAAATGCAAGACTCAAAATCTTGACGTCGGGAATAGAGAGCCATGAATGACCTTCTAGAGTAATTCGTTCAATCCTGAAGTCCTAACAGGTCCAAAAACACTTAGAAGGGATCTGACTGAATTCTCTAACTGCACTGGCACCTGTCCCTCATTCCTCTTCAGCCGGTTTGTTGAACACTGTATTGGAGGCAAGGAAGTTCCCAGTGTTCTCATCATCAGCCTTCAACTCCTGATTCCTGAGCACAAAACTGTTCATTAAACAGCTATCACACTGTAGTTCAGTTAGATGTACAGAATTATGTAATAATAGTCCTTTATTAGGGTATCTGAACAATATGAAAAGTAACTAACATTTTATGTACTAGGTCCGTTCTGTTGCTTTTATATTTACTTATTATTGTATTAATTTGCATCAAAATTTACTCTTTTGAATTTGAGTGCAATTTCCCCAATTTTATAGATGAGGAAAGAGAAGCTCAGAGAGGTGAAGTGGCTTGCACAAGATCACGAAGAGAGAAAGCAGGTGAGCTGGGATGAAGACCCAGTTCATCTGATTCTAGAGACTGCATTCCTTACCACTTATACATTCAGAAGCTCCCTCCCTAAGCTTCTGGGCAAGAGGGCTCTACAACGTGAGGTATGAGCTCCAATTCCAGGAATCTAAATGTGGCAGGCAAGGAAACAGAGAAAGAGAAAACAACAAATTCTGCCTTCTTATCTCTCTCCAGAAATTTCTGGTCTGCTTCTCTTTGGTCTAACAACAACAACAACAACAACTTTGGCCAAAAACAACACCATAAGCCAAATTTATTGAGACTGTGTTAACACTGTTATAGATACCTGCCACAACTGAGCAATGAGAAATTGGTTGAGAGACAACACACAGAATACGGGAAAAGAGAAAGGATAATTCTGCTTCCTTGAAATCAAAGACCTAAGAACTGAACAAAAGCATGGCTTTGAGTTCCAGAAATCCCTTGGTAGTAAGCCCTGAGGCAAATCCATTTTCAGAACAGCAGCACCCACTGCTAATATTCACTCATCCATTAGCTCACCTCCAGTCCTGGAAAGCCAACTAGAAGGTTTTCCTCTAGGAAAAAAACAGCTAGATGTGAGACAGAGACATCTAAGCAACTAGCTGACTTGACAAATAAGCTGTCTGTCTCTGTCTCTCAAAGAGGCAAAGAACAGAAAACATGGAACACTGCAGAAAAGGAAAAGACTCAGGCTTCCCAGGCTGGCTATAGCCCCATTAACCTGTGAGCTTGTTAATGGCACAATGATGATTTACAGCAACAAGCATGAACACATGAACAGTTGGCCTGACTCCAAAAGAACTGATAAAGTACGAAAGAAACTAAGAACAAAGTGACAAACACATGAACATAAACCTCATCAAAATCACGTAGGAGGGAGTGAAAAGCGAAGGTTGCATTTCAGGCATCAAAAGGTAGGAGCTCCTTTTGCACCTCAGGAAACAGGTGAGGGCACCAAAAGTTGAGAACAAGCCTCCAAAGTGCAAGAGGTCACGTGGAGAGAATAACACGAATATTATCTGGGCCAACAATGAGGCATAGAGCACGGGGCTGGTTCCAAAACCCATCAAATGGTGGCTTCGATTTTTACAATGGGAAAGAATCCATTAGGGCTTTAAGGGCAGACACTGAGCCAGAAGAACAAACAAGTGAGGAGGAAAGGAAGAAAGTAGCACGTAAGTTTTCTAGAAACGTGACAACCGTCAGGGAAGGTAAACAAGTCATCTAGCCTATGACTCACATCCACAAAAGGTCACAAATTTAGACTTCTAATGCGCTCTTGAAATCAAATTTAACTTCCAGTCACAGAAACAGAATGACAGGATTGAATTTAATCCTTCATCAAAGAACTTTAACCTTCAGCTCCATTCTTGGATCATAGAACCTAAATATATCAGAAGTAGTATTTTGGATAAATCATGTGAGTCACACTACCATATTGCATTATATGTTGTGGGTGTGAAACATTAACTTATTTAAGGTTAATTTTGAAAAGACACCATAAATTTCATAAAGCTGTTTTGTGTTGCACTTCACAAGCCTTGAAGCAATGGAAGTGGCCCAGGTCTCTCCTGGCTTCTGAGAGGTACTTCTTTTATAAATGCATGTGAAAAAGACTGAATATTAGATAATCTTAGAAGAGTTTAAAGGAATGTTTTATAGATCCAGATTGAAAAGGATCCAAAAGGAAAACCAAAGGTAAGAGACCAATGTCTAGATAGATCTTCTTGGAGTAACAAAGTAAAGTCACAGAAAGACACGAGTGTTGTGCCCAAGATGGCTGCAAGGTGACTGAGAGCAAAACTGCATGAAAATGAAAATGCCAGAAAGGTAGATCACTTTGCTGATGTGCAGGGTGGAAATCAACAACTATTGTATAAGGAAGGACAAGGTCATGCAGCTAAAAGCAAGAATAGAAATACAATTTGCAAAAGAGACAATAGGTAAGGGCGGGGGGCGGGGCGGGGTATAATTGTAAAAGACAAAAGAAGTCAAACCTGGCAAATATTACTACTTCTGGTAGACAGGGCTAACAGATTGCTTAAAAATGCCTATAATTTAATAATTTTGAAATGATTTCAGCTTCTAAATTGCCATCAACTAGATGAAGGAGGCAGAAAATAATTCTAAAAGTCAGATAGTCACATCAAGGACATAAAACTAAGTATCCTGAGGTGCTTGAGAGCTGACAAATGTTATTTCAGAGATTGCAAGCAGCAGAAAATGCCCCCAGAAGACTGGGAAAGCGGGGGATAATGAAGCACCCCTCAAAAAATGATGAGCCCAATAATTCAAATGGATCTTCTTCCCTTCATACCAGGGGAGACACTGAGAGGAAATAATCTTTTTTACCATCTCTCTGAAAAGAACAAGTTACTAGGCAACGACCAACATGGTTTTCTGAAGACACACCATGTGCCAGCCCCTCTAACCCAGTGACAAGTCAGGTAGATAAGGGGAAATAAGAGATGTAATCTGATAGTCTCATCAGCGAGCAAGGAAGATGTGAGTCAGCATGCCACACCCATGGGGCAGTTATCACTGGTGCGCTGTCAACCTGGGGACGCCTAAGGAGTGATGTTCCACAGGTGTCCACCTTCCCACCAGGATTATTTAATATTTCTATCAATGAAAACCAGTTGAGCTTCCTGTGCCCGGTGAACCAGCCTGCAATCAAATCCCAGGGTCGCCGTATCGCCATCCTATATCACTACTTTTATTACCTAAGATGAAGTCCTGTGTTTCATCTCTGCAGAGTGAAGACAAAAATCTGGGAAGGTAACTGAATGCAGAGAGATGGAAACTCACTCTGTAGCTGCACTATCCAAGCAGACCCCTCCTGGGCTGACTGTGACTCAGAGTGGTTTTTTGTTTTTCATTTAATGGCACATGAAGGTGTACACAGACTTCAAGGAAGACGGCACAAAACAATCCTAGGAGGCCTCCAACTCAGAGTGGGCTCCAGGAAGGCTGGGAAAATCTCAGTTTGGAGTTACTCTATAGGTCTTCAACTGCAAAGATTATCTCCAAAAGATTAACTTTTAGAGATCTAGTTCTGATTGTCATCTCTAGACTGCTATTTCTGAAGAAGCAGCTGACCCCAACCCAAAATTGCCAGGAAACAAACAAATTATGCCTCAAGTGCTCTAGGAAAGTAGCAATGAGATCACTTAATTAGGCTGGAAAAAAGAAACTGCAAAACTAAATGTAATGCATATTCATCTACACCTGAATTAAAAATAAAATTCCACCATTAAAAGGATTTTCAAAATGTTAGGTCCAAGAATATGGCCATATGGTTCCATACTAAGAAACCCAGTCGATCGGTTTTATTAATAAGACTCCCTTGCTTCTAAGTCCTACACTATAAACATTTACAAATTTCATCTCAGCATTTGTACTAAACAATATTCATTAAGAATCTTGCCAAAGTGCAACATGTAAGTAAATCAAACCTTTGATGCTCTATTTTGCAAATTTCATGGGCCACTAGGGATAATTAAAAGGGCAATTATATAAAGTTGGTGCAGTTTTGAGAAACAAATGACATTTTCTGCTTTAAAGCACTTGATAATTTGGATTTTGCTATTAGGGCCATCACGTGTACTGTTACAGACAGGCAGACAAATAAACAATAAATGCTCCTTAACAGCCTCTAATGATTGTTTTTGCCCACTGATATCACTCACCATTCCAGTCCATAAATCATATGCTAAGTGATTAAGGTAAAGATAATGAAAAAGTATTAGAAGCCATTAAGCCGGGGGCGGGGGTGGGGTGGGGAGGTGG
>NW_006440638.1:9415153-9424006 GCF_000325575.1 Pteropus alecto | reverse complement strand
AGGTGGGAGGGTGGAAAGAGGCAAGGCTAAAAGCATTGATTTCTTCTGTGCTTTTCGCAAAGACATCCAGCAAAGTCTGAGATTCCAAATGTTACAGTGGGGCTGAGTTTGTCCCAGTGTTTAACCACTGCTCTGAAGCCAGCAAAGTACATTACAGCTCATGAAAAATACAGCGAAGAAACTGCTAGTGGCAGAAGCATTTAACTTCCTTGTTAGCAGCCTCCCCCAAGTGGCACTTTTTCACCGGCAAGTTGTTTATTATGTTCCGTGCCAGGCAAAACTGATTAAATGGGGCTCTTAAGAATCAAAGCGTTATAAATTCATGGAAATACAGCAAGCAATAAATTCCATGGAATTAAAAGCTTACTAGTGCTATTAGCATTTCAGGGTGTTTGAATTGTTAATACTGATGTGCAAAAACGATGTGCCTCTAAGACAAGGCAGACCAAGGCGACAGAGGCAAGCAGCTCAGAATTTTTTTTTTTTTTATCAGAGTGGCAGTGAGACTTGGCAGTTGTTATAGCCACAAGAATGGAGGAGGGGAGTAATTATCTCCATAAAATTCTCATCAGCCCTAAAATGTCAATCCCACCCCAGAAGACAGAAAGCACCAAATAAAGGTTTACACGCAGAGAAAAACAAGAGTAAAAATATTATGCAAAGGATTTATGTTTTTAGTGAATGGAAATTCCACCTTAACAAATAAGAGGGATAAAAGTTTTATCTTGTTACCAAAGTGTTGTGACACCATTGATTTTGGTTTTCTTTCAGGGCAGGTTATCCCAGGTCAGGTCCCAAGAAAAGTTATTAAGTAGGGTTGGGCTCATTGGTGAGGTGGCCAATAAATTTCTCTGGATTGTCATGTTTCATCTTTGATCTTTTCTGGGGGTTTGTCGGGTGTTATTCTAAAGTGACATGGGGTGAAAAAAATCAATTATCATGCCATTAGACAAGTGATATCCTCCCAAGTACAAGATAGAAAGTAGTAATTCTATTGCACCCATCTACTTTCTAATAGAACGCATCTGAGGATCACTCCTAGACAAATACAAATGTAGAAGAGAGAAAAAAAATGATTAGTACTTCTTAATGACTTGGATATTTTTGAAAAAAAAAAAAGTGTGAGAATATACTTCAATTCTTTTTAAAAGAAAGAATTACTGTCCACAAATAGTGTGATCGATTGAAAACACAATTTAAGAGAAAACGCATTCTTAAATTTAGAATTAACAAAATTCAGGAAAAAAGGCAATCTAAATCTGTCAATCTAGACAGATATCCAAAACATCTATTCATCCATTCCAGAGCTAGCAAAAATTTACCATTTTCTAACATATCAAGAAAACCTAGTTCCTTTACAAAAGAACAACACAAGTAACAGAATCTACTGGTAGATCACTGGTACATGTGATTATCTCTGGGGCTATGTTCCACATGTGGATATAACATTTGTAGCCACTGAAGCCGTCTGTTTCTTCCCCATGGAGAGACAGAGCCTGCTCATGTACCAAAAAATAGAACGGAGACAAAGAGGAAAATCCTTACAGAGACACACGTGCATCCAGTAATGTGCTGCCACACCTGGCTTAGGTCCAAAGCCATGCATTGTTATAGAAGCGACATTGCATAGGGTGTCAGGATGGTTAACGCTGCTGTTCAAAAACAGTTTTGCCTCTAAGACAAGACCTACTATGTGTAGGACACTGACAGGGAAGATGAATAAATATGACATTTTTCTTATACTCAAGAAAGCTTAAGACTGTCACTGGGGAAATGATTACAAAGCACCTATTACATATTCTAAATCAGGATTCAAAAGATTCTTAAAAGACAGGTTCCCTATCCATTGGGATTTTAGAGTGACTTTAAGATAAGGCATACACCCCAAAAATAACCCCTGAACAAGGCAGTATTATATCAACATTCTATACACATAGAATAATGGTTTTTATATGTATGCAATAGAGTCTCTGATTACAGGAGAGTGAGGAATAAAACCCTGATAGATAGATCACTGGAGAAAATTTATATAACAATCAAAATGAAAAATAATATGCACAACTTGTTCTTGGCAGCGGCCTCTGCGTTATGGGTGCGTCAACCGTACTGTCCATATGAGGCTACGTAGAGGGCCACATCCAACAGCTGTGAACATAACCAATGTGCTTCTTGCCCCCAGGGGTCGCTCAGTACGTAAGGGGTGCGACAAGCAGCAGAAGGTGGCCTCAACAGCCGTAGAGAAGACCTGGAAGTTTCCGCAACTGTGTCCAACACTTACATCCCATCACCCTTCTCTAGTCTCCTCACACAGGTCTCAGGTGCCTCATTCCCCCTGAAAGCTAGAAATTCCCATCTTAGTCCTTCATTCTCACTGACCAACAACCTTTAATATCAAGGAGCTGTATTCAAGAGTCAGCTGAAGAGAAGACATTTATATTGTTCGCTTTGGATAACTGAGATGAAGAGCTCTTATTAATGGGTCACCTCGGTGCATTTTTTGACTAGAGTCTGGAATCACTGGAGAGCACTGAGGTCTTCCCACTGTTCTTGCTGATATTCTTTCCAGAACTGCTAGAGAAGAGCTCAGTTCTAGTGTATTTCTGGATATGGAGACAACTGTCTTGTGTCTTGTGGCCATGGTTTCCTTGGTTTGGTGAAGCAGCACCTACGGAAAGGAAGTCACTCTGCACCACTCCCCTTTCTCGCTAAATGCAAATTATATGCATTTCTTGATAAATGCAAAAATAACAAGAGGCCTCACATCCAGTGTGCACTCGTCCTCCCCTTTAGTGTTCAGTCCTCTCTGTTGCACAATGAGCAGAGGTGATAAGGTGCACTTCCTTTTGGTTTCATGTGGCCCACCTAAGAGCAGCCAGGTTCAGGTCTGTGGGAGGGATTAGGAAGGGGCTCCGTGGGTCCAAGACTGGGCCATGTGCTCAACTCAGAGTCCAAGAATTACATGCAGTGAGGTGCTGGGAAGAGGCAAGTCCAAATAACAAGCACATGATGATCTGCTTTCCACTCATCACTATTCTCCTTTATACAGGTCTAGCTTATGTGATACAGTGTCACCTGACCCTAACGCCATTTTAACAAAATTTGACTCCAACCTGTAATACATGTCCAAGCCCTCTTTCTTCCTCCTTACTACCTTAACCATAAATCAAGCTGCCCTTCCTCCCTCCTCTAATCATCTCATCTTTTGTCAGGTTCAAGACTACTGCATTATGTTTCGAGCACAAAAGTTGGCTGACATTTTCATGCTGTACCCACCCCCCTTCAGCCTTCCTTGAATGCATCCCTAGGCTGGCTCCATTATTTAAGTACCTGGGAACAAAGTTTCTGATGACAGTCTGTCCTTGGAACATGACCCTTTTGCTAATGGGGGAGTACGGCTTGGAAATAGGGCACTAATTGTGCAGCCCAGACAATGAGCAAAAAAAAAGAGACTGGGGAAAGGAGCAAAGTAAATAACAATATGAAGTAATACATGTGCTTGCCAAAGAAATGCAAAGAAATAAAATGCCCTAATATTCTGAGAACCAAGTAATTACCTTGGCAGGTCTGGTCATGGAGGGAGGCTACAAGCTGAGGGGAGGATGGTGCACAGGCCATTATGAAGACTGATAAACAGAACTCGATGAAAATTAAAATTGTTTCCTTCTGCTCTTCTCACACTGGAATGCCTTCGCCCTACTCCTCTGACCTGTCCGCATGACACTGAAGTAACTCCAGTGTCACTGTTCTCACGAATCTCCCGCTAATATTCCCAGGTAGAGATGAGCCCTCCCTAGAGTTCTTTTGAGTCTCGTTGAGTCTAATATTTCACATAAAAAAGGATTTCCATATTAGCTTCTATACCTTCTCTAACATGCTGTGAGCTCCCTAAGAGTTGCAGAAATATTTTACTCGTCTTAGTGTTCTCAGGCCTACAGAACCTAGAATATAGTAGGAGATTGGGGTTTATCAATTTTAACTGAATTGCAAACAGAAACAGAAGATAGAGATAAGTGAAAGCTGACCCTCAAGGCCTTCCAAGAAGCACGAGGCCAAGGCAAGTCTGAGAGCAAATGCTTGAGGGCTCAGACATGAAGTAAGACCCTCCCTGCTGCCCTTGGAGCTGAGAAGTGGCAAGGATGAAGCTGCTGGAGCTACTCACCACCAGGAAGGTTGTCTCATTAGAAATGGGGTCAACACAGAAGAGAGTGGGGAGCAGAAATGTAAAGATGGGGCTTTAGGGTTTACCTTGAGTCCAGCCAGACCTATACTTGACCTATTCAGGTACATATCAAAAAAGTTTCTTTTTGCTTGAGCCAGCATGGGCTGAGTCTTATACAACATGCGACTAAGAAAAAGGTTCTAGATGATACACAGATAATGGAAGTCGATCAAATAAATTAGCATTACACAGGAGACGAGCCACACAAATTCGATTCGGGAGTCCAAAGTGAAGACTTGGTTGATCTGGGCTGAATCAACTGTTTCTTATCACAAGGTTCTGAAATCAATCAGCAATTTCACCTGATTTTCGCATTTACGAAAAGCAAAGATTTAAAAGTGAGTTCATCAGAATCCAGTATCTGATCATTTTTTTGTCGGGGCTTGCTTGCTTGCTGCCTTGGGTAATAACTGTTCACTCTCTGAAACCCTAGCACAACTATGCTCAAACAGCTATTATACTCATACGTGTATAATCCGACAGCCCAAATGGGTAAATGGGGCAAATGAATTCCATCCCCACCAATTACCTGTTGCCCCTCCCAAAGGCAACCATCGTTAGCAGTGTCTTGTCTCTTCCAAAAATCTTCTAAACATGTGCTTTGAATGTATATTTATTTTTTCCTCCTTCTACCCAAACAGTAGTATATTTAACCACTTGGTGACTTAATATATACTGGAGATATTACCACATCAGCACATATGGGTCTGTTCTCTTTTTCAATAGCTGCACAGCAGTGCCCCTACCCCACCCCAGGGTGGGGTAGGGGCACTGCTACCCCATTCCCTCCTGCCAGACATTTAGAGAATTTTGTTGCTTTTGCTCCCACAAACAATGCTGCAAGTTATATCCCTGTACACAGGCTTTTTATCAGCTGGGTGAATATACATGTTTGAAAGCAACAGCTGTTTTCTGCATTTGTGAACTAAGAGTCAACAACCTTACCAGCTAGAAAAATAAACCCCCATTACCTTTCACATACCCTATACCTGGGCTTCCTTTTTACTGGCATCTTTCTGATAGGATCAGATGATTGGATGCCCTTGATGGACATTGTAAACAAAAGAGAGAGGCACGATTCTGGGGTATCAGCTGTTATCTACTACAGCAGAACCCAAACAACCCGGTAAAATATTCCCACCACCACCCTTTTTTAAAAGGCCACATCTTAAAGGCCTATGAGAAAAATGATTTGAGTCTACACCTGATGGTATACCTACGGCTTCGGGTACATCCCACACCAGTGGACTTCCAGGCAGCACGGTAATCACAAGCCTCTATTCCCGGAAGCTGGAGGAGTTCCCCAGCCTCTCACACACTATCTTTTCTTCATTTTTCCCCTGTCCTTTCCCATCTTTAACATATCCTGGAGCATTCTTTCAGCCTGTTTTCCTCCAGTCTAATTATTCTTTAATTTTAAATAATATAATAACTTTGACATTTTCATTTATAGTTAAACCTTGCTAATTTACACAAATGATGGGTAGAAAGCATAAATTAACAAGCCTGAAAAATCATCAAAACAACAAAGCCAATGATTAAAAAGAAATCAAATTGCTGCATTATGAAATACACATTTATTCTCATAAGCAAATTCCACGGACTCATGAGGAAGTACAGAACAGTGATGCTTGGCTGCTTTCTACCGTCCTCTCTTTTCTAAGCTGTAGGGTTACTTTCTTTTCACGGTCTCTAGCAATTATGTTTTCTGAACAAAATATCAAAGCACTTGGTAAGACTAAGTCTTTCTGAGTAACTTCGAGGTTCAAAAGGCAATCTATGAACTCAGTTTTGCTGCTGTAAGAATTTCTAGGCTCTCTAATTACAGGAAAGAAAAAATACACTGTCTTTGTACATTCAGGCTGCCATAAGAGAATACCATAGACTGGTGGCTTACACACAACAGGGATTTATTTCTCACAGTTCTGGAAGCTGAGAATTCTAAGGGCAAGGCATGAGCAGATTAGGTGTCTGGTGAGAGCCCACTTCCTGGTTCACAGAGGGTCATCTTTGTCTGTGTCCTTTCAAAGCAGAAAGGGGTAAGGGAGCTCTCTGGGGCCCCTTTTAAAGGGCACAAATCCCATTCCAGAGGGTTCCACCCTCATGGCCCAATCACCTCCCAAAAGGCCCCCCTCCAAACACAGTAATTTTGAGATTTAACATATGAATTAGGTGGGGGGAGACACAAACATTCAGTATTTAGCATATATGAAAAGTAGTTCCATCCTTAAAAACCTAAGATGTATCCAATCCAATCTCTTTTATCTTTTTATTCCATACTAGGGCTCTCCCAAAAACTAACTCGGCCAAAGTACTTCCATCCAGAGATGTTCATATCAGAAATCGAGGTGTCATCTTTAACAACTCCCTCTCTCTCACATCATTTACTCAATCTATCGGTGATCATTGCCTAATTTTAACGCCTAAATAATTTCTTAAAGTCTTTCTTTCCGTGCTTGTCCAGCATCAATATCACAGGACAAATTACAGTCTCCTCTAGCTTTGTTTGCTGCAGTAGCTTCCCGCCACGTTCATCTGTCCTATACAGCTTCTTCCGTCGCCTCCTCACACACCAGGCTTCAGCCACACTGGCTTTCTTTCACTTCTTTAAGCATGTCACAAAGTCGACTTTGCACTAGCGGTTCCTACATGGAATGCACTTCCCTGATCCATGTCCAGCTTCATCTTTTTATCTCAACTTACCTCCGCAGGCACACTTTTCCTGACAATCCAACAGTCTAATGTGGCCACTCACCTATTCATCCACTCTCTACTACACCATTATTTTAGTTCGCTGCCTAGCAAATTAAATCTGACACTGCTCTAGTTTATTTATTTGCTTATTTCCTCTCTCTTAAGGTCATAAGAGTGAGAATTTATTCTGTATCATAGAGTGCTCTATCCTTAGGACCTTGAATTGTGCTTGGCATGTGGAAAGTTGCAGTAGGTTGTCCCCAAAGTTGGCTGACAACCATTCCTCCCTTTCTTGTATGCGCATACCCAGCAAGAGGGTGGAAATCACTCTCTCCTCTTCTTGGGTGTGGGCTGGCCATGTGACATACTTTGACAAATGGAATGGAGTGAAGTGTTGCTGTCAGTTGTGGGCCTAGGCCTCAAGAAATCTGAGTTTCCTGTCACACTAAGTCTACCATGCTGAATAAGTCAAGCAGGGAACCAAGTCAAGGCCAGCATCAACTGCCAAATATGTAACTGAAGCCATCTTGGAAGTCTCAGCCACAGCTAAGCTTCCAGATCAATGCATTCATGTGACCTAAGCCAATGCCATGCTCATGCTGAGCAGAGGAAAACCACCCCTGCTAAGCCCTGCCCAAATAGAAGAATCTCACACCAATGGCTGTTGTTTTAAGCAGCTAAGTTTCAGTGCAGTTTGTGAAACAGCAATAAGTGAAACAAAGGTGCTTATTATTTAAGAGTCAATGACTACCCTCTCTACTAGGTTTTCTATATCTATTACCCACTCGCTCCAGGAATTCTTAACTTCACAGAGTGATTTTGCCAAAATGCAAATCTGATCATGTTCTCCCACTCCATCCCGCACATCCCCACCACACATACACACACACATACACACACACTGTTTTAGAAGCACACATCTAAATCCATGTTTATTTTGCCTGCAACCTATATGTATCCTTGGCCACATACTCATTCTGGCACCTTCTACACGTGTTAAGTCCCTTCAACACACCATAGCCCACGCCAACACAGGGGACTGTTGTTTCTTCTCTTTGTGCCCCTCCCCCATTTACATTTTATCTCTCTCCAGATCCTCATTTTAAACATCATTTCCCCTGGAAGCCTTCCCTGACCTCCCTGTCTAGGGCAAATCCCCCAACTGTATGCTCTCAAAGAACCACGTATCTCCATTTCTAGTCCTTGTCAGGTCAACCTTTATCAGCCTTCATTAGTCTGTGAGCTGCATGAGGCCTCAGTCATGTATTTGGGGGCTCACTACTATAAATGAAGCAAAGAACACTGTGGATGGCACAGAGGAGAAACTCAAATATTTGCTGGAGCAGTGAATAAATGAACAGAGTGGTCACTCTGACTGCCTACTTCAAATCCTGGCCATATCATATACTAAGATGTGACCTTGGGCATGCTGGATGAATAGCTGGCCTCCTCTCTGTGCTCGTCTTCCTTTATCTGGGAAAAACAGTTGCATTTATCTCACAACCAGGTTTCCTGTAGTTTAAATGAAATTACACATAAGAGCACTCAGTCCAGTGTCTGACACACAGCAAGCATTTAATAGTTAGCTATCATTATCATCATCATTGACTATTATTCCTTTTTCTCATTATAAGAAAAGTCCTAAATTGCAAAATAATAGGTTTCCTCTCTGATGTTCTAACGTCTTTTTTCTTTTATGAGCATAGAACCCCTGTACTTTATACTAAGCAAAGATGGCCCATGGCATCTCATTGCCAAGATGGCTTCCTAGAGAAGCTATCTAGACTGCCTTCAACATAGTCTTTAGAAGAGCTGATCTGGGAAGCAATCTGATTAAACAAATTCCCAACAAATAAAATAACAATTAAATATCCAGCCGTCCCTTCTTAAATCTCTTGGAGGCATTTAATGGGGATACTTGTTACTGCTGATAGAGATAT
>NW_006440638.1:9378305-9415105 GCF_000325575.1 Pteropus alecto | reverse complement strand
ATAAAATTTTCAAAATATCTCAAATATATATTAAAATCTATCTACCTACCGATCTAAATCTCAAGTACATATACCTTTTCACCTAGAATTTCTCATTCTGATAATTTGCCACAAGTCAGTGTTTCTCAACTGGGGTGATTTCGTCCTTGCGGGGGACACGTGGCAATGTCTGAGGATGTTTTGGTTATCATCCCTAAGGTGGGACGGGGAGTACTACTAGCATTTTGTGGGTAGAAGCCAGGGATACTGCTAAAAATCCTTTGTTGCATAACAATCTCCCACAACAAAGAAGTATCCAATGCTCTGGTTGAGAAGCCCTGTCCTAAGGTAATAATCAGACAGATTTGCAAAGATGAGTATACAAACTTGTTCACCAGCATTGTTGTGTACCACCTTGCATAGCCAACAAAGTGAAACTCGTTAAATTGTGATATATCTACACTTGGCTGCAAGGTGATAATCATGCTGCCACACATGAATTGTTTTAAAAAGATACTGGCAACATATTTTTAAATTTTAAAAAAGTAGGAAAATTGTAGCATAATCCCATTAAGACTGTCAAACTCAACTACCTAATAAAACTATAATGTGAGCCACAAATGTAACTTAAAATTTTCTAGTAGATACATTTTAATTAAAAAAATGGAACAAATGAAATTTTAATTGTATATTTAATCCAATATATCTAAAATATTTAACCTGTAATCAATATTTAAACTTAACAGATATTTTACAGTCTCTTTTGTAAAACTATGGTGTAGATGTGGCACAAATGTCAATTCAGAAAAGCTACATTTCAACAGCTCAAGACCTTCTTGTGGGAACTGGTTACCATACTGGACAGCCCCTGTCCATTCAATAACAGATGGAGAGGAGAGGGGAGAGAGAGAGGGGAGACAGGAGAGGGAAGGAGGGAGGGAGGGGGGCAGGGAGGTTGAGAGAGAGAGAGAGAGAGAGTGAGAGAGAGAGAGAGAGAGGAGAGGAGAGGTGGGAGAGAGGAGAGAGAGAAGGAAACAGGGAGGAAGGGAAAAAGAGAGGGAGAGGGAGAGGAGGAGAGAGGGAAGGAGGGGGAGGGGAGAGAAAGAGAGATCGATTGATTGATTGATTGATTGATTTAGAATTAGAATTGTCTCCAAAATGCCCTGTGTCATGATCCTGAGGAGTTAATATGAAGTAATGGTACTTTCTTACTTATGTTTTTCTTACTGTTTGTTTTTACTATAAGAATTATTACAAATAAGAAAAATCAAACTATACATTTTGACAGCTTCATGAACATATATGAGGCACTCCTGATGACTTCCTATACCCTTGTTGAAATGACAGATTCTGGAGTTTTCTGAGGAAGGGCTTGCTGCCACTTCCCGTATGTGCATGTGCATGTATATACATACATGCACTTCTTTGCATAACAATGGGGTCAAGGTCATTCTTGCCAAGTGTACGCCAAACAGCCAAGCCCTGCTCCCTCAAAACACATC
Source organism: Pteropus alecto (assembly GCF_000325575.1). Lineage (NCBI taxonomy): Eukaryota > Metazoa > Chordata > Mammalia > Chiroptera > Pteropodidae > Pteropus > Pteropus alecto. Next base: position 9,413,624 of record NW_006440638.1, on the reverse strand, counting down.
TGAGTAGTGGAAAAGTGCCTTTTTTTTTTCACTTTCTCCCAGATAAGAATTCCTGTTCCCTGCCCTGCAGCAGACCAGTCTCCTTCCCCTCCTCCCTCCCTTCTCCCCTTCTTCTCTCTCAGTCTCTGTCTTTCTGTCTCTCTGTCTGTCTCTCTCTGGCCTTGGACACATGAATACTCACTGCAGTTTCTACTGACTTTCCTCAATGTGAAGTGTTCAGGACATGAGGCTAATGCTCTTTCAGCATAGTCTCTATGTATAAATTCTATAAGAAGATCAGAGTAGAGCTGATGAATCTCGTGCATAGTCCTGGAAAAACTTTTCACACTTTGGTCACATGGTTTAGATTTTGAAAAGCTTGTGAGCCCCAGATCTTCCTATCTGAGCTCAGGAGCATGCAGGTGTCAACGGTTTAGCACTCAAATCTCAGCTGTAATGTAGCTAAAAGGCTGAACGAAATTCCTAAAAAAGAGGCTCTGGGATCCATCTGGATTGCCCCACCCCCTACCTTTTGATGGCAGGTGAGAAATGAGCAAGAGACGAAAATGACTTAAAAATATAATTTTATCCTTAAAAACTCAGAAGCCATTCCTTTCTACTTAGGATCTTACAGTTTTTGTTTTCTATTTTGGGCCAGAGAAAGGTATCAGGATGCCCATTACATTTGATTTCCATTGGCTTTCCATAATAAAAACAGCCATTTAAAAATGTTTTCATTATCTCTAAAGTTAATAGTAAAAATCAGTAACATCCTTGAGAACTTACTACATTACATGTACTGTGCTAATAATAAAAATAGCTAACATTACTGAGCCAACATTACTGAGCACTTGCTGTATATGAAGCATTGCTCTAAGCACTTTTTACTTGGAATAACTCAGTTAATCTTGCAACTACTCCAAAGGGGAGATACTAATTTAGTCCCTATTTTTTTAGATAAGGAAAAAAAGACTCAGAGAAATCTGGTTACTTCCTCAAGATCGCAAAAGCTGAAAAGTAGCTGGACTGGGACTCCCATGTACAATTTGAAACGTGAACCTTTAACCAAACTGTTCTTTACATAATCTTCACAGCACACCTGTGAGACAGGTACTTTCATTCTTCCCATTTCACAGATGGTGACACCAGCTGAGACTGTCGGGACCATGGGTAAAGGGGATAAAAGAGAAATGGAGAGAAGCTTCGTGGGTTGGAGAGCACAGGACCTATAACAGTGTTCCTTTTCCATGTATGATAAGGAAACTATAGATGGGACTTGGATGAACACTGCTTTTTATCTGAGCTGCTGATAACAGAGCAATAGCAGAAGCAGTAAGAACAGCAATAAGAACTATTACCCTTCCTGTGCTGACAGCTTTATGCAGATCTGTCAGTTTGTCCTCACCCTGAAGCAATGAGGTACATCTACCTCGTTTATAGAAAAGCCTTTCTTTTTTGTTTATTAATATATCCCTGGTACCTAAAATAATGTCTATAACAAGTAAGCGCTCAATAATTATCTGGTGAATAAGTGAATGAATTTAAAGGATCAAAGTTTTTGAAAAGCTTGTGGACCCCAGATCTCCCCATCTGATTTCAGGAGCATCTGGGTGCCAATGGCCTGATCCGTCCACAGTTTTGGCACTCAGATCTAAGCTGCAATGTAGCACTCTGTGAATTCACTCTGTCTCAACACCTGGCTTTCCCCCACCCCCACTCCTTAAAACCTTGGCTATCTCCCCAAATTATGAACAATTAAAAAAAAATACAGTCTAAATAAACAAAACTTCTGAACTCCATCTGTAATCAAATAATTGAACAACAACAACAAAAAAATGAGATACATGTTTATCTCCCTATGATTTAAGCAAGAATAACAAAAAATGTTGAAACTCGTTGTTGGCAAAGTTGCAGTGAAATAAATACTCTCATTTAGTATTGGTAGAAGTATAAATTGGTGCATTTTTAAAAGTAAGATGAGAAGATGTATGGAAAATCTATAAGAATTCTCTAACTTCTAGTAATTTGCCACTCCAGAATATACCTAAAGAAATGGAAATTGACAGACAAATGTTTGTGCATAGATATGTCCACTGCAACATATTACAGAAAAACAGAAAACCTCTACAACCAAATATTTAAGAATAGTTAAACTTTATTATATCCAAAAGGATAATATAGTATGCAGTCATTTAAAATGTGTTTAGTAATACTTTATGATGTAAGACAATGCTCAACATGTAATGTGAAATTTTTTAAACACACAATTCTGTATACTGTGTGACTGCAATTTTGTTAAACGTGTATATTCAGTGAAAGAAGAATGAGAGAAAATATATGTTATTCTCAGTGTCAGGATTCTAGATTATTTATACTTTTTATGTTTGATATACTTTTCTATAATTTAAAATCCCCTTAGATGGGTTTTAGACTTGTGATCATAACAAAAAAGGAAGTTCATGAGGATTTCCTACTCTATGTTCTATTGCTAATAACATAATAAGAATGTAGGTAATGAAATTCCATTACCCTTCCTGATGACAATTCTATATTGGTTTCACATAATTCACAGAAGGAAAGAAAGAGAATGTCAGGCTCTATTCTAAAACTAGAGGACGAAAGACCTCAGAGCACAAGCAATTCAGATCAATTAGAATAGTGTGTACCTCAAAACACATGAGCAACACATGTTATTACCTTTTCCCGTGCCTCAGCCCTTGGCAAAACACATGTCACAAAGGAGGTGCTCATTAGTATGAAGTAGTCAGATAAGGACAGAATGAACACCTAAATTCTCATGCTACACAAAACACAAAACTATTGAAAATTACACAGTAACGGTCAACCAGCAGGAGCATTCTAACTTTATATATATCTTCCTCAAGAGGCCTTGTTAAAAACAAACAAACAAACAAACAAAAAAACCTAACGAAATGATAGGCTTCTGAGGGAAAGACCAGACAGAGTGAGAAAAGGGAGGCAAAGGGAGGAGCAGGGAGAGAAGCAGGAAGACCATTAGAAAGAAGCTGTAGAAGCTTGAGGGAAGGAGGAAGGGAAAAGAGATAAAGTGAAAAGTGGGCATTTTCTGAGGTTAACATTTTAAATGACGCTTTTCATACTTAATGTTTTGAAACACTTGTAAATGGTATAATTCCCCTTAACATAGCTAGAAGGAGAAGAGTGTTGGAAATCAAATCCAAGAAAGAGCCATCAACATAAACGCATTTTAATTTTCACCAGTTTTTTCTTAATTTTTTATTTTTCAGATATAGTTGGCATACAATATTATATTAGTTTTGGGTATACAACATAGTGATTAGACATCTCTGTAACTCACAAAGTTATCACTCCAATAAATCTAGTGTCCCTCTGATACCATATATAGTTATTACAATATTATTGGCTATATTCCTTATGGAATACGTTCTATCTCCATGACTATTTTGTAACTACGAATTTGTACTTCTTAATCTTTTCCCCTTTTTTCACTGACCACTGCCCCCTTCCCCCCACAACCCCACTCCCATCTGGTAACCTTGAAAATGTTCTTTGTATCTATGAGTTGTTTCTGCTTGTTTGCTTACTTTGTTCTTTAAATTCCACATATATATGTGATCATATGGCATTTCTCTTCCTCTGACTTACTCCACTCTCTAGGTCCATCATGAAATATCCCTTTTCATCCCCTTACTTTTAGTCTGTGTCTTTCAATCTAAATATAGTCTATTGTAGGCAGCATATGTAAGGGTCTTGTTTTCTTATTCATTCAGCCACCCTATCTTTTGATTGGAGCATTTAATTCTTTTTCATTTGAAGTACTCGTTGATAGATATGTAGTTATTGTCATTTTTTAGACTTTTGATACATATTTTTGTCTTCTTCTAAAAGAAGTCTTTTCAACATTTCCTGTAATAGTGGCTTGGTGGTAATGAACTCCTTTAGTTTTTTCTTATCCTTATCTATCCTTGAATTCTAAATGATAACTTTGCTGGGTAAAGTAATCTTGCTTGTAGGTCCTGGGTTTTCATCACTTGGAATATATCCTGCCAATCCCTTCTGGCCTGTTGAGAAATGGGCTGACAGTCTTATGGGTGTTACCTTGTATGTAACTAACTGCTCTTCTCTTGCTGCTTTTAAGATTCTCTCTTTGAATTTAACCTTTGGCGTTTTACTGATGATGTATCTTGAAAGGCAACTCTGAGCTTCCTAGAGTTGTATGTCTATTTCTCTCACCAAGTTGGGGAATTTTTCCCTTATTATTTCTTCAAATAGGTTTTCAATTCCCTGTTCTCTCTCTTCTCCTTCTGGTACCCCTATGATGCTAATATTGTTATGCTTGACGTTGTCTCAGAGGCTTCTTAAACAATCTTCTTTTGGGTTCTTTTTCCCTGTTGCTGTTCTGATCGGGTGTCCTCTGCTGCCCCATCCTCTGTCTTGCTGATTCGATCCTCCGCTGCATCCACTCTGTTGATTCCCTCTAATGTACTCTTCATCTCAGATATTATATTCTTCATTTCTGACTGGCTTCCTATTATGTTTTCCATCTCCATCTTATTCACTTTTTTAAAATCTCTCTGTTAAAGTTCTCACTGAGTTAATCTACTCTTCCCCTAAATTCTTTGGGCTTCCTTATAACCAGTGTTTTGAACTCTGAATTTTGTATATTGTCTCCATTTTGGTGAGTTCTTTTTCTGGCACTTTGTTCTATTTTTTCACGTGGGACATGCTTTTTTGTCTCCCCATTTTGGCCATCTCCCTGTGTCTGTTTCTATATATTAGGTAGGGCTCCTAAGTCTCCCAGTGTTAATAGAGTGGCTTTATGTAGTAGCTATGCTGTGGGGCCCCGTGGCACAGACCTGGGAGGGGTTCAGCTGCAGTCCAACCTCAACCACAGCCTGTGTACCTTCGGAGCCACCTGGTAAGAGTCACTGAGCAACCTATATATGCACATATGACTGCCACCAGTACCTCAAGGGCCTCAAGGACCAAGTCAGATACTGAGGCGGGCTAGTGTGGGGTTTGGGGCTGCGTTGTAAGGGGTACAGGGCATGCCAAGGCCAGATGTTGTTTTTAGGGGTTTTGTGAGCCTCTGGGAGATTTTATGAAAGTTTGCAACAGAAGCCAAGACAGTTCGTTTATGTGGAACAAACCACTGGAAGTGACTTGGGTGGGCCTACAAGTTGGGAGAGGCAGAGTCTCAGGGAATCCCTTGAGTAGACCAGCAGTGTTACCCAGGTTGATGGTGCCTGCGTCTGCAGGCAGGGAGTGGGAGAGGACTCAACAAAGGAACAATGGCTTCTGCCCGCATCTCTATGTGAGTGCAAGTTGCTCCTACAGCCCTCGCCCTGAAGCTTAACAGCTCAGCTCCTCCCCCTGTGTCCCTGGCACCCCTTGAGCAGCTGCCCCAGCACTGGAGCTCAGAGCAAACGAGTCGATCAGTGAGTAAGGCTGCGCGTGGGCCCTGTAAGAGGAATGTGTGCTATTCACACAGCCCTCCATCTCATTCAGCCACAGCCTCTGCTGGTTTTCACAGCCAGAGGTTGTGGGGGAATTCTCTTCCCAGCACTGGACCCCATGACTGGGGAGCCTATGTAAGGCTGGGACTCCTTGCTCCTCAGGTGAGAGAGGTGGCTCTGCAGCCAAGATAGCCCTCCCGATTCAATCACCACACATGATTGTTGGACTAGGCCATTTTGCATCTCTGCCCCTCCTACTGTTTTGAGGTGAGCTGTTATTTGAGGTGACTTAGTTGTAGGCCTTCTGTTCAGCCAGTCCTCTGGTGACTCTGCATACTGGCTGCTTGGTAGTTTTGTTATAATTTTGGTATGGTCTCTAGAGGAGGCATGCACAGCCTCTATCTTCTACGCCATCTTGAATTCTCTTCCTCTTCAGGTATTTTTTTAATAGTTAACTCTTTAACAATCAAATTTTAATATTTCTACTTGTTTTTGGTATTCTATCATAAAAGGAAGGAAAGATTATAGGAGAAAAGACAGGGATTCTCAACACAGAGGGTGACAATTACACAGTAGCCTGGGATATGTCATTTTCCTCTTCCGCATCTCAGTTGCATCTTCAGTAAATTACAAGGAATGGACCAGAGAGGTCAAATATTCCTTAGTCTTCTCAGAAGCTACAAATCTAAGAATACTTCACTCAATGGCTGTTTGGGGACTTTAGAACTAGATTGTGAAATGGTCACAAAGGAGAGTGGTAGACAGCTCAATTTTAAACACACAGCGAACCTGGTAGGAACTCAATAAATTGGCAAATAAGCGAACTTAAATTTTATACTCTAAAAGCTGTAAGTACATTTTAATTTTCCAGGGTAAACTGACTGAAACCCGACCCAATCAAATTTTGGAGATGCAAATGCAATCAAATTAAATGAATGGTTTGCTCTGGGAAAAGAGAGGGACTGATGTTTGGGATAATAAAATAATGAAAAGATGTCTTTTATTGGCTATCCCTTGAAAGGACACAAGTTTCTAGCTCACATTCTTAAAATTAAGTTGGAGAAGTAGGAAAATATCAAGAGACAATTCAGATCAAAAAAGAAAAATGCCTAGCAACTTAAAGTTGAGAAATGGCAGTTAATGCACATTGTACCTCATGATATCATGGAAAATACATGCAGTCCATGCCAGGGTATACTTTTATGCATCACAAATTAATTTTATTATTACTTCAAAATTGAGGGAGAAATTGATGGAGAAACTAAAATCACAAAATCATTTTTTAAAACTAATTCAAGAAATTCAGCTATCTTGAGATGCCTAATGAAGACATACTGGCAATAACGTGTAACTAGAAGGAATCTAAAGACCCATTAGTACAGAAATAGATAACATAACAATAGAAATCACCAAGGTATACTAAAAAGAAAATTTAGATATAATACGCAATAACTTGGAAAAATACTTATAATATTTTAAAGTTAAAGCAGGAAACAAAAATAGTATATACAGTACAAGTACATATAAACAAAACTATATATACGAAATACTGGCAGGATAAAATGTTGAACTGTTTAGATGAGGCCACCAGTGAAATTATTCTTCATGCATTTTCTTTCTATACTTTCATGCTTTCCTAATTTCCTCTAATGACATTTTATAGTGAAAAACAAGTAAGAAAAAGATGTACATGTTATCTTTTCAAGGAGGAAGTGTTCTTCCTTCATCCAATACTACCTTAGTGGTATTTATTATCCAAAGTCTAATGCATGTTTTCCCTTATTTTGCTTACAACTTCTATATGCTTGAAGATCTGGGACCAGCCCAGAAATCTCAAATATGTTCAACCGTGTTGTAAATTTTTTGAATAAGCTACAGTCTTTGATGCGCTTAGTTAACTTGAAAGACTGATGAACCCATCAAAGGCTACCTATATTAGTATAAGGTAAAGGTGATAGACTGACATGTGGCTTAGGCATAAACTAGTACTTTACTAATCTAGAGACTATGTTAACCACACCAAACTGTGAGGTACTTTAGATGATTAAAAACAACATATTTTAAGTTAGGGATATAACTATATTCCCCTTTTCCCCTGTCTTTGATTTAAACTTAGTATCTAAACCATCAGATTAGAGAATGAGTCAAAAGGGGCAAAATGCACAGGATTCCTTTATGTAGCACTGAATATTTTTCTGATCACTTTCCACAGGCTATACTGTGACCAAAACATCAGTTAGCCTCTTGACCATGTGGGGCTGCAAATGGCGGAGGCACATGTGATAACCTTAACAAAAAAATAGTGCTGAACAGGCACTGCTCCTGGAAAATTCATTCAAAATGCCTAAATTCCATAAGCAAACTGGTAGTTGTATGAAGCCAGTATATATTATAAGAATGAGATTCAAACATTTTTGACTCTTGTTATGGTTATCAACGATGTCCATGTTGACAAACCTAATGGTCAGTTCGTCATCATTGCTTTTGACCTCTTAGCAGCATTTGACACAGCTGACAATGCTCTCCTCCTTCAAATGATGCACTCAATGGGTTCACCACAGTCCCTGAATTTTCCTTCCATCTTTGACCCCTCCTTCTTGGTATCTGGCAATTAAACCTCTAAATGGCGTTGGCTTCAAAACCTGCATCTTGGTGCCCTTCTCTTCTGTATCTACACCATTATTCCCTTAGTGAGCTCACCCAGTTCATGCCTTTAAATATCACTTATATGCTTATAAATCCTCAATTTATAGCCTTAGCTAGGACATTTTTAGAGTTGCATATTCAAACATCCAATTGACTTTCGATCTGGGTGAATAATAAACCGCTCAAACTTCACATACATGTCTACAGTCATACTCCTGTTCTCCCCTGCTTCCCTCATCCAGCCTTGACAAAGAGTCTTGGCCTGACTACATTTTAGACAGGCTCCTAAACTCATCCATGTACTTCCTTATAAAAGCCAGTTTTAGCAAAAACCTTGCTAAATTAGTTCAACCAGAACTCCTCCCCCTCCACATCTGATCAGGTTCCTCATTCTCCACCAGTCCCCAGGTGACGTCTGTTCACCTGGATTGTCTTAAGCAAGAATCCTGCTAGATTTAGCCAGGATCCTCTCCTTACCCTTGATGTTTCCTCTTAATAATTTTCCAACCACTGACCCACACCTTGCTCATTGGCTATTAAATCCCCATGTGCTCATGCTGTATTTGGACTTGAGTTCAATCTCTCTTTCTCGCACAGAAAAACTCACTGTAGTGTCCTCTACACCTACTGTAATGATCCCGAATAAAGTCTGCCTTACCATCTTTAACAAGTGCAAGTGAATTTTTAAAACACCCTCAAACCCACTCCCTTACAGGCATCTCTATTTCAATGGCAGTTCTACCCTTCCGGCAATTGCTTGAACCAAAAAGCCTCAGTGTTCTCACTCCTCTGTATCCACAAGCAATCCATCAGTTGATATGACCTCATTACTCAGGACAAAAATCCTGGGAGTCATTCCTGATGCAACTCTTTCAAACTCCACATCTATTCCACCAGAAAATCCTTTGGCTCAGTACCTTCAAATAAATATCAAATTTTACCACTTCTCACCACCTCCCACCATCCTGATCCTGGCCTTCATCATATCTCTCTGGGGTTATTACAGCGGTCTCCTAACAGGTCTTTCTGCCTACTGTCTCACCTACCTAGAACCTATTTTCAAAACGGATTCCACACTGATCCATTTAAAGCATGAGTCATATCTTGTCCCACCTCAAAGCTCATCAATGTCTCCACATTTCACTAAAAAACCAAGGCTCCAATTAGCTTTAATGCTTGACTCAGTCTGGCCATTCCTTCTTGACCTCATCTCCTACTACTCTCCCAGCTGACGACTTTGCTTCAGCCACACTAGCCAACTTGCTCTCTTTACTATACATCAAATCTTTACTTAAATGCCTGTGAGTCACTGACTATTTGCAGTTGCAACCCCTTCCCTCTGGCAATTTGACATCCCTTATCCTCCTGTATTTTCTCCACAGCATCTATTAACTCATATTTATTTATTATGTTTTCCTGCCAGTCCTCACCCCATAGAGCCATGAGCAGAGGGTGATGCTATATTCACCATCATCTGAGCAAAGCTGTCCAATAGAAATACAATGCCTCTACATAAATAATTATAATCACGCCGAAAAAAAGTAAATAGAAACAGTTGAAATTATTTTAAAAATTTATTTTACTTAACCCAATATATCCAAAATATGATCATTTCAACGTGTAATCAATAAAAAATTATTCAAATATTTCACATTCCTTTTTCCATACAAAGTCTTCGAAACACCTTGTGGATTTTACACTTACTGCACATGTAAGTTTGGGCTAGCTACATGTCAAGTGCCTAGTGGTTTAACATTGGACAGTGTAGGTCTATTCCACTTTATATTATTCTACTCTATTGTATACTTATTCAATTGTTTAAAAAATTCTTGGGTACAACCCACTAACCCACAAATGGGTCCCAACTTTGAAAATCACTGTTCTAAATAAACTTAAAGTATGCAATCTGTAACGAATGGATTTTAGGACACTTCCTCTAGAAAATGACTGCTTAGAACCCTTTGAAAGGGAAATCGAGTTCCAAAGAAGAGAGGCCTGGAGGGAAGGCTGAGGAATTAAAGATCCCTGACAATCCAGGGACTGAAATCACCACAGTCCATCCAATGATGCAAGGCTTTTTTTCAATTAAAAGGTAATTTTAAATAACTCATTTCTATGTCAGATAATTAACAAAACAACTAATTACCTATACTTATATACTACATATATACTAATATAAAAACTCAAGGGGCAATCTTCTGCACAATTTTCACACTTCAAAAGAGTTCACTTGAATAGTGCAGAAAGACTTTAAGTTTTTCATTCACCCCACTCCCCAATGCAAAGATCATGGAAGTACAATAATTTAGGTCAATGAAAGAGAGGCACGAACTTAAATGATTAATCTTCATTCTCTATTTACAAAATCTCAGTCACCAACAGTCTTTTAAAAAAGATACCATAAACTTCTAATCCAAACTCAGCCCTGGACAGAAGGTGTCAACTTTTGAAATGGAGTAAAAATAAGGATGGATCTTTAACATCAATATACCATTTGCTCTTTTAAGGTCCTGGATGTCACAAGATACAAAGAGGTATGCAGTCTAGGCTAACATAGATGTGCTACACTTAAAAAAGGTATTGTTTTTGTACAGTTAGGCTTCAAATTTCTTCCTGAGGTTTTTGGATTACCAAAGAAAGGCAATACTTCCTACGTCTCTGTTAAACTGGTAAGTTGTGTCACCTAAGCTGAGAACTTCTTGATAAGATGCTCAAGGTGAGCATTTGGGATATCTGTGCCCTTAGCAGATGGAAGAGCAAAAAATCATTTTGAAAAATGGAATAAAACCATTTGTTATTTGGTTTTATATTTCTGATTGTTCACTGTGAAAAATATGGCTACTTGATAATTGCCGCAAATATTGTCTTTACTACTAAATATGTCTTCATGTACATTTCAACAAGTGACTTCTGCTTGAAAAAGAACTCTATTGAGCATATTTCTCTGGAAATCAATATTTAAATTTTTTTCCTTTGAAACTAACATTCAAGAGAGACAGCTCTTGTTTACAGAGTAACTTAGTTTAGCATTATGGTTAACAATGTTTAAACACAGCTAACTTAAAATGCAAACATTTAAATTTTGAAGTTTAACTGTTGGGAGGCCAAGTCAGTTCTATGGAAATATAAACAAGATAAAAACAATAATTTTCCCCTAATTCCAGCCCTTGTGAGAATATTTCAGGCCACCATTTTGTTGGATTTAGGAGTACAAACTCATACAAGTCTGAGGTTGCAGACAGTTAAAAATTTAAAAGCTTTGGATGAACCTTGGAAACATTATGTTAAGTAAAAGAAATGAGTCACCAAAGACAACATAACGTATGATTCGATTTATGTGAAATTTCCAGAACAGGTAAATCTATACAGACAGAAAGTAGATTAGTTGTTGCCAGGAGCTGGGTTGAGGGGAGTGACTGCTAATGGGTATGGGGTCTCTTTCTGAAGTGATGAAAATGTTCTAAAACTAGATTGTGATGACAGTTGCAAACTCTGTGAATATACTAAAAACCACTGAACAAGTACACTTTAAATGGGTGAACTGTATTGTGTGTGAATTATAGCTCAACAAAGCTATTAACAAAAAATTAACATACTTGATAAACATTCACAACAGCATTGGCATGAAAGATATACGACAGTCGAGTTAATCCAACCTAGCTTCCACATAGTGTTAAATACATTCTCATAGCAACCAATAATTGCCCTTCCTAACACCTGTCATCATCATCATCATTCATAATGTCTGTCTTCCCCTCCACAATACAAAGGGCAGTGGAGTTGGGGCAGGGAGGGGGCAGGAAGCATTTCCATGCTTATGGAGACTAAGGACAGAGACTGTCCTCACAGTGCTATGATGTTAGCACACATCATTAATAAATCTCTGCAGTAGGAATTAATGTATATATGTATGTGGTACATACATTCTAGGTATGAATGAATGAATGAAATTATGGGATTGAGGCAATCCAACCAATCAAGTTGGTATGTTCTAACTGTCCCCTGAAATCTGTTCTCCAATTCTTCCATACTCGTGACCACCCAGGCAGAGACATTTCCCAGCAGCCACTGCAGTTCTGACCATATGACCATAATCTTACCAATTACATGACAATTGATGTGAGGAATGCTATTTTTAACTCATTTGCTTCAAAAAAAAATAGCTTGCCTTGGACTCCACTGTGCTTCCACCGTGCAGATAAACACAAAAACCCCAAAGTAAGAGAGTACAAGAGAGAAAGAACCTGCCCAATCAAGAGAGACTAGGCAAATTGTTATATGAGAGAAGTTATCTTGTATTTTATTTAAGCCGTTGTATGTTGGGGTCTCTGTACTACATCAGCCTAATCATTACCCTGACTGTTATAACCCAGGCATAGTTTTGGGGGGAGGGGGGTGTGGGGCGGGGAGGAGGAGGTGCAGCGGAGGAGGTGCAGCAGAGGAGTCAGGGCAGGAAGGAAGCAGGAAGCATTTCCATGCTTAACTAAACTGACTAGTGATTTGAGCCAATGTGGTCATTGGTAACTCAATGAAGACACTCTTTTCCAATGTCTTCATAACAACTTCATGAATTAGTAGTCACATAATTTAAATGTTAAAAGCTATAAAGAGGTCATTTTGAATGAATTTAATGCAGAATAATGTTGTCATTAAATAAATATTCAAATCACATAAATATACACTTTCCAAAGATCCAATATATTTTAAATAACTGAATTAAAAATAGCTATTTTTAGTTTTTTTGTAACCAAGAAATAACCTATAACATGTAAGACATAGGATGCATTAGAACTCCTCGATCTAACAAAAATATCTCAAATTGGTGGGAGAAAAATTGCGATGATTACACATTCTTTTAGATTGCTTAACTTTCTCACAAATAAGTTGACTTTTTAAAAATAAAACTGAACCAACACATAAAATGTGAAGTTTGAAGATGTCCGATGTTTAAAAAGAACAACTTACTTGTAATCTACATAGTATTGATGATTATCATGGACTTCCAATGCCATTCAGAATTGAATACAAGACAATGAATTTTACAAATCGTATCTGAATTTTAAGCAAAAATGCATGTTAAGTCAATTGCCAATGGTGGGAGGAAGCAGGGAGAAATTGATATACAGACCTTTATTAAATCATGGAACTAAGGCAACCATGATAGAATGACATCAATATAATTGTGATCAGAGCAAGTTGTCTTTTAAACTCGAGTCTTGACATTCTAGATGACCTTCGGTAAGTTACTAATCATCTATGGGACCACTTTCCCAATTTGTAAAGTGGGGATTATAATAATTGCTGGCTACCTCTCAGGAATGCTGGCAACCAGACCTGTCTTATAAAGTGTTCAGACCTACTTGGAAGAAAATTGTTATATCACTACCAAGTATGATAACTGTTATTTATGAGTCATCAGACCTTTGAATCTAAATTTGGAAAGCGGTTTCATCTGGTTTTCTGAATTTGCCTGACCACTTTTATACACATACCAGTTGTTCCCATAATGCCAATGTAGGCATATTTATTTGCATCTATGCTGAGTGTTAATGATTCCCAGATTTCAAATTTGGGTACGGTATTTACTGAGAAGCTCCTGGCATCTGAAATCTACATCCTTCTTGTAGTGTGGAAGATAGTGCTGTTTTTTAACCATCACCGGATAGCATGAACTTGTTTTTGTTTCAGGTTTATTCACTGGGAAGAAACACTAACTATTCGATCCATTTCATATATCTTTATTTAAATTTTATATTTTTAATAAATCTTTTTTCTTTACATATAAGAGATGAGCTTTTAAAGGATCGTTGAGCTTGTTAAAAGGTAAAATATTACATGTAACTTATTATTTGAGTCTATATACCTTATTTCTAAAAAAAATTTCTTAATGACAGTCAAAGCACAAATGGAATTGATATTATAAAAGAAAAAGTGTAACAAAAATGTTAACTGAGGGTGGAAAAAATCAAGTTTACTTAAACAGAATTAACGAAAAAATTTTGAAGTTGAAAAAAACCACAAAGATTGAGCAAAATCTCTTCATCTGAGCTTCCTAGCAGTCAAGTCAAAAACTGAAATTATATGAATTTGTAATTCAGCTTTTTTCGTGTCATAAAAGGAGGCATCAGAAGGAAGAATTTTTCTATGTTCCTGAAATTTGAAAAAGAGTGCCTTATTTTCAGGATATTATATCATATACTACACCATGTCCCTGAGAGTAATTATAGAGAAAACATTTTCTTTCTCCTCCCCATGGACCACCTCTCTTAGTCAACACTAATATCACATTCCGGAAACTTTTTTTTTTTTAACCAAACTTGCCCTTGACTAGTGGTATTTTTAACTTTGAACAATATTACAGAATTGGGAAAAATCGAATTGCACAAATTCAATCGTGTCCATTTTCAGGTTGTGAGTGTAAGCGTGGACATTATAAAGACATCAAGTGAGAAGAAAAGTCACTCGTGCTCACGGATGACTCCAAAGAAAACAATGGAAACCTCCCGTTGAAGCCATACTTGCAGCTGTGGGGATAACACAACTATCAAGATGGATATTTTATCTGTTCGACCATGTTTTCAGCTTTATTTAATCGTAATTCTTAGCTTCACCAGAAACCTTTGCTAACAGCATGAGAATAGTTAAATGCCTGATATGGCTTTGCAGGGGGAACACCTTGAACTGAGATCTCACAGGGATCACAGAAACTGGGAGACACAACTTACAGCTGAGCTGAGGTGCTGTGGCAGAGATTGCATGGCCCACAAAACAGAAAATATTTACTGTATGGTCCTTTACAGACAAAATCTGCAGATCCCTGAAACAGACTAAGCCTTCATTTTTAAGATTAAAACACTGAGTCTCAGCAAAAGGAAGTGCTTTGCCAACAGTCATGCTGTGACTTGATAACCCCAATTACTAGCCGGGATCACCCCTTTCTTTCCATGCTGAACCACCTGAAAGAGACCATCCTCTTTGCAGGACAATCAAGTGCTTCCCACAAAGGTTTAATTTAAACAATGAAGATGCTGAAATGAGGCAGATGAATTTTTTGGTCCAAATCAAATGTGTCTAAACGCAAGTAGAAAAACAAATCCATACCTTTATAGCGTTTTCTAGAACCCAAAACCCTGGGTGAAATTAAAAACAAAACTGATCTATGAATCTTCACATTGTGAAAATTCTACAAAAATCCTTGTTCAACTAAACAGTAATGAGTCTGTATCTTACAAATTCACAAACTTTAATTTAGCAAGATCTGAGCAAAGGCGTTGTGCAACCAGGCCAGCTAGTAATCTGTTTTAAAATGGACTAAAATCTACTAAATTGAATGAAACTATTATTGGCAAAAATTCAAAAATAAAATGAAGATGCTACTTGAGAAACATAAGATGTTAAAATGACCTGTGAGACTAACTTGGACTAAGATGACTACTGCCCTCAAAAAAGAGAAACTTCTGGAATCAAGAAAATATGTAGAATCCGTAACTATTTTAACCAAAGTGCTTTTTTGTGCCCCTTCCCAAAAGTGAATTTGAGAAAATACCATTTCGCTTTAATTCATCAAGCTACAATCGTCTCTCTGAAAACTTCTAATTTTAAAATCAAGTGCTCATTTGATTCTCAAGCAAGGTCAAGGGAACAAGGCAGCCTAGCACTGACATCACAGGGATATGCCCCACGCTGTTCAGCAGTTACATCAATGTGGCATGTTGCTATGGTGCTTGACTATTAATTTCTGAAAGAAGGTGATTATAAAGCCGCCAGATGAACATCAATCGGATGACACCACTTCAGCTCCGAACACTGACATGCGTTACTCTTATTTGCAGCAAGTTAATTTTATGAAATCACCACTTTTGTGATGTGAATATTCTTTTCTAACTTTAAACCTACCAAGTCAACAACCCCCTATCTCTGCCTTGCCCCCCCCGGCAAAAAATGATCAACTTCAACAAAGAGAGGGAAAGTTTGGTGTCTCCAGTTAAGTGTGACTTTGTGGACAATCTTTTCTTTAAAGACCTCCCAAAATATACTGCATACATACTTACACACAAATAAATACACATATATTTGATAACTAAGTAGATCAGAAGAGAAATGAATTAAGATGCCTAAAAAGTGCAAGACAGAGCCCTAGATATAAGCCCACTAATCATATTTGCATTTACCTTTTTTGGCTTCTGTAAAGCAATCTTCAGTTATAGTCACCTCAAAAGGTCACTTCTTACCCTGAAAACAAAAGAGAATATCAAAATCTGAATGTCAAGAGAAAGCAACCACTTATCTGCCTGGGATAGATGCAAGAAAGACAACAAAAGGACTCAATTATGTTTAATGGCAAGTGACTTTCAGAGTTAATAAAAACGCGTCCCAAGACCTCCAGTCATCTGGACCACATGCCTTTGAGCTCTTCAAGACAACAAAAACAACCTGGATGGAAAAAGCAGAGGTGAAGCATTTCAAATTTTGTGTATGAACTTTTTCTCATCTTGTCGTCTATCAATTTATTTTCACGTGGAATAATAAGTGACTCATAGGCCTTTGTTTTTGGAAACCAGACAGCTATTTGAACATGTCTCTGTTTGGTTAACGTCCACGACATCTCTAATTTCATTAAAGCAGAGGCTTATTTTTTTCCGCCTTCGGAAGAGTGTTAGTTCTTGTAGACGAGATGCTTTAAGCCACTCTGGACCTTTCAAAATGAATAAAAGCACCACGATTTTCAGTTTGGGGAGGGAAGGGGAGGGGGTTAATCAGTTGGTGAAATCTGTTCACAGAACATTTTCCACTTAGCATATAGCTACCAGGTCAACTAAGTTAAATAAAAATGGTTCGTGTCAGATGAAATAAACAATTGAAATCAACTTCCTAAAACACAAAGAAAGGATAGAACACGCTTATCCCACATCTACTCCCACATCTGCATACCCCTTTATGCAAAACAGTATGTAATCCTTTAAGAAACATTACGAGCTGTCTCTTTCTGCCCATGTAACTGGGATCAACATATGGCACAAGTGAAAATAAAAACATTTGTTTATTAATTTAGATCAAGTTACTAACAGGGTACAGAATTCATTCCACAGCAATTGACCAAATGCTCACACAATTTTTTTAGATGGTGAAATTACACCATTTTAGTAAAATGATAATATATCTTTTTGCTCACTCTTCAGAACAATATGTAATGAAGTGGTTTTAATTTTATAAAGAATATATCCCTGCTTATCCTTCTGCTGTTGACCCTTAATGTGGAAAGGCAAACATCGTTGAGAAGAGTTAAATCTTACCTTTACTAGGGCTAAAAATTTGAACGTGGCACTTCGGTGTGTACTATCTTTGAGGAATTGATCTGAGGCCAATTTATGACATTTCCACAAGCAAGTGTATGCAGATTCTTGCCATTAAGATTGGAAAGAAATGCAGGCTCTGAGTGAAATCATAATTTTCATGTTTACTCTAAGAGGAAATTGGAGGTTTTCACCATAAATGTTCACTATTTGGGTGGGGGAAAACCCTAGCTCTGAGACTTAAAATTACTATTTTGCAATCTGCCCAAAACCTTTTTGTTTTTACACAAAACAATTCAAATTGAAAATGAAAATCATGTGCCTTACTGTTGATTTGTGTCCCCAGTATTGGTTTCTCCAGTGGTGAGAACTCTGTTTGAGGGCAAATGGTGATAAGAAAACAGAGCAATGAAGGCTGGGTCCTCCAGGTAACGAGAAGATCTGCAAAGCAGCCCCCGTCCGCACGAATCACAAGAGCTCATTAGATACGAGGCACAGCAATAATCTTACACACCAGAAATTTCCATCTCCACCACTCACACAATCTTAAATGGGAAGCAAGTGAACTTGGGCAGACCCCACTCAATTCAAGGCATTAGAAACCCCTTTCTTCCTCCTTGTTAACTAGAGATGTTCTCCAGTGAGTGTTCTCTAACTTTCATGTTGATCTATTGAGTTGCATCTATTTTTGCATGTTTGGCAGTCAGATCTATAATATTAGACTTTGCAATGCAGATGATATTGCTCTCATATAGGCCTGGCAAACAACTGGACCTTATTAAAATTTCATCAGAAAGAAAATGGCTGAAAATGCCTACTTTGAACAAAGTTATCTCTAGCACTGTATTCAAATCTGCAAAACGTTTTCAGGTTAGTACTTGGGCTGTTTCTCTCCTCTTTGCTGCACAGTATGGTACATAAGTAAACAAAGAGCAAAAATACAAGCAAGCTGGTTCACCCTCACAGATTTTACAAGTGTAATTTTTCCCTGGGGAGGATTAACAATAAAATCATACAACTGACCCTCCAATTTATAATTACTGAAGCAGTACAAAATTGGCTACATTTCATTTTTACTTATACATAAAAAACCGTATTTTCCTCCACTTTGAAGTTCCACAAATTTTAGTGCGTATGCACATTTGATCACTCATTAATTTATTTCTGTTGATTTTAGTTTTTAGTATACATTAACAAAGTAATCTAAAAGATATTTTTCTAGCTTTGCTGAGAAAAGATTAATAGTTCAACAGCCGTTTTGCCATCATGCTAAATTAAGAGAAATGTGTCAATATAATAGACAAGAAAATTAAGGTGCGAGTTTGCATCATTACTATTACTAGCCTAGAAAAATCAGAAATCAACAACTACGAGAAACATCTGCATTTCCTTTTTTCCAAAGTATAAAACTTCTGTTTCAAAATACACTGGCTACTTTTTTAAACAATCACTTTTATTTATCAAATATAGCAACTATTTACCTGAGTGCTTACTGGCAGCACAAGTGCCAAACTAAAAATAAATGATTATGTAAAGCTTTTAAGTTAAAAAAAAAAAAAAAAAAAAGATAAAAGAAAAATATTCTTCTGCGGCCCACTTGTCTTCTTTTTTCAAAAAAAATACTGCCAACATATGAATTGAATATTTTTTCTTTTTCTCTCTTTCTTGAGTTTCCTGTTGGTTTAGGTTTTAAAAGTGAGCCAGGGATATTGTAAATAGAAATTATTTATTTTTCCTGTATGTTCTTCTCTACAGTTAGATCCTGGGAACCCTAGAATTATTCCGTGTGTGGCCACTTCACTATTGTTTGCAGTAGTGTTATTTACCTGACGCTATTTGATCACCATAAGGACCCTGACCAAGAAGACACCAATCTACAGCTGCCGACCCCCAGGTGCGGAAACTTAATGTACCTTCCACTTCCTCTACCTTCCCAACCCCTCCATCGCAGACCTCCGCAGACCTCTCGGGTTACTACAGTGCTTCACTGTCACACTTACTATGGGTATATTTGCCCCTAATTTAATCTGTGTGATAAATAATACACAGTGCCAACTGATATTGCTTACCTGGTACCAAGTTGCAGGTAAATGCGGAAGTGTGATTTCATCTCGCAAGAAGGAAAATGTTCAATATATACTCTATTTTTCCATTAAAAGTATTTCCCCCTTTTTTTTCATGGAAGCTGAAGAAAATGATTTGCATCAGGATTTCTGCATTACATTTCACTTGATACAACTGTACAAAAGTGACCGTGAAGGATGGCCAACATATTTCATCTCAACCTTCAGTCTAACAAATGTTGGCTGAGAACCTACTGTGCATCAGTGTCACTGGGGATACCAGTGTGATCAAAGCCAGCTCTTGGCCAAGGATAAAGGTGGCAGTTTAGGAGTTCCCCTCTAGCTGGAGGATCCCTTCTCTTGAAGTCCAGAAACATGGTTCAAACTTCCCATACTTCCAAATACTTCCAATCAAATGGCATCCTTCATCTGAGAAAACAGGTCTAAAAAATGGCCAATTGCCAAGAGATTGCTGTCTCTTTAACTAGTGAATCTTAACTCATGTGGGCTTTTATGTCTGGTTTATCAAAGATTTCTTAGAAAAACAGAAGTGCAGCTACACAAATTTGACCAGCTGAAAAATTCTAATACAAGGGTCACTTCATTTTCTGCACTCCAGACAAGAAAACCCACTCAGAAATCAACTCTAAAGTGTTTTTTCTCTGCTTCTAATAACTTCAAAATTGGCTACATTTTGAGTCAGGTTTACAAAAAGAAAGAGAAGGAAAAGAGAAAAGAAGGGAGAAAAGAAAAAGGAGAAAAAAGAAGGAACGAAATAGGAAAGCAAAAAAAGGAAAAGAAAGAAGGAAAGAAACTGGAAAGGAAAGAAAGAAAACTGCAGATCCAGCCTCTGGGGCCCAGAAGCAACCGTGAACGCCACCCAGGCTTGCTGGTTTAGTTATAACATTTCTCTGATTTCTCTTTATCAACGAAATCTATCACATTGGGTCCATCATTCCCAACGCCCCCTCCCCTTGCTGCAAGGACATTTTACTTCCTTTCTCCTCAGCCTCAAGGATCCTTATCAAACCATAGGACCGAACTCTGGGGTCCATCTAGTAAGAAAAATCTGAAATACTGTAGATAAAGTAAGCCACATGGTATAGGCAACCCCAGCAGAGGCTTGCCAGTGAAATCACTTCAGGCTGGCAGCCCCCCAGCAACTGCACATTGGCCCACTTCATTTGGAAAAAAGCACTCTCTTACCTTACAGAAAATTAAAACCCTGGTCATGGTCATGTGAAAATATTTTATAGGTATCCTTTAACAGCCTTTAAATGTTGAAACCCACAAACAATATTTGCTGTTTTCTCTTTGAAGCGCTAACAAAGCCTTTGTTTTAAATTTACCTTTAGTGTGCAATAAGAGTTAATAATCAAATCCATCCCAACCCCCACAAATGTTAAACAAAAAGATAAAAGAAATGCAAATAGCTATTGTCATGGAAAGTTAAAGTACCTGTCTGTATTTTTAAGTGAAAACTATTATCTCTATCAATCAAAATTTAAGAATACAATAGCGCTAATCACAGAAGGTGCTCTGACGGAGTTACTTTTCCTCATTAAAAAAAAGTATTTTCCCCTTAAAAACTGAGTATAAAAGTCATATACTTACAATTATATAGGGTATTTGTAATTTTATTATTAAAAACCTTTAGCAGCCTCACTGTTAATAAATGCTTCTAAGTCTCTAGACTGATTTGTACCCAAGAAGAACGAAGTCCCTACATGTTTTAATAAGGTTGATAAAATTTTATTTAAATTCTCAGTTTCCGACCTGCGGGGGAACAGCACACTCTTCTGTTGGAAAGAGTAACTCAAACCGAGGCAACAGTTAACTGGTAATGAAGACTCCTTCTTTTAGACCTTGGACACAATTCCTAGTCCCTGAAATATCTTTACAGAGGACATATCTTCCTCGGATGGCTCATCCTTCTGAACTATGGCAATTCATTTTTGAAATTAGTACACTCTAAAAGAAAGCAAAATTCTACCACCATACCCCAGGACTGAGCTAAGTACAGAGTGCATCAATTTCTGAGTCTTTTTTTTTTTTTAATTCACTTTTTAAAAACACTGGATTAGACCCTGAATATGGTGATTTCTAAAGACAGCACTGGAACAAAAAATAGCAAGACCCCAGAGAGTAAAACAGCTCAAGATTAAAATTCCTAGAGCAAACAGTTAAACCAGGATGCCATTCTGCAGGCTGAGCCTGGATGGATGTCTCCTCCAGCGTGGGGCCAAGAGGCTGTCATCTTCCCCCTAGCAAGATCAGATTTCCTTCCCTCCAGACCGCCTCTCTGAGCATCATGGCCAACATCTCCAGTGTGCTATTAATATCAATGAAGAGACGATTCCATTTCCACCGAAGAGAACCCTTCCTATTCCGGCACAGACCTGCGGGGAGGACCCTGGCCCGGGTATAGACAATACAGCAGCAGAGTTTCACTGCTTTCTTACAGTTCACTCTTGCACACTGTTTGAAGCCTTTTAGCAAACAATGGCAGCATTATCTCCAGGATAGTTACAAAACAGGATTTGTTAGGACAAAGAATAATAAAGCTGTTCTCTCTCTCTCTCTCTTTTTTCTTTTTCTCCTCCCCACCCCAAGTCCCCGAGAGCCTGTCCCTGCCAGTCCAAAATTCAGACACATTTCCTAAAAGGCACCTGTACTTGTATATTTCAACGGTGCCAGCAAATGACAACAGCCCAGGAACCGGGACCGTTGTCAGGAGGCGCCCAGAAGAGCAGCAAAGTAGCCTCTCAACATTTGTAAAATGAAACAAAAGTATCGGCCTTCGCTTCGCACACACTTACCGGCTCATGGTGAGGAAAGAAAGCTTTGGGGCGGCAGAGGCAATTTTCACACAAGGGAAGAAAGTTGAGAGTTTGTGAGGGAGAAACTACAGGCGCTTGGAAGCCTGCGGGCTTTCAGGGCTCCCAGGCTGGCGGCAGTGTGAGGAAGGACTGAAGGTATGTGGGCTAAACACAACAAAAGCCACTGCCTTACTCTAGATTAAATATGCAGGAAGAGGCCCCTTTGCATAAACACAAACACTCAGCAAATGAATAACTGGCTCAATCAGACGCCCGCTGTGTCTTCTACCTGTCCTCTCTCTGACAGGAGACACCGCCTGTTCTAGGGGACAAGAACTAAACAGGAGACTGTTAAATGTTATGTTGCTATAATAACAATTAAAATGAATTGCATTCATTAGTAATTAAGAACTGACTCCTGGGGAGGGGGTCTGGGGGGATATAGTGCTATTGTTATATCTCCAGCTACTCCTAAAAGATTTGGCAGAAGACATATCAGTAGAGTTTTACTGTAGTTTGCATTTAGGTCTCTAACATTCAACGAGAGTTTTAAATAATCACATTGTTCGGCCACAATTTAAGGTCAAATATATTCCTCATTTCTCTGCTTTAACACATTATTTAAACTGATCCTTGTGAGTCTACAGAAAGATCTATTTTAGATATGTGTAAAAATTTGCACATATACATGCGCAATTATGAACATGCATATACATGTGTATATATACTCACACATATAATATTCACACATAGCTAATTAAATAAACCAAAAAAATGCCACTTTACACTCTTTAGTTCACTAATGATTTAGAGAAAATAATTTGAGTCATCCAAAAATATACCCCAAATGCCTGCCTTTCAAATGTCATCAATCCATGACCACTCATTTAAAAACATTATCCATATATTAGAAAGGATGCTTTTAACTGAGTGGCCTAACCACTTATAATTTCAATTAAATAACATAATTACAGTCAACAATTTTCTCCATTTCGGCAGAAAATATGCCATACCTCAACATAATTTGTCCTTAGAACTGAGAAATTCAAGCTAGAGGAAAAACATGCAGGCACTAGGAATTTACGACTGCCTTTTACCAGTGTATGGAGTCAACTCACACTCACCCTAACCTCTTACTGTACGTTACAGCTACATGTTGGTCTTAGTAACTTAATTATTTTTAAATAACTTTCGCAATATTGAATGATTTCGATTGAAACATAAATAAGATTATGTTCATCTACTTCCTTCTAATGCCACATAGTACTTTGGGGGCAAATCCAGCACTGCTATTCCATAGGATGTGTCTACATTACTATTTGGACTAAAAAGGGTAGGTCACAGGTCTTTCACAGCCTCAGAGAACGTGCTGCGATTATGCTGGCCAAGGGGGGGAAAAAAGCGGCTTTCTAGTTCAAAAGCAAGTTTTATTTTAATACAACACCATTTTCTGGCAATATCAATCTGCCACAAAAGCAAAAATCATTTTACTGGAAAGTTAAAAAAATACAAACAAAAAACAAAAGCCCATTTCAAACATAAATTATGGCATAACATGGAGAAAAAAGAAACAAAATTAAAAGATTCCTGATGCCCCAAAGAATAAAATACAGATTCTCCAAGAGGAGTTCCCACAGAAGCTAAAGATACCTATTCTGTTCACTATTTTGTCTTGAAATGACCTTCCAAATAAGTTGTTAGCAACCCACTTCCATAGACAATAGTGATCTAACCTTGATGCAAATAAACCATAGAACAAAATTTAATCAGTATATCACTGTGAAAAAGCCTTTGTCCATCCCAATGGAGCTTCTAATGACTGTTTTGGCAGTTCTGGCGGGTAGTTATGCTTCCCAGCTCATCTATATCTCATACTGGTTGAGCAAGCTAATGGAAGTGCTGTTAGTGGAATCCAATATTAATGCTCTGTATCATGCAAACCTGGATGCAACTGAATATATTATACAATTATAGGTAGTATCTAATTCCATAGGTATTAGATACTGTAACTCTAAATTAATATTTTAATGAGGACAGTGAAATAAAGACAACAATCCAAGTAAGGGATCCATGCATTGTGGTCCAGCTAAGCTCCTTGCTGCACGAGTGCCGGATACTGGAGAAAAACAGCACAGACACAGGGATTGTGACAAAAATCCGCATGCAAGCTTTAGATGCTGAGTGACACATACTGATGCACAGAGTCAAAGATGTCATCCTCACACAAGCGCCACTCTCTGTAAGCTTGAGAGAATATGAAGAGGGGAAAAATGGGGGAGGGGGAGTAGTTGCAGTGAGACCTCCAGAAAATAAACAGGGTGTACAGTTTCAAAGGCTGTAGACACAGACATTTCATTGTTCAAGCCAATTATCAGTGGAAAATAATAACAACAGATGGATTCAGAGTCACTGACTTTTCATATGCACTTCATCTCGGCGGAACAGATGATGAAACGCGAGAGCTATCTCAAAAAGGCAAAACATCTTTCAGTAAAAGAACTCTACAGTCCAGATGGGGACCTTCTAAGTCTGCTGATTATCTTCTTATAATGTTGTAAGATAGACTTACTAAAACATTTCAAGAACTGATCAGATATGATGCATACAATGGCTTCATTATTGGAAGGAGTTGCCTCAGACTTGTGACTAAACCAGGCAGAGATTTCAATAAGGTTAGGACTGTAAGTTTCCTGTTTTCTCATCAGGGACTGCAGGTTCCAACTAAAACTGGAAATCTGTGCACCACAGGAGAATAAACCATCGCCCAAGGATCCTACATTTGTGCTCCTCTCTTGTTTGAGCAAAAAATAAAAAAAGAGAGATAAACTGGGACTGTGAAAAGGACATTAAATTATTCCGAGGCACTCCATCACGATGGGGGAAAAAAAAAACAGCTCCAAAGCAATTCCTTATTAAAAGCATTCAGCGATAAAATATCATCTCTTATATACAGTTAGAACATCTTAAATATCCCTTGCCACTGGTGATCGCAAAATATAATTTGCTTTTAGCAGGAAATAAATATAAATTTCAATGGTGGTGTGATAAACAGTTCTAATAAATGCCAACTAAACACACGAGCAAAACCCACCAACCTACCCAAAAGCACTCTCACTTAACTTAAATATCACCAAGTCAGACGAGCTGATAAAACACAATAGAGAAACCACAAACTGAGAACCTGCTATAATAAAAAAGTTAAAATCTCTAATTAAATAAGCCTCGTTACCACTGGAATAACAATGTATCTGTTCTGTCTATCTATCTATCTCAATCCATTCATCTATCTATCCATCATCGATTCCACATTCGTAGTATTATAAAAATCTTTCTGTGAATTGATGTAAAATATAGCTGAAATCACTGTTAGGAAAAAGAAAAGCTGATCCTCCTGCTATTTACTAACATACTTAACATTTAAAAAATATTTTTAAGAACACACTTCACAAGTTTATAACATAAGTTAAAAAAAATATTTTTTAGAGCAATGCTTTTCTTTCAAAGTATTCTCACAAAAGTAAATTCATAGCAGAACATACAAGCACGAAGAAAATATCGCCAAGGGCAAAATTCTGCAACTGCTTTAAGAAGCAAACAAGAACACAAAAGATGTGTAATGCAACCATCTGGCTCTCCTCATACTATATCATGCCTCAACTTTATCCCCCACCCCCTTAGCCAGCCCACACCAATGCCACAAAACCAAATGGCTTCACTTATGTTTCCTGCACGGCAAATTTACACAATGCACTTAGAATGCAAAAGTTGATTTTTATACATAAACTAGTATCTTAATTTTTTTCTCCACTTCGATGATTTTGTTGTCGTCGTTACTTACTCAGAGTGGCACTTCTTTGAAAAACCACGAAGAACTTCACTGTGATAAAATGTCCCCACATGGATATATCTGTTCAGGCTCAAGAGAAACCCCCTTCAAAACCTTAATCTCTATCAACTTGCGTTTTCTGTTATAGCCAGACACTAGATGTGGACATCTAAAAAAATAATCCTAAAATTATTCCGATTAAACCTTTACTTTTTTTTTTTATTTTTTGCTCTAAATTGTGGGTTGTTTCCTCCACTTACTATTTGAAGTAACTGTGCTCATTTTTAATTACCATCCTTGAAAGTCAGTATGCTCATTAGAATTTCTCCTTATTTGGCTCATTCCATGAACATTTACTGAGCAACTACTATGGTGTCAGCAGCTTGCTAGACAATGGATGTTCAAAATCATTCCCCTCCCCGCCACATACTAGCAGAGCCTGCCTGGTACATTAAACCAGAAACTGTACGGTTCATAAAAAAATCTTCAAACGCAGGTAGCTGAAGCATTTTATTTATTTATATACTTATTTGGGCAGGCAGATATAATAGATATTTGAAAAGTTATATATGGCATATCCAATTGCTTTCAAAGGTGAGAATTAAGGCTTTTAATGGAACTCTCTGGATAAAATCAGTATAGGTCATCACAAATGGTTCTCGCTTTTTTAATAATAGTAACTGCGAAAGAGATATCCTCACAGGAACACTATACCCTGTTTTTTCTTCAGGGGCATGCTAGAGGCAGGCGTTCCTTATAGGCAAGTGCCCTGAGTCAGAATCAAGACTTACAGGGAAGGGTATGGGGGGTGGGGAAGGGAACGTCTGGTTGACTTCTATTTTCTTGCTGACGTTGGTTTTCCATCTCCCCTGCATCCCTCTCCGCGTTCCAGGATAAGAAGGCCTCGCCTAGATTCTCCAGGAGCTGATTTTCAGTTCCCTTCTGGGCGTTTTTGCCCAGGACCACAGAGGCTTCTGGTCTGGACAGCAGTGGTAATCCTAGGACACACACAACGAATCCAGCCACCGAGTGAGGGATTCCGCTAATTGTTTAAGCCTGCACTAGTGTCTGGCCACCAGTTGGCAGACACAACTCATGGCTGCCTACCAGGCCTAGGTTAGCACAGCTGGAACCAGATGACAAGCTCTCTAAGATATTCTTTCCATGGCTACATCTGGCTTCTGGCGGCTCCAATCTGCAGCTAAACTGATTTTGTTCAGTTTTTCTGGGAAAGTTTAGGCAACAGATAAGACCGGTCATATTAATCTTAACTGTGTACATTTCAGTTTGGGACAAAATATCAGAATATAAACTCCATGAAGGCAAGAACTTCATCTGCCTTGCACACTGTATCCCAGTGTAGAACAGTAGCTACACATGGTAGTTGTTCAACAAATATATATGGAATGAATAACACTAACCAGCACGTAAGCTGAATAAAAATATTCCAGCTCCTCTATTTCTACTGTTCTATGTACAATGCCTAACACTCCAGGTACACATAGAAAATATTCCAGGTGGCTCCATGTTAAATTTTATTATGGGCGTACTGACCCAGGAAGAAAGACAGTCAAGAATAAAACCATTCACACAGTAAAGTTGGGAAGACCTCCCCAAAATCCGTCCTTGAAAATAATAATCTACCAGTATCAACTACATCCCGACTTTATTAGTCCTTAAACTGCAGAACTTGGCAGCTAGGTATGCGCCCACAGTGCTTCCAAGTGACCCGGTAGTAGAAACGTACCTTTTGGCCACCAGAAGAAAGCCGAATGATGACGCAACTTTTCCTGGCACCTTTTCATCCCGTTTCCTTTCCCATGCCTCTCTTCCTGAATTCCCTGACATTTGCAGATCCCAGCTCCCTTGTACACTCAACTTTGACCTATCTCCAGGCTCTTCAAAAGGTCACCACCTCCCTCACTCCCACTAGAAATGCCAACATAATTTAGAACCAGGTGGGAACCCACCCTCTTGGATCCTTGGCTACAAAGGTTTTTGATATTTATAGGATGCTATGGTAATACCGATGCTAGGGAACCTTTAATACCTATGACAATAAAGCTCCAATGAATGCCCCAGAACTTGATAAAGGAGGAGGATACTTGATAGAAGCCCGGCATGGCTCTTCACAGGTGATGCTGCTTCCTCAATTCAGCAAGTTAACCTTCCTAAAACAAGAATGCCTGAACCATGCAGATGACTTTGACAAGCTTAGCATGTGGTCTTCGAGGAAGCAAAGCTACTCAAAAGTGCAACAGATGAAGCTGTTGCCTGAACTCACTCCCTTTCCTGTCATGTAAAGCAGCAGGGGTGGGGGTGGGAGCAATTCAATTCGGCTAAGTGTAAGTTTCTGAAAAAAAGCTCTGTGTCCACGATGGAGAACTGGGGCTTCCAGTTCTTCTTGGAAGGAACTGCTTACCTCATAAAGGGTGGTCCAGGAAGACTCACCCCTAAAATACCTCTCCTCCTTTGTTCCTGCTTTTTTGCAATTATTTTAAATGTGGGGAAATGCCTTTCCACAATTCCACAATCACAATGAAAGTTTAAGATAATCAAGGGAGAAGCAGTGCAACAGGATGCAAATGATTGATACCCAGTCCTTAGCTGAGAACAGGCTGACATGTAAAAAGAACCAAAAAAAAAAAACAAACAAAAAAAACAAAACAATTTTTTTTTTTAAATTAGGGGAAAATGAGAGAGAGGTAACGCAAGGCTGAGGGTGTATAGGATGCATATCTTTATTTCTTAATGCTCTTTTTGGCTGCCTCAATTAAAACTAAGTATTATATCAGAGAGTACCACACAGTATAGTTTATTTTGGGATAGTTCAAAACCCTGTAAGTACAGATTCAAGTTCCCAAGTTCAAAACTCAGCTCTTCTTCTTACTAGCCTTGGGAGCTCAGGCAAGTTAAGTTCTCTGTCCCTAGTGTGTTCATCCATAAAATGGGCTTAATTATAGTGCATAATGTGCATTTGAGGAATAAATGCATTAACATAAAAAAGTGCTTAGAAAAGTGCCTGGCACATAGTGAGCGTTAAAAAAATTATAGCTGCTGTTATTATAACCAGGGATAATATAACTTAAGTAAATCTAAAACTTCCTACGCTTCATTTCTGCCATCTCTACAAGTTGTTAATAATATCTGGTTATGTGCCATGCTATAGGCTAGAAAAAAGGAGAAAATGAATATCAGATTTTAAAATTCTTAAGAACATAGTGCTAAAATAAAACCAAAGTACTTATTTTTTCCCCTGAATATTAGCTGGAGAATCACAGATTTAAGATTGAGGTCTCACCTACCTCAGTGAAGGGAAAGTCGTTAGCAACAAAAGAGCTACAATTCAAGCTTGGGGTCAGCTGCTTGTCCCACCACAGACCAAAAAGGACTTTGGGGAGATATCCAAAGAAGGCAGGAGGAGGACACGGCCTGGAACCCGAAGGTATTCAAATACATTTTCTTGTATATTTCGAGTCTGTGCATATAGATTCTATTACTGATTTAGGATCTTAAACAGTTTGTTTATTTTTTAAATGCCTTTCAGCTCACCTTTAATAACATGTTTCTTTGACTTGGCTGAACTATGCCTCAGAAGAATTACAAGCGGGAATACGGCTGGGTGAAAGGTTCAGTGAACTAATCCACACCTGGCCCATTTAAAAAAAGAAAAAAAGGGGGCTCATATTTTCCATATAGAAACAAGTCCCTTTATATGAACCAGGCTTTTAGTTAATTGCTAAGGTACTTTCCACGCTGTACAATCTTTTATGAGCTTCTTCAGTGGAGTGGAGAAAAGAACCACCACCAGTCATACCTGGAACTTTATCAGTGACAAATAATAATAAAAATAATAACAACAACAACAACAACAATAAGAGTTGTAGATGTATCAGAAGTTCCTTTACCAAGTTTACCAATGACAAAAGTCAAGGATGTCCCTCTAAAATCTGACCAGGGATCAAGTGAGATAGATGTATTGTGTGTTCATGACCAAAATTCACATTTCTTTTGCATCAATTGTGTGACCCAGACTTTTGAGTGGAAGGAATAAGGCTTAGATGGGGAAAATCTCAGATGAGAGAAGAATGAACACATTTTAGAGCTGAAAGTTACTTTCGAGGGGGTCTAATCAAGCTACTTTCTCCTAGGGAGCGGATTTAGTACGTGACTGAGGCCATGGAGGTGGTGTGGATGAAAGCAGGGACAAGGGCCTCTGACAAATGTGGAAAAGCAACAGCTAGAAAATGTGGTTGCTGGAAAAACATCATTTCATCTGAAGCTATAATCTAAACAAGCTAACTTTATTCTATTCAGTTCTTCAGGCATCTTATTTCTTCCTCTCGGTTTTACTCCTAAGAAAATTCCTTTTAATGAACTCTGGTTTGAAATAAGTGGAAAAGGAGATATTTCCATACCTTAGTTAAGAGGGAACTAAGTGAAGTGGAAAAAACATTTAACTCGAAGGCAAGAGAGTGAATTTCTACTCCTGGATCCACCAGTAATTCAGCTAGAATTTGTAAGATCCTTCCCTTCTCTGTATCTGTGTGGGAAAAAACAGTGGTACTCAGGGATGATGTCCAATTGGTATACAGTGGCCACCTGAATGAGTTGTTAAAATACTGAAATACCTGTGTACTGGTTAGAAAATAGTCTTTGCACCCAAGATATCGGAGTACATGCTTAGCCACTACTTGGAACTTCCCAGAATCAGCAAAGGAACAGCAGTGACTCCCCAGTACCCTCGCTCCAGTGCTATGCCCAGTGTCCATCCCAGAGGGTCAAAACCTGTACTATACCTGTTAGCTATTTTGATCATCACTCCAGATGCTCTGAGAGATCCTTTTCCAAGGCTATAATACAAAGAAACGACCACCACAGCCACCTTATGCCCTGGAGGAAGCCACAACCTGGGGGCCCAGAGAGAGACGGGAGGGCTGCAACCAGCAGAATAGTGGACCCATGAGGGGCCCACCTTCTTCCTCAAGTTACTTCCCTCACTTGGGGCATCTGTATGTAGGCCTATACTCATAAGACAAATCAGTGGAATCTTAGCACAAATTCTTAGGGCTAAATTTGTTTTCAATAGCTGGAAAGAAATACATCATTGTGAAACACTCTCAAAGTAAAATCCTGAGCTCTGAGGGAAATTACCAACACATGTAATCAAATTATATTTACCATGGAAATTTCTAATAGCTCGTACTTTCTACCCTGCTTTTATAACTCTTTAGGAAAAGGAATATTTCTCTATCCAATGTTCCAAATTTCCACAGCAGAGTTGAGGCATTATACATGCTGAAATATACAGGAAAGGAAAAAAGTTTCCCATTATTATCGTTTCCTTCGACCCTCTATACCTTCTATGCCACCATTACTCAAAAGTCACTCAAACATTTTGCTAGCTGACATGACGCCATACCGTCATTTGATCAGGTGTGGGGTACCACATGGTATGAATAAATACTTATCCACAACCGCATATTAAATGGGAATTTGCAAAGGCAAGCTCTGGAGACAAAGACGTTTCTATATAGAAATATTAACTAAGAATTTAAGTAAATGGCCCCGCTGGAAAAAAAAAGTTCTAAAGTAGCAATATAAACTATATTTAATAGTAAC
Source organism: Pteropus alecto (assembly GCF_000325575.1). Classification (NCBI taxonomy): domain Eukaryota; kingdom Metazoa; phylum Chordata; class Mammalia; order Chiroptera; family Pteropodidae; genus Pteropus; species Pteropus alecto. The sequence goes on along the minus strand of NW_006440638.1, from coordinate 9,381,920 downwards.
AAAAAATATTTTCCTTTTGGGAAAGCAATTTGGGCTTCTAAAAGTTACTGCCTTTCACGTGACTTAGTACAGTATGCCTAAATTATTTCATTTCCTAAAACACAGATGCTAGGCCCAAAAATTCTACTTTGTGAGAGTTAATTTTTTAAATTGATCTCCCAAATATAATACTCAAATAAGAAACTATTTTGGTACTTCCCCTCCCCAACCACTACAATTGTTATTTTCTTAAACGCTTGAGTATTGCGTACCCCAAAGAACATATGCTCGCAAGGAAGAAAAAAACAGGCTCCAGAACTAATACACAATGAAAAATAAATTTAAAGCAGCCTTCTGGTCTGACATAAGAATATAAAAATGATATGAGCAAGAACAGCTTAGTTTACATACTTTTCAGTCACAGCTGCTGCTCTGAAACCACAATACCTTTAAAATGACATTTTAAGGAAACAGATACGGCATGGCTTTAGCCATAGCTAGATGTAGCTAACATTCAATTAAAGGGGCTTCTCTTTTTATGCACATACTTTATATAACCCCGTACACTGGCACAATTAACAAGAAAAGAGTGATTCATTTAAAAATAATACAGTGATAAACAGAGTGAAGTACGAATAATTCTACCGAGCAAGATTTTTTTTTTCTTTCTCCTTTAAAATCCTAAGACTCAGACATCAAAACAGTTTTGGGGAGAAAAGGAATAAGCCCACTCATCTTGGTTAACATTTAATTGGGTGCTAAAGATTTCTTGGAGAGACCTCTGCATCTCCAGTGACAGGCACACGAGAGGTTCCTCTCTGTGTAAGAGATGCAGGCACTTCTCTGAATAAACGAAAATAACATACAATTAAATCAGACTATTCAATTAATAAATTACTTCGCTGGACCTTGCAGGCCAAGTCCTATTTAATTACATAATTTAAAAAATATTTGCACATTGCAATCACTGAAATTGGCTTTGAGGTTTCATAATACACACTTAACACTTGAGTTAGAGAACAAATTTATTTAATAAATGCAGGCCTAAGTGCTAGAAGGCCATACCACTCAAACTGCAAAATCACTTAGCACATCCTAGGAAAAAGCAAATAAACTTTTCCACTATTTAGACGTAGACTGCTGTTGAATATCAGGAGAGACTGGCTGATTTTTTGCATTTTCTGTTATGTGTTGCCTGTAAATCTGACCATTTTGAGAGGTAATTAGAATACAGCTAATGGATAAAACGGTTCCAGCTAAAGATAAATTAAAGATAAAGTAAGGTGGAAAACGTCAAAAACGCGATAGTAAAAACCTCTTCAGCGTAAAACAAAGTCGTATTCCTTCCCCATTTTTCACTCCTTAAGATACCAAAATACACCATAAATTAACATGGTTACTGAGTGTAAAGATGTGTTCCATTTGGAAGCACACACAAACTCATGGGAGAGGAGAACATCGGTAAAAAGGATAGAATCACATGGTACCCAAAAAGAGGGCAGAAACATTTTTAAATGACTGTATTTCTTGAGGTTATATCAGGGGCCACGACACTGCCATTAAGTGCACTGTCTAGAAAACCTCTTGAGCGCTGTGGCACCACAACTTGCTTAGCCTATGCATTTTGATGGAAATCTCTGGCAAATACACACACTTCCAACAACCACTGTATGCTTCACACCCACAACAGCCTCACAGCTTTTTGAGCTGTGTGGGGATGACCCTCTTGACACCAAGAGCCTCCAGAACACCATAAGGTTGTTATTTCCGTTCAGGTGTTCTTCTCCTCATAGATTTCTGTCCTGTATAATCCAACCTGCTGTGCTTCCACCACTGCCAGTTCTGCTTACCTCTAAAATGCCTCTAACTTGCTGCTAGTTAACTGCCAGTTAGAAAGGCATCTAACATTCTAAAATATTTTAAATAAGGTTTAAGTGAAATATCCTGGTGAGACCTTGAAATCTGTTATCAACCAAAATAAGCAAATTCTTCTCTCAGTCCCATGTCCCTTCTCTCTCTCTGCCTTTTCACAAACTTCTGAAAAGAGTTGCCTATACTCTCGATTTTCATTTATTCTCTTCCTACACCTCCTTCGGTCCTCACCGCAGCACTGAAACCTCTGTTGCCAAGGGCGTTCAGTTTTAGTCTCTTCTGACTTGGTCTATTGGCTCCATTTGGCAGGGCTGACTCTCTCTTCTTAAATACTTTCCTCCAAGTGCTCTCCCCGTGACTTTGGCTTTTCCTTATCCACCGTGTTCTCTAGCACCCTCCTTCCCTCAGTTCTCCTCCCTGGGTCCCTCCCCTCATGGATGTTCCCACCACACACTAGTAAATGCGGCCAAATGCTCTGGAGGCAGCTTTGATGCCTCCTCCACTGCATCCAACAACCATACCAGGTCCATTCTCTTTTCTTCAGCCCACTAGCCCACACAAGACAGCCTTGCATGGACGCCTGCAATTTCCTTCTCAGGGCTCTTTCCTGCCCTTGGACTTGTTCTCCTCAAACCTGCCCATATGGAAGAAAAACTAATCTTGTAAAATATAAGTTTTCAAATTTTTCTCAATTCCTGGACAGCTTCCTTCCCCACATCTTAATATTTTTGACATTGGGATGCACCTCATAAGTGATGTGCACGCTTAATGTCGCATGCTCCCCAGATGTAAGTCCCACCTTTACTTAAAAAGTTCTTAGCTTCCTAAGGCACAGAAAGTCAAGGTGAAATGTCCACAGGTACTCAGAGGGCCCTTCTTTATGTTGGCCACTGCCTGGTCTTCTGATCGCACCTCTTTTTGTTCCCCGACTTCCATTCGACCATCAACAGACACCACTGCACACCCTGCACTCTCACCTCCAAGCCTTCGCACAAAGCTAGACTACTGCCAATCACTCTGCCCCCTCTTCTCCTACGTAGCTCAGGCATAAATGCCATGTCCTCCAAGAATCGTTTTCTAATCTCTCTTTAGATCTACGCTTCGTTATTTGTTCCACTTGCATACAGTGCTTGTCCTAATATAGCAATGATTCCAGTTCATTATAATCCTCTAATCAATAATAGTTTTTCCAGGTAACCTGTATGCTGATTCTATTAAAGGCACTTAATATATCTACTTACTTAGTTACTTATTTAATTCAGACATAACTGACATATAACATTATATTAGTTTCAGGTGAACGACTAATATATCTTCTTGAATGAATAAAGCTGATGAATTCCAATAAACAAAGTTAATGACAACAATTCTTTGGTTCCTTCTAAAGTCAATGTTTCTCAATAACTAATTTTGGTTCCTCTCCCCACTAAAATCATTCAGCAAGGTGAGGTCAATCAGATCACGTCTGCATAGTATTCGTTCACAAATTTGAAGATATAAAAAATGTTATCATGATATTTATGTGAATGACTGAGATATAATTTGAGGAAAAAATCTTATGTTCCTTTAAAGTAAAATCACCTTATTGTTCATAATATGGTACAAAGAAAATAGAATGAGCAAGGAGGCTATAAGAATTTAACCAAATAGACTTCTTATAAATAATAATTGAGATTCACTATCCATCAAAAATGCAACTACCCTACCCCTAAACTCTGCACCAAAAAAAAAAAAAAAAAAAAAAGTTTTACAGATTAAAAATTT
>NW_006440638.1:9334025-9378251 GCF_000325575.1 Pteropus alecto | reverse complement strand
AAAAAAAAAGGCTTTCAGATTATAAGATTTCTCTGATCCTCAATTTCATCATCTGTAAAATGAGGTAAGGAGATCTCTGTGAAAAGTCAAATGTGATCATGTGTGTTATGCTCATAGGTAGGACTTTTATTTGTGTATGTGTGTTGAGGCATGTGAAGTAAAGATAGCTATTTTTGATATAACTCGCACATTATTCATTTAGCAAATGTCAGTGAACACCACTCTGTGACACATGGAATATAAAAAAGAATAAAAGTTGGTCCTGCCTTCAAGGAACTCATAGTCAAGACCTGTGCTATCCACAACAGCAGTCATTAGTGAATATTTTAATTATAATTCATTGAACTATTTCTCATTTCTAATGCTCAAGAGCCACACGTGGCTACTAGCTACACATTGGTTTCCAGATTGGACAGTGTAAAACGTTTTCATCATCGCAGAAAGTTTTGGCTCTGATCTAGAGGGGCAAGGTAGTCAAATATGTAGATAAAGTTTAACATACTGCGATAAGTGATAATTTGGTAACAGAAAAGATTTTATAATGAAGGTTATGACCTGAAGAATAGGTTAAGTTTTGTTTTTCTCGAGCAGAAAGGGGAAGACAGGTGGAGCAAACATGTGCAAAGGCACTACGTCATCCAGAGGCATTCTGAGTTCCAGGAGGGAGGGGTAGACTATTCTTGGAGACTGGTATGTAAGTGCACTAGGAAGCAGTAGCCAGAGATGAGCCTGCAGGAATGGTTAGTATCTAACTAAAGGCCTCCCAAGCCAAAGAAGGAGTGAAGACTTAATTCACTAAACAGCAATAATGAAGTGGTAGAGTGACCCATCGGAAGTGTCTTACAGAAAACTAACCACACAATAGTTGTCAATTCTGGAGATGCACAAAAGAACTCTAGAAAGCTTCTGAAGATGCTGATGCCAGAGCCCTTACCCTAAGTGAATTAAATCCATTTCCAAGCGTGGGGCCTGGACCTCAGTAAGTCTTGGAATCTTAAAGTGAGTAAAGTGCAGCCAGGGTGAAAACCAATGAAGATGACAAAGAACTGGGATTGTAGTTAAACTTGAATAAAGTACGAGAAAGAGTCTATTGCAACTGTCCTACCAATAGGTGACGAGGGCCTCACCTAACACAGGAACAGAGAAGATGAAGAGGAAATGCTGATTTTGGTAAAGTTTCTAAGATAGAATTAATGTGATCCAGAAACCAAGCATATGAGCAATCAGAGAAGAAACTACAGAACACAACACGACAACTTCTATCCCATGGCAATAATGACAAATATCAAACATATAGAGAACTGAGCAGGTTTAAAAGGGGAAGAATGACAACTAGCCCAGTTTTAGAGGCAGGGACTGCTAAACTCCTCAGAGCATCTGGTGGAAAAGATGTGCCTGGACTCTGCTAGAGAATGAGACCAGAGAGTGCAGCACAGAGGAGTTATGAAGAATGCTTGCAGAGTCTGTACAGAGTGAAACATTTTCCTTTAAACTTCAATTTATTAGAATAGAAAAGACATGCACTTTTAAAGTTCTATTCCCTTCCCATCTATTGCACACTGTCCATCAATGCCCTCGCCTGCCTTGCATCACCAACAGGTCACAGGCATCCTGTCCCAACACTACCATTGCTTGGTTGTATGGCCTTGAACAAATCATTTGACTCTCTGGGCCTGGGCTTCAATGTCTTAACAGTCAGAGAGATTTAAACTAGAACTAGAGGCTACCAAGGAGACCCTTAAGCTTGGAGATTCTATGATACATGACATTCTAAAGAGCAGAAATCATACATAAATTTATAATAATTTCTCTCATTTACATATATACTAATTTATGTAAAATTATATTTATTTAAATTCCATAAATATGATATATTCCTGAGATTATATATACAAATTTCTTAAGTTATATAAAAAACTATATATTTCCTTTTGTCTTAAAGGTAGTCATCAAAGAGACATACTCAACACACTGTTATACTCCTGAATACAAATTCTGTTATTTTTTTTCTTTGCAGTGCTAAGGCAAGGGGCTGCAAACTCCAATGCCTGTAGGGACGGAGGGTCACATTAATGAGTAAAGCAGTACAGAGGAGAATGACAAACTCTAGGCCATGCCCAAGCTAAAGAAGGAAGCCACCATCTGGCTCCGGACCAAGTTATCATTTGGGAATGTGGACCCAGTGTTGCTGCACTTTTTTCACAAAACTCAGAAAATCAAGATTTCTTCAGGTTTATCTCACTATTTAAATACTGCCAACCAACACAAATTATTTTAAAACATCGTATAGATTAAACACAATAGGCCTAAAGCTGCCAGACTACACTCTGCCCCAAAGTATGTTATCCTTCTGTGGCTTTTAAACCTGAACAATATAAAACAAGAAGCCTTCTTACATTCTTAGGACAGTTCCGACCACTGGTTTTAGTCTCAGTAACTTTGATCAGCAACACCAGCCTAGGACTTATAGCTACCTTCACATCAAGGACCTATACAGAAATCTCCTACGAAATGCATTAATTTTTATGAAACATTTGTGTGAAGTATGAATGGAGACAAGAACATCTGATAAATATATTCTTTGTGTATCAAATATCAGGTGGACTTTAACACTTAAGAGAGAAAAATGTGATGATTTATATTCCTCTAATAGGAGTCATATAGCCCTCAGTATACTCAAAATAGAAAAATACTTTTATTAACAGCAATATCACTTTATTTTTCACTTTCTAACAGAGAAAAAAAATCCTTCTCTTTTCACTATACCTGTTTAAAAAAAAACATGTAGTACTAAGCAATCTGGCACACATTAGCAGGAGGCGGCCAAATGTACATGGAATATGCCATTATACTCTTCTTCAAAGCACAATGAAATGTGATCTGCTATTAGATCACCTTAAAACTAATGCTACAGCGTTAAAGAGAACCACTGCTAAGAAAAAGAAGTTTGCATTTAGAAGGATTGTCTTGTACATGCACAACATTTTAGAAATCCATGAAGAGCATAAAAAGAAACTTAGATAAAAAATAGCAATCCAATAATAATTATAATAAAGATTCTGATGATGCCAAAAAAAAAAAAAAAATTCTGGAGACAGCCTGAGTTTCAAGTTCATTCTATAATGATTGTGATGGCAGAGTTGATGGTGTTCTGGTACTCAAAATAAACCCTGTAATAGTTCTTTAAGAAGGGAGAATGTGTTCTAAAAGAATGGAAGGAAGTAAGGATGTAAGATTGGAGTCAGGTATTTGGGCACATGATTCCCAGACTGTCTAAGTAAAATGCAACAAAAGCAAAGAGGCTTTTCTGTCATGCTGACTAGTTATATGTCTTAGGTGGGTAAATATTAGGATAAGTTTTAAGGAAATCCCTAAACCCCACTAGCAGTTGGGAGGAAGGAAGAAAACAAAGGAGGGAGGAGTTGGGAAAGATGGGCTGTGCTAGGCTGTCAGGTATAGAAGGGTCCAGAGGAACTCTAAATCTTGAGGGACCCAAGGAAGGTGGAAAGAGATGATAAACCAAACTAACGATAGCAGCAGTAGGAAGAGAAGGGATAATTAGAAAGAAACATTTTATATGTACCAGGCACAGCAGTGCACTGTTCTTATTCCCATTTAAATGATTGAGAAAAGTAAGGTCCATCAAGGTAGGTCCAAGTCATGTAGCTAATAAATGGCATAGTAGTGTGGACTGGAATCCCACTGTCCACACCAGAAGCCAGTGTCTCAAACACCATGCTATGCTGCCTCCCAAAGTTAGAGACCACAGGGCAACATTGAACAAAAGCAGGTAAAGACCAAACCAGAGGTGAGAAGACAAAAGATACCTTGGGAAATGCTTGTGAAGGGCTGGCTTTGAAAAATCAATGTTGGGGGGCGAAGGGTGGGCCGTGACAGTTGAAAGGGAGGAAGTGATAACCATGCTGTCACTCCAAAGAGAGAAGTGAGGAAGACTCACTATATTGAAATAGGTCTCCTAGCTACAAGCTGCAAACATAAAGGTGACTTGCTTTCCTTCTCTCTTGTTCAGCTGCAACAGAATTGAACTATGTTTAAATATGTACCCATAAATTATGAAGTTTGACCACCAATCAATTTTTCAAAGTTATAAGCAGAGCAAATGACTTGCTGTAAAGGGCAGCTCGATCCTATGAAATAAAAGTGTGTATGCATGCATGTGTGTGTTTACTGATGACAAAGTGTATCTGAATCTTAAAATATCCCTAACTCTACACTCTTTTGCTAATTATAACTAGCCCTTTCAAAATCAGCTGTAGACATATGTTTATATTTTTCTGACCAAGATGCAAAAACATTTTTCTGAATCAGAAATGTCCTTCCCAGACATTCCCCTATCCTTCCATACATGAGAGAAGGTCATACAAGTACCTCAAATATTATCTGAAATGATACCAGAAAGTTTGTTAATAGCATTAGAGATGTTTAAAGTTATTTTTGATCAGTGAAATAAGTAGTGTTCAAGACACATGATTAGTTGAGAAGATTGTTACTGTCAATACCTAGGAACCTCAGACTTTAAGAATTACACTTGGGGCCTAGAACTCACTTGGTGCTATGAAAGGACCCTATCATCTTTCAACTAGAAAGTTGGCCAATTCTGCAATGAAAATAGTATTACTTGCTCCTCAGAGTAAAACCTTCATATGGGATACCTGCTGGAGATGTGAGTACAGCAAAAAGGGCTTCAGGCCTCAAGGAAATAAGTTGTATGACTTCTCTGGGCTTGCTTCCTAACACATCTTTTGGTCATGCTGCCATCTGACAGGAGACCGAGGTCAAATTTTAAATCCTCTTGCCTCCCTTTTTTTCCTAGAATGACCAGATTTTCCCTTTTTTTTTTTCCTACTTGGATCTAACCCTGAGACTAACGTAAGCCACTTGACCTTTTTATTGCCTGTGAAGTTTTGTGCCAAGGAAATGACCAGTGTTTCTCGTCCTGTCTTCTCTGAGTCGTTGGCAAGGCACAGGTGTGTCCAGCAGCCCCAGCTTCTTACATTGGTCGTTTCTCTTCTCCTGAGAACCTGACAGGCCAGCGGGGAGGCCCTGGGTTACATCTGAGCTGAGGGCCTGTGACCTTTGGGTGTGGGTGACAGGGCGTGTGAGTGCACAGGTGCCACCGAGCCTTGTTGCTGCTCATGTTCTGATTTGGGGGAATCGACTGTGCTCTTGGGGTCTGTCTGTATAGTTACTGGTATCATCGTAATGATTTCACTTCTAACTGTGACATTTTTATCAAACGTGTGAATAAATACATATTGGCACAAAAAAACCCCACATCTATCTGATAACATTCTAGATGAAACTTGTGTTCAATGCAATTTGCCATAGGGCAGTGAGAATGTGAGAGTGGGGAAGACATAACCCTGTCTACCACGAATCATGGCAGCTACCATATTGGCCAAAAGACTCTAACAGTTTTGGAACAGTCAAATTGGCTCAATTAAGTTCTCAATACCCTCAACCTGTGGCTGAACAGATTTCTAGAACTTGAGCATCAGCTTTGTGCTACCCGACCAACTAGAATATGACCTCATCAATCCTCTTGGTTGCGATGGTCGAAACAGTAGGAATAAATGACCCAGCCGAACACTGAAATCTCCTTCTATAAAGTCTAGACCTATTAAATGTCACAACACGGGGTTGTCCCAGGGAATCAGAGATCAGGAACTATAAAAACAGCCGGGAAACAAACAATTAATGAAATGGCAATAAGCACATAACTATCAATAATTACTTTAAATGTAAATGGATGAAATTCTCCAATCAAAAGACAGAGTACAGCTGAATGGATTTAAAAACAGCAGCAGCAACAACACCACCACCACCACCACCACCACCACCACCAGACTCACCTATATGCTTCCTACAAGAGACTCACTTTAGAAGTAAGGACACACACTGACTGAAAGTGAAGGGATGGAAAAAAATGTTCCATGCAAATGGAAACCAAAAGAAAGCTAGAGTAGCTATACTTTTATCAGACCAAACAGAGTTTAAAACAAAGACTGTAATAAGAGACAAAAAACAAAGCATTACATTATAATAAAAATGTGAATCCAAAAGAAGATATAAAATTTATAAATATTTATGTATCTAACATAGGAACACCTATACATATAAATCCAATATTAATAGACCTAAAAGGAGCGACAGACAGCATTACGAAAACAGTAGGGGATTTTATTACCTCACTTACATCAATGGATAGATCATCCAGACAATAATTAAAAATTGATCTAAAATGACACATCAGACCAGAAGAATTTAACAGCTATTTACAGAATATTCCATCCAAAAGCAACAGAGTACACATTCTCCTCAAGTGCACATGGAACATTTTTCGAGACAGATCATATGTTAGGCCACAAAACAAGTCTAAATAAATTTATGAGAATGGAAATCAGATTAAACATCTTGTCAGACCAGAATGGTATAAGACTAGAAATTAGTTACATGAAGAAAACTGGAAAATTCACAAATATGTCGAGATTAAGCAACATACTATAGAACAACGAATGGGTCAAAGAAGAAATCAAAAGAGAAATCAAAACATATTTTGAGACAACTAAAAATGGGACTGTAACATACAAAAATTTATGGATGCAGCAAAAGCAATTCTAAAATAGACGTTCATAGCAATAAATGCCTATCTAAGAAACAAGAAAAGTCTTAAATAAACAACTTAACTTTATACTTCAAGGAACTAGAAAAAGAACAAAGGAATTCAATGTTAATAGAAAGAAGGAAATAAAGATTAGAGCAGAAATAAAATCGAAATTAAAAAGATAATAGAAAAGGTTGATGAAACTAAGAGTTGTTCTTTGAAAAGATAAACAAAATTGACAAATTTATAGCTAGATTCGCCAAGAAAAAGAAGAGAATTCAAACAAATAAAATAAGAAATGAAAGAGGAGACATTACAATTAATATCACAGAAATATAAAGGATCATAAGAGACTACCCTGAATAATCATACACTAATGAATTGCACAACCCAGAAGAGATGGATAAATTCCTAAAATATACAACCTACTAAGACTGAATCATGATGAAAGAGAAAATCTAAATGGACTGATTACTTATATCTTAACTTTATACTTCAAAACTAGAAAAAGAACAAAGGAATTCAATGTTAATAGAAAGAAGGAAATAAAGATTAGAGCAGAAATAAAATCGAAATTAAAAAGATAATAGAAAAGGTTGATGAAACTAAGAGTTGTTCTTTGAAAAGATAAACAAAATTGACAAATTTATAGCTAGATTCGCCAAGAAAAAGAAGAGAATTCAAACAAATAAAATAAGAAATGAAAGAGGAGACATTACAATTAATATCACAGAAATATAAAGGATCATAAGAGACTACCCTGAATAATCATACACTAATGAATTGCACAACCCAGAAGAGATGGATAAATTCCTAAAATATACAACCTACTAAGACTGAATCATGATGAAAGAGAAAATCTAAATGGACTGATTACTTATATGGAGATTGAATCAGTAATCAAAAACCTCCCAACCAACAAAGGACCAGACAGCTCTACTGGTAAATTCTACCAAACATTCAAAAAAGAGTTAACAACCTGGCTGCTCACAGTCCACCGGGGCAGTACTCGTGCCCTCAGCCAGCTGTGTTCCCACTTCCTAGCCACCGAGATACCCTACTGGGAATAGGCCAGCTCTGCTGGGAGAACCTAAGGGGCTCCATGCTGGACACAAAGCCTGAATACTCTAGCACTGGGGAGTTGACTCCATTAAACCTTTTCAGAAGACAAAAGGTTGACTCATCACAAAAAATTTACCCAAAAATTCTTCCTATGGGTGTTCTTTGCTGACCAATCCCTAAATTTTCAATGGCAACTTGCTGCTTGGATCCTAGTCAGAACCAAGTTCTTATATTTGAGAAAAAATTGGTAGCAAGCTCTTTCCCATCCACTGACATGGTTCTACAAATATGTATCTGCTCATTTCAAGAAAACTACCCATTCTAGGATTCATAGAGTCAGTGCTAACAATTCGGAGGGAAAACTATATGCAAAGGCAAAGAGGATGAATGAGTTGAAGAATGATTCAGTAACAATGAGAAAGTCTGGTCAAGTTTTGGAGAAAAGAAGATCCCTGTGAACAATAAAATAAGTCACTGATATAACGCTGTGAGAATCTAGCCACAAGGAAGTCCTGGTGGGGCTACTCTAAAAATGCTTCTCTTTGTACCCATCATTTTGATAAAATAATCACCTAGGATCACCAAAACCTTAATTTAGTTGAACTACAGACAGACGGAAATGAAGATAAAAGGAAAAGGACAAATGGAAGAGAAAATGATAGAGATGAAAAAAGAGAAACTGGACCTGAGAGAAAATAATAATTAAATACCACTAGAGACCACATATCCTGGTTTCCTTTCAGGAATGCTGTTAGACTGGCTTTGCTTAAACTGCAACGAACAAACCCATAGCATTTTTTAATTCTTTTGTTTATGAACTATGTTCTTTAGTAACTGAAGCAAATATTTAAACATAATAATTATAGCATTCTTGTCCTCTTTTCAGAAACCTTTCTTTAGATGAAGCATAAAATCTGAGAAATAAAGTTAAGATGCAAGGTCAGAAAAATAAAATACCTAGGTATAAATTTAACCAAAGAGCTAAAAGACCTGTACCCAGAAATTATAAGACATTGAAGAAAGACACTCAAGAAGATACAAATAAATGGAAGCACATACAGTGCTCATAGTTAGGCAAAATTAACATAGTTAAAATATCCATATTACCCAAAGCAATCTATGGAGTCAATGCAATCCCTATCAAAGCACCAATGCCATTTTTCACAGAACTAGAACAAATAACCATAAAATTTATATGGAACCACAAAAGAACTTAAATAGACACGCAATCCCGATAAAGAAGAACAAAGCTGAAAGTATCATGCTACCTGATATCAAACTACAAGGCTATAATAATCAAAATAGCACAGGACTAGCATAAAACAGACACACAGATCAACAGAGCAGAATAAAGACTCCAGAAATAAACCCATGCCTATGTGGTCATTTAATCTATGACAAAGGAGGCAAGAATACACAATGAGGTAAAGACAGTCTCTTCAATAAATAGTGCTGGGAAAAGTGGACAGCCACATGCAAAAGAAGAAAAATGGACCACTGTCTTAAAACTATTCACAAAAATTAACTCGAAATGGATCACCAACTTGAATATAAGACCTGAAATCATAAATCTCCTAGGAGAAAATGTAGGAGGTAAGCTCTTCAACGTAAGTCTTGGTGATAACTTTTAAATCTGACCCCGAAAGCAAAAATAAACAAGTGGTACTACATCAAACTGAAAATCTGCATAGCAAAGGATACCAACAGAATGCAAAAGTAACTCACCAAAAGGAAGAAAATATTTGTAAATCATATATCTGACAAGGAAATACTATCCAAAATATGTAAAGAATTCATACAACTCTATAGCAAACGAACAATTCAATTAACAACAATAGACAGAAGATCTGAATAGATATTTTTTCCAAAGAGGACATACGAATGGCCAATAGGCACATAAAAAGATGCTCTGCATCATTAATCACCAGGGAAATGCAAATTAAAACCACAATGAGATGTCACCTCACACCTGCTAGGACGGCTATTATCAAAAAGACAAGAAATAACGAGTGTTGCTGAGGATGTGGAGAAAAAGGAACTCTTGTGCACTGTTGGTGGGAATGCAAATTAGGGTAGCCACTATAAAAAAACAGCATGGAGGTTCTCAAAACATTAAACACAGAACTACCATATAAGCCGGCAATTCCACTCCTGAATATTTATCTGAAGAAAATTAAAACACTAATTTGAAAAGATATATGCACCCCTGTGTTCATTGCAGCATTATTTACAATAGTCAAGATATGGAAACAACTAAGTATCCACCGACGAATGGATAAAGAAATCACAGATATGTATATGTCTATGTATATGCATATGTATACACACACACGTACATACACACGCACAATGGAATATTACTCAGTCATAACAAAGAATAAAATCTTGCCATTCACTATAATGTGAAGGCATTATGCTAACTGAAGTCAGTCAGATTGAAAAAGATAAATATTGCATGGTCTCTCTTGTGCATGGGATCTTAAAAAACAAAAACAAAAACAAAAACAAGCTTATTAGAGATACAGAGAAAAGACTGGTAGTTGCCAGAACAGGGTTTGGAGGGTAGGGGATGTGTTAAGAGTTTTTTTTTTTTCTTTTTCAGTTTAAATAAATAGAATTTTTTAAAAATCAGAGGTTGAGGTAAAAGCACAGTCTTGAACCTTCCCAAATCCCTATATAAAAACAAAGAAAACCACCTGAGGGTAAGACCAAAAACCCATGAACAAATGTACAACAAAACTAGTTGAAAGGTAATGCCTCAAACACCAAAGTACAAACAAGTGTGGAAAAGCCAACACTAACTGCAAGTCCCACAGAGTAGTGGCCTCTGTGTGGAAAGAAGAAGTGAATAACAGGGCAAGTGAAAAACCTGAGAAAGACAGCCCCCGAATTTGTAATAAGTGCTAACTGGAAAGTGTGATGAGCTCATTTAAAACAGCAGCTGCAATTGGGAGAAATTCTTTCTATTCTAATAATAGTGAATAGAGCTCACCTGAAGAAATCCTGAAGGGTCTGGAGTAGTCTAATGCCTATCACCTCTCAAAACTGAGCTGCTAGAACCCCATTCTAAGACAGGATCCCACACAAAGAAAAAAAATGCTGGAAATAGAACCAAAATTGAAAAAGACAAAGAAAAATAGGGAGGAAAGAGAAGATCCAAAAGTGGTCAAGGAGACTATAGTCAAGATCTTTTAACAAGCAGGACAATAATCCAGTAGTAGAAAGTAGACCAGAAGAGGGAGCTCTATGAAGTTAGAAGAGCTTTCCAAATCAAGCCTCTGTATTAAAAGTTCAGAAAAACTACATACATATAAAAATGAACAACAGAAAAGTTTTTAGATCAAATGCTACACAAAGTTATAAGGAAGATGAGGGAAAGGAGTAATATCCTACAGAAAATGAAAACATACCAAAGACATACCATATAGCAGATGAAAACTATAATCTTAAATTTTTAAATGAGCTAAATAAAAGACATTAGAAATATCACATAAAGCAGGAAAAAAAATCATGTCAGAATTCGAAAAAATAGAAATGTTGGAAGAAAGAATAAATCTGAAAAACAAGAAAAAACCAACAATTTACTACTGTGAAATATACAAGGAAGATACAAGAGTGAATGGATCCTGCCCTGAGATAAATAGAACTAAAAGCTTAAAATAATTTTTTTTTAATCAAAAAGAAATGAAAATGAAAAGGATTTAGGGGAAGTCTCAAATATTGAAGATAAGTAAAGAAGATCCAACATATGGAAAACAGGGCTCCCTAAAAAGAAAATCAAAGGATGAGATCTGTCCAAATATCTAAAATTGTAATTAAAAAAAAAAAACTGTCCTGAAACTTGAGAAAAATAAAAATCCAACACTAAGTGTTGAAAGAGAACAATGAATACTTGAGCATATTGACCCAAAATGACCAACACCAAGACATATTCTAGTAAAATTACTGGACTTATGACTTAAGACAAAAGAAAATGAAGTAACATGGTCAAGATAATTTAATTTTAAAAATGTGAACCAATAATTTTACACTCAGCAAAATATTTGCCTTTCAAGTATAAAGGGTACACAACAAGCTGTTGTTAAAATACAAGAATTCAGGGAATAATAGGTCCTATGAGCCCTTCCTGAGATATCTAATAGAAAATGAGCTTTAGACAAAAGGACTAGAGACATCTGCATAAGGGCTGGTTTTGAGCTGAATATATACATACCTACAGAACTAAAACTAAAACAGAGTTAAAGGAGGAAAGTATACTATAAATGGCTACATCTCTAAAAAGATAGATGTTAAACCATTAAAAAATAATAGATTAGGAAGGGTGTATGTAATAAGATGTTTAACTCTTCTTAGTAATCATAACTGGATGCTGTAGTTTTCCTATTATTATTCTTAGACTGTTGTATATGTAAGGTGGATCAATAAGCAAATTAATAATTATAGGATATTCTAATTCTATCATCCTCTACATTTTTCAGAACCAGGATTCTCAGCATGGAAGAAGATAAATGTAACAGGTAAGTGGCTAAGTAAAAGCCCTCTAATCCTGAACATGAAATGGAAACATTAGCATGAAATCATGAGGCTTAGATACAATGACTAATCGAGCAACAATAACATTGTTATCAGTAAGATTTGAAACACAAATTTGCATTGAAAGAAATAATGTTTTCTTGGACAAGTGGCCAATTTCAGTTCTCAGGCAAGAAATGTATAAGGTAAGTCTGAAACACTTTTCCTAGTAGTGAGCAAAGAAGCTGTCAAAGACCAATATGATCACCTCAGAAGAATAGAGGAGCCAATCTAAAATTTCATGATCAAAAGATGGTCAATTTGATCATCAATAAAAAATAAATTCAGTGGATTGAAACCAACTAACACATGGTTCGGAAAGATATTAAAATTTATTAGTTGCTTTCAGAGGATGACATAAAAATAATTCATTAATTTTAAAATTGTTAAAAAGTTAGAAAGAACCAGGCATTCATCCCATATTTCTATATGAACAGTTCCACCGGGTAACTGAAGAGTAAATGAAGAGGAAAATTACGAAAGTATTCTAGTTAATAAACAACAGAAATAGAATATCGCCATTTTGTAACTCCCAGTGAATTCATGGATCTAGGTGTGAAAAATTAATGGCCACAAAAAGAAAGACAGTAAGATATTATGTCTCTCCTCAGTGAAAGAACACCACATCATTCAGAGTCTTGCCAAAGGGATCAAACGTGAGCCTCTGGATCCAAGTGCCAATGTGCAGAAAATAGAGAGGGCAGAGGAACATGTAAGCTGAGGATGCAAATCCACTCTTGGAAACTCTACACGCTCAAGTGACTCGGTTCTCCAAAAGAGAAAGTGCAAAGAAAAGAAAGGAAATGGGTGGGGCGGGGGGGCGGGATTTGTAAATTAAGAAACTTAAAAAATATACCAACTTTTAAAAAATGGGCAATACTAGATTATGGTGTCTAAGGATGCACACGTAAGTAATAAAATAAAGAAACAAAGTGAAATAATTACTATAGAAGTACTGGTTACTTTTGGAAGAGATTTCAAGTGGGATAAGGTACATGAAGGGTTTCAGGGTGGCTTGCAAAATTTGATTTCTTGACATGAATGGTTGTCATAAAGATATCCACTCCAAAACAAATGATATATAAATATATACATATATATGAATGTGGCTACTAGCCACAAGTGGCTATTGGCTATTACAGTATAAATTAAAGTAAAGTTTAAAATGTAGTTTCTCAGTTATCCTAGCCAAATTTCAAGTGCTCAATAGAAAGTGGCTACACTTTAGTATAGAAATGCAACACATTGTATAGAACCAGTCTCTATGCATATGTGTGTTTTGGTGGATTTTGTTTTACTTTTGTTTTACTTTGGTAGATAGTGTTTCACTTTACAAAAAAAAATTTAAAGTGCATGCTTCTCCAAATACATTACACATTGTATTTATTTGGATTTATCGCAAATATATAAATATTGGCTATTCTTTGAAGCAATGACCAAGGGCATACATCTTCTAGAAGAGAAATGAATAATTTGAAACCACTTAATGGCATTAAGTAGCAGGAACCCAACAAGTCTGATGGATCTGATTTAAAGCTGCCGGTACCTGATATAAGAAACTCATCTCAAGGACAATGTAGTTGTGCCTAGAAAGGGTACATAAACTCTTCTTCAGTATGGATTTATAACTGATAATTTCAACTATCATTGAAGACTTATTAGATGCTGGAAGAAGCCAAGGCTATGGCAAAATAGGGTAGCAGAATCCCTGCCAAAAGGAAACTCCAAGCAAGACACTTAAAATAGGTAACCAAATTACACAGGAGGACAAGGAAGCATTCCTTCCAAAGGGCTGGAGATCCTTGGGTCAAATATCTCATACTTCTATATTACTGTTGAGCTCACAGTAAGTATAAAAGAGGAAGTTGCTTTGATGAGATTCGAAGGTGGTATATAAAAGTAAAAACTGAAAGCTTGGCCAAAGGAGTCATAAAATGTTTCCAAGCAAAGCAAATGACCTAAGAGAAATGGGAGGCTAGACACTGACACAGATCAAAGTGGGATCTACAAAAATATGTTAAATAGAGTGGAGGGCCTAAAAAGAAATTATTTGGAGGTCAAAATAGAGAATCTCAGAGAATGGATGTATAAAAAGGCAGAAGTGTCCACTAATCCACTTCAGTCATTAGCAGGTCCAGCTAAGTGCTGCAGAAGAGGATAATTGCAAAGGAGGCATTCTGAATAAACTAGAGAAAAGGAGGGAGAAAAGAAACATCTTAACTACAAAATACCCTTCCAATAGAATCTTTCATTATCCAGGGTGACTATCAATATTTTCTTTAAAATAATGTAATTGATACTAAAACATAATGAGGAAAAATACAAGACTATGGAACCTGTGATCCAGTGCAAAAAAAAAAAAAAAAAAAAGGTACACAGGTGCATTAACAGTTAAAAGGTGTGAAAAATCAGTAACTTGAAATTACATTTGGTCTTCGTGAAAAGTATCACACACTAAAGAACAAGCTAATTTTGAGTCAGATAAATTATGCCTACCTAGAACATGATGCTAGAATGGTTTAAGGGCTAATAATAAGAAAAAGAAGAAAAAGAAAAATTAACAGGGCCTAACTGCCCCCCACCTTCCAATGTGAGCTTTTCAATCTCAGAAAGTCTATCATACGTTTTATGTCTGGATATGATCCAAATATTCTGCACAGCTCTCTTTTACATCTTATTCTATCAAGAAAGATTTGGCAACTGAAATCTATTATGATGTCAAAAGGTAGCTGACAACATAAAATGTATCCTGCTGAGTAGATGCCGCACACAGCTAAATTTACAACAACAGGAATATCATAAAAATTATAAGAACTGCAAATTAACCACTGATTTCTAGTTCACTGACATAAATAATGGTAAGGACGTGGCTAACTTCCAAACATCTTTACCACTGTTTAATTTGTCAAAATCTATCAAGAGCATTTCAACCACAAACCTGTCCTCTAAGGCACATTATCATTCCCACACTTAGATTAGCATCGGTGGCAACCCAAGTAAGACTGCATAATTACTAAGACTCCATAAGGATTCTTCTCTCACTTTTGTAATTCCTCCATGTGTCAGTATCTCACTCTTTCTTAAGCACCATTCTTACTCTCAATTAGTTATTTAAGATCATTTAAAAATTTGGCTCTAATTTTGTGAGATATGTCTGTCTGCTTTCAAAATTAGTTCTTCATTACAGTGTTAAGGTTCCTACTGGGCTCAAATTAGCAAGATTTTCTGTTTACTTCATATTTGTGAACCAGGAATGCTGGTAGCAGTATGGTGCTAGAGTAGTTAGCTGACAGCTGTTGGGAAACCCAGCAGGTAGGGAGGTCACACGGTAAAACAAAATGACAAAGACAATAATTCTTTTCTCAGAGAAAGTTAAGATACAGAGCCTCATGGCTTACTCCACCAACAATCAACTCTAGAAATATGCACAGAGATGGTAAAAAAAAGAAAATGGCTAAAACATACATGTAGAATATCTTCTGAAAAACCATATCTCATTCATAGTGAATTAAAAAGCATGGCTAAACTATTTCATTGCTCAGTGATAAACACCAAAGGATAATAAAATGGCTAAAGAAATAAGGAAATCAAATACCAATGTCTTTTGAAAATGTATTCAGTAAGGAAATCTCTTCTTACATGTGTGTATCTGTGTATGACCCCACCCCCTGCTTTCCCACTGACATGTCTAGAACAAATTTAACATAACTGCTGAAAAGAAAAAAAAATTAAATGTTTGGCCATAATATTGTTAGCAAAAACAATCAGTCAGCAGTATCATTGTCTAAGTAGAAGCTATATGTGCATTTGTGCAGAAACCAGGCAGTTCTGACTCTTCATTAATCCTAATACAATGAGTGTAGAAAGATGCTTGATAGATACTAAGTAAATCTAGCATATACTACTTGCACCCAAATTGGTTTATTTCACATCTCTGTATTTGGGAGGAAAAGCAATTTCTGTATGACAGATGCACCTGGAGTTTGCCATGTGACCTATACACAGAAAGTGCTGTAGAGTCATAGCTTTTGCAACAACAAGAAAATTGCATTTTATTCTTATTTGCTAAAAAAAAAAAAAAAGCATATTTTTTCCATGGAACATGTTTGTATTGAGTTAGCCCATGTCCACACAGAGTAAGTAAAGTGTAGAGATGAAACACACTGAGTTACGTCTGGGGTAAGTCAAAGACCCCAGTCACCTGCTATGGAAGATAACGTTGGTTTCCCTGCAATTGGACTCACCCAGCTGCCTACAATAATAAAACACGTGGGATAAATAAGTCATCAATCCTTCATTTCTCTTCATCTGTATAAATATGACCTAAATGCCTCCATCAATGTCAGAGACCTCCTCATTATAAAACTAAGTTTTTTCATCAGTGTATAATTTTTACACCCTAAAACCGAATAAAGTTCTGAAAACAGGTGATATAACAAGAATGTTCTCTGGTATTAAAAGAGTATTCATTTAAAAACAGAGACCCAAAATAGCAAAAACTAACAGCACTGATGGGAGAAACAAATAATTCAACAATAATTGTTTGAGACTTCAATACCCCACTAACAACAATGGATAGAACTAGGCAGAAGATGAACAAGGAAAGAGAAGACAGGAACAACACTAAGAACCAGACAGATATCTAGCATCTAGCAGACACCTAAAGACAACAAGCAGACATCCATAGAAAGTTCCACCCAACAACAATATACACTATTCTCAAACATACGTGGGACATTCTCAAAACAGACCACACACTAGGCCATAAATATACATCTCAATAATTTAAAAGAACTGAATATAAAATATGTATTCTAAATACAATGAACAAAATTAAAAATAAGTAACACGAAGAAGTTTGAGAAATTAACAAATGTGGAAATTAAACAACGCACTCCTAAAGAACCAATAGATCAAGAAAAAAAAATCACAAAAGGAATTAGAAAATACTTTAAGATGAATGAAAATAAAAATATAACATGCCCAAACTTATGAGATATAGGTAAAGCAGTTCTCAGAGGGAAATTTGTAGTTATAAACACCTATATTTAAAAAGGTTTCACATAAAACTTACTTGGACTTAATCAACCAGTTAACAAATCCACCAATATATCCTAGAGCTTAATTTGCCAGTCACAAGACTGAGTAATTTCTATAGCGATCATTTCTGCTCTTTAGCAAAGACAGTGGTTTGAAGTTGTGTTACACAGAATGTCACAAAGTTATTTATCCATGGAAGCTTTTGGTAGGACATGATTCTTTTCTTAATAACTTTTTAAATGATGAGACCAAGATCACGTAAGTTAGCAAAAGATATAGTTTAAAAGAAGCTTTTCTAAATTTGAGTGTAGTTGTTTTTCTGCTACAGAATAACGAGCATTATGAATATAAGTTTTTCATGGCTAATATTTACAAGCTGTAAGCCATCAATTTTTGGAGTATTGCCATACTCCTTTCTAGATGTCTACGGGCATCTCCAAGTATACTTCAGGCATTACAAAACCTTATGAAACTCATCAAAAGTGTCAGACCATCTCTCTTCTCAAGGAAGCATTTATTGAAACTCCAATGACAAAGGATCCCTGCTACCTCTACCAATATCAGGTGGGTGAATTTGGATGGGGGGAGGGAGAGAGCTACATACTATGGAGGAGAAAGTGAGAAGAGCAAGGATGAACTGTGGTTCCTAAAAGTACACTGAGTTATAGGATACCATGCAGTGTGGTCTGGATGACCTGAAAACTCTGATCCTAGGAAGATAGCAGAGCAGAGACCATCTTCTTTGCTGATCAAGTGATCTAAGAAGGCAAAGCAGAGAATAAGCTGGACTTCAAAAGCAAACAGACCTTGATTCAAGTGTAAAATCTGCCATTTAAAAAAATTAATTTTGAATTAATTATAGACTTACAGGAAGTAAACAAAAATAGTACAGTCCCACAGACCCTTCAGCCGGCTTCTCCCAATGATGACACCTTATATAATAACTATAGAACAATTAGAACCAGGAAACTGGTATTAGAACATTAGTTAACCAGACTATAGTCCTAATTCAGTTTTGTTTACTTTTTCTGTAACCCCAGGTAATTTTAAAGTAGCCAAATTCTCTGATCTTCACTTTACTTATCTGGAACATGAAGGTAATAGAATAGGTACTTCATAGTATTTATAAGGACAGTGCAAGTATACCGCTTATAACAGGAGTTAACACAGTAATAATCTGATAAATTATACTATTTAATTATTAAACAAGAGTTTTGGAATTTCTAGTTCTGCTCTGACACCTACCTCAGGGCCTTTCGTACTACCTACTAATATAGGGATATCATCTGCCACCATTTATAGTTTAACTGAACCCACAGGACAAAAACACTAGAAAAACAACAGAATGTAGCCTACTTTAAGAATTGAAAGGAAATGTAACTCAAATTCCTTTTTTTTAAACGTCATTTCTTCCAACAGTGAAATGGCTGAAACTTAAATCATCATCTAAGAATAATCTTGTAACTAGCGTTGCTTCTCCTTTTTGAGAGGTGAGGGGCAGGCTTTGAGGGTTTTTTTTTTTTCTCCCTAATGCAAGTTTTAAAATCTTAGATTTTTTTTAATTGAACAGATTGAACACAAGCTTGGATCCACCCTGCCACAGTTTCCAAACCCGCTTGTGTCACCACTCAAGGCAAGCAGGGCACTTTAAGAAGCAAGCTCTTTAATAGGTTTTAACTAGGCCTATTTGGATGCACTTTTTGTGTACACCGAGAAAGAAGTGCACATACAAATAGTTCCAGGCACAATCAAGGCTCTTCAAATCTGGGGCTATCACTCGCTTCCGTCAAATGCTTGTGTGAATCCATCCAAGATCCCTCTGGCTTCAGCATGGCAGACATATGCCAGTACCCAGAATGCTCCTGGGCCCTACCTCCTTCACAGCTATGTTTTAAGGGCACAAGTGTTTATAATGGGGAAAGAAGAACTTTGCTGGATTTTCCCCCAGCTTTGAAATTTTCAAACCTTGAGAATGGATGAATCAGAAACTAAGGATTTTTTTTGTTCCATCTTTCGCTTTCTTTTTTTTTTTCTATTCTTTTTTTCTTTTTGCAAATTGGCTACATTTTCAAAACCTGCCACCCACAAACAGTCTGAAACACTAAAGTGTCTGCTCTGTTTCTATCAACAGACATTATTTGGAATCACTTAAAAGGACAAATAATATGCCCACTAATCAGCCAAACAGCTAAAGTAGACATCTTTGGTTCATTTTAATCCTCAGATCTCTCTTCCCTTCTCCTAAAGTCAGACCAAATAAGAATCATATTTGGATAGTTTTAGCTTTGGTTTCAAATTAGGGCAAGCGTCTTAAACCAAGTGATCTCCAAAGAAATCACTTAGTTTAACTAAGATCATAGGAAAATAATTTAACAAATATAGGGCTCGAACCCTTCCAACTACCACATATATCAATTAACTAGCCCATAAGCCTTGTTTCCCACTCTCAAGATTTATTTTTAATTGGATCAGAGAAATGATTTAAGAATGTAAATAATCAATTGATTTTTTATTTTATAAAATGTACCAAAATGATCAAAACCTGATTTCCCACCTGATTTAAAAAAGATGTCTTCAACTTTGTGGGCCACTGTTCCCTGTCCAGTTCTAGCTCCCTTTTCTCAACATGAACATATGTTTCCTTTAATATTACTTCTTTTTTCCTACCCTGGTGTTATGCAAGATCCCTGCTTATTTTGGCAATGGAAACAAAATAAGAAGAGCCACCCAGAGTTCTCCATTCCAACGGGAGGAGCTTCCCAAGAAAAGCAAAGTTTTGCTGTTGTATTTCCTTTCCATACTGCCGAAGAGCAAGCAACATTCTTCAGCTCGGAAATTCAGTACAGATGGCGGGGGTGGTTGTGGGGGTAGGCTCCTGAAATATCTATTAGAATCATGAATGGCAGTGGTGGAGAGGGACCATCTAAAGGTTCACGATCACTTAGTGCTTGTAAAAAACAGGAATTGCCCCCCCCCAAATTATTTATACACACACACTGTGTGTGCGCACACACACACACACACACACACACGTACACACATAAGGAGCGGTTAAGTAGTCCCCATATACAATAAGAAAAGGTGCTTCTCAAACACAAAACATGAAGAAAAAAAGATGCCTTTTATTTCAAAGAGAGACCAGGAAAAACCACTCTCAGATTGCAAAGGTGAACCTTAACTTTATTTCTATGATTAAAACCCTGACTAATATGGCCATCAGTCCTAGGTAAAGGCTTTAAAAATTAAGGAGGGACTAACATGCTCATACAAGAAAAAACAAAGAGAGGCTTGCACATAGGATATTGGTTTCAATGAGGAAGGGTGAATGCCAAAAACAGTATAAGAATTAAATACTCACATAATAGATCACTGTGAGCAAAGCTCTCCTGAAGATGTTGAAGTCAGTGATCTAAGCCTAATACTTGGAAAGGTTGTGTGACTGGAACCATGATATATAAAGTAAGACCTACGCGCCAAAGTTTTGATTTAGCCAAGAAAACGTGGCTATTTTTGTTGGGTGGAAGAGGCATTTTTTTTTCCCACCGAGCAAAGATTTACAGTAAACATCTGCTAGCCATGCCCACAGAAGGGATGATTGTTTTCATCCAGGGTCATTTTTAAAGGAATAAATGTAATTAATAAAACCATACAGTTAGTATCAACCTTCCAATAAGTCTGCTTGTTTCTATCCACAGACCTATTTATAAAAGAAGGACTTAAATGAGAAATTTTCCTGAGGTTGCCGTTAAGACTTCTTGGGGATCACTGATAAGGATTCTCTGTCTCAAGGGGTGCTTGAAAGTACAAGTGGATTTCACTTCTTATCTCATTCCTTAGGCAGTTGTTTTCCAGGGAGTTCCTTTGCTCTATTGGTAAGATTTTATTATAATACATGAATTATTTAGGTAACTATAGCCCCATTTTAAAAAAATAATAATATTCTAATGGGTTTACCTCACATATATAAGTCCCATAGTACATTTCTCTGTCAAATTACCTCTTTTAAAATGACTGTAAGAATTCGAATAATCCAGAATGGTTTGGGTTTTTAAAAACTCCTTATTTGGTTTGTTCTTTTAGAAGGAATGGAGAGGTAGGGAAACTGAATTATTCAGGCGGACTGTCATTCAAATCTGTCAAACTAGAGCTCAAAACATTATACTTTACCTTTGAAGAACCAACTAGGAGCCCCTCCACAATGAGAGTCACCTATGATTATTATTAAATGTTCCCAGTTAAGAGGAAAGAATCAAATCCATAAAACCACAACTTCCATTTGGAGTTAAGCAAAGTCCTGCCCTACCTACGAAGTTAGAAGAGTCTCCTCGACTTAGAAAAGCGGATATTGCATAAACTACATGCTACCACTGAATAAAGCTAAAGAACTAATAAGGTTTCCTATTTCTGACTTACAGTCATATCAATACGATCAATCAATAAGACACTGAGTTCACTGAATGAAAAAATATTTTCTCTCTTTTTAGTTTCTCTATATCCCACAAAACTAGAACACATCATTCCATGAAGGTCAGACTTCAGTAAGCATATTGAAAAAATAAATATTAAATTCATCAACTCCATTTATTCCAATGGTTGCAACACTGTACAGGGTCCTGGATGTTGGACCAGCTCTAAGAGCAGCTTTAGGGATGGGAGATGTCAGTCTTTCCACCTTTCCAATCAATCTTCAACAAATACCGATTAAACACCTCCTAGGTGTCAGTTAATCTGGAGTGTGTGTGTGTGTGTGTGTGTGTGTGTGTGCGCGCACGCGCACGCGCACACGCACGTGTGGAGATGGGTATGTGCATGCAGCCGGAAGGGAGTGAAAGGCGAGGTGCTATCTTTTGAATGCTAATGATATCTGATAGAATCTTCAGGGGAAATTAACACAAATTTCAGGGTTTGCTGGAGCTGAAAAGTTATTGTTGTGTTTACTTGTTTGTTCGTTTTCCACAAGGCTAAGGGTTATGTGCTAAGAAAAGAAAGAAGGGAGGCAGAGATGGCAATGGAGAAAGCAAGCAAGGTTTTGAAACCCCAACTGCCCTTAAGTGATGATGAACCATTAGACAAGAAAGAGAAGGGACTGCAAAAGCCCAATTTTATTTAATAACTGTCAATGCCTTCAGCTGTGAAAGAGAGCGAGTCTTAATGTAACCCGCTAATCCCTCCCAACACAGTCAAGATTCATTCCTACAAGTTAGTCCAGTATCAGAGGCTACTGTGGTTAGAACTGAATTATAACCATGTGCTACCACGCTAAAGCATGCTTAAATAAAAATGAGATGCATCCATCATATTTGTACAATAGAGGGATTAAATGAGCTATAATTTTCAAGCTTTAAAGAAAATTCCAAGCTTTTAAGTATATTCCTAGTTAAAGATAATGTGACGAATGTCATAATTAAAAAAAAAAAAACAGGAGGAAATAATTCTTTATCCTTTTAAAATTTTCCTTACAAAATGCATCATTTTAACCTACTGCATTTCAATATACTTATCCATAAATGTAAATTTGTTTTGATAAGATGAAGAGCCTTTTAATCCAAATTGCACAGTGATGCTTCCACACTGATCTGTTATAACTTAGTAATCAGAGTTAACAGACTGCCTAATTAACCAAGTCATCATTTGCCAAGATCCAAATATGGGATGAATTGTGGGCCAAGGAGAAAATATGATGGACATGAAAATTATTAATTCAGGGAAGCATTAAAAGCATGTGGAGTTAAAGTTCTTAGCTAAATCTCACCATTTTTATTAGCCTTGGTTTTTATAAGTAACATGTAAAAATAAAAGATATGTTATTCCTTGAAGAGTGTATGAAAAAACATTTTAAAACCAACTAGTTATTGATATAATTAAATTACTTTTTAAAGCCTTTGACAACCTCTGAGTTAAAAATCATAGATGCCCCCTGATAATGGTGACATCCACTGAGTGCTTACTAGGTATCAGCATCGTATTCACTGTTTCATATGATCAAGGTATTTATTCTCCACATGACCCCTAACCCTCTGGAAGGTGGTATTTTTATCTTCAGGTAGCAGATGAGAAAACCAAGGTTCAGAATATTTTTTTGCTTACAAGTATGTATGAATAAACAAATAATATCCAGCCCTTTCAAAATTCTTAGAGAAGTGTTATTAAGAATTCTACCATTCACTTCACCAAACTCTACCCATGGAAGCTTTATCCATTCATTTACTATGTACTTAGGAGATAGAAGACTAAGGTAACATGAAAGGTGCCATGTGGCTAACCTGTACAAAACTCTTTTATCATCACCTTACTATTTCTATCACTAACATCACTGACATATCCTAAAAGACACATATATTTTAACTGAGCTAAGATATTTTATGAGCCAATTTTCCTAAAAAATTCAAATCCAATTCCAAATACAGAGTTT
The DNA here is from genome assembly GCF_000325575.1 of Pteropus alecto. Taxonomy (NCBI): domain Eukaryota; kingdom Metazoa; phylum Chordata; class Mammalia; order Chiroptera; family Pteropodidae; genus Pteropus; species Pteropus alecto. Next base: position 9,354,540 of record NW_006440638.1, on the reverse strand, counting down.
AATCCAAGAAGAGATAGTAAGTCCACCAACCTGACCATTTTCCACATGATTATTTGGCAACTCCTATTCATCCTCTGGGGCCCTAGCCAGGTCATTGCTTCTGTGAGGCCCTCCAATTCCCCTCCTCTCAACCACACACACACACAATCTTTCAATATTCTTGTAGCTTCTCTATCACCATATTACAATTGATCTTTCTATCTACCTTGCAGATATTAAGTATGTTGACACCAAAGACCTTGCTTTAGCATCTAGAACAGTGACAAACGGTAGATGGATGGTTGGACAACAGGATAGACAGGGGGAGTGCAACAATGAATGAACTCCCGGCTCCTTGAGGACAGAGTCGTGGGTAGTATTCCTGAGGCACAGCCCACCTCCTAGATAGTGAATGTTACTGGAGATGTCTAAGTATTAGGCAGACACCTTCAAGGGGAAAATCTCAGAGGCTACACAATTGTGGGTTGCTGAGCTATGTGATATTTAAAGGTTCCTTCCAACCCTGTAATCCTGCATATTTACTGTGTATCAACTATGGTGCCTTACACATACACAATCTACCTTCCTAGAATTCTGACCCCTTCTTCTGAAACCAGCCCTTTTTTACCACCTCACCATTGTGTTGTGTAGGTTGAACACTACCATCCTTAAACACCATCCATGACTCTTATGACCCATCCCAAGCCACGCACACCTTTGCACTTCCCCCCTCCCAGTTTAGCTCCAGCCCCAGAGAGTCTTTCACTGATAGGTACATTGCACATCCCGAACTAATCACAACCAGAAAGATCCAAATTCTATGACAGCTGCTAGAACTCATAGGAAAAGATTCCTTTCTGCTGAAGTTGTGATGCAAACAGATTCATGAATGGTTATCATGCCACAGCCTGGTAAATGCCTGCGTGAATGAATCCAGCACAGAGCACAGCACAGCCAAGAGACTGAAAGCACGACTTGATAGCATGGTATGAAGCCCTCGCTCCAAATGTCCCTGAAGTTTGTTCTACCATTCAACTTTTCAGAATCACCAGGTAATCACAGTTGACCCTTGAATAACATGGGTCGAACCATACATACACTTTTCCCCCCAATAAATAAATACCTGTACTGTTTTTGATCCACAGCTCAGAGTCCATGGATGCAGAGGGCCAACTGTATGCATTGTTCTACACCATTTTTTATAGGGGCCTGAGCATCCACAGATTTTGGTATCCATGTAGCGTCCTGGAACCAATTCCCCACAGACACGGACAAATGACTTAAGTTTCTGGGGAGTCAAAACTTATACGTAAACTTTCAACTGCATGATGGGTCAGCAGCTCTAACCCCCATACTGTTCAAGGGTCAATGGTAATTCCTCTTTCTGTCTAAGCTGGTCAAAAGTAACCAGAGACTGAACAAATAAGTGGGCTCAGTATTTTAATGCACGGACACATTAAAAATGGTCTGCTATCTGTGTTAACAAGGAGATATTGATACTTGAAACCCTGTTAGTAAAAATTGTTTATTTGTGGTCTCTTACAAATTGCTTTTATATAGTTTTCAAGTATACATTTTACTATATATGCTTTTACAAACCTAATTTCATTTTTGAAGGTCAAAGTCCTTGGCATATAGCTTATGAATTTGTAATTCTACTAACTAAGTATCCAAAGGCCTTTTAATTTTGTTAACCAGTGCTACCTCTAAGTACCCCACATCTTCACCCTGGTAAATGAAAAGACTTCCAAGTAAACTTATCGCAAGAACTAAAGAGACATTATGAGCCTGCTAGCTGGGAAAATGCCCTAGGTACAGAACCACTGCTTTGGGAAGGAGACCTTCTCACTTGCTACACTTTTTTCACACAGGTGATTGAGTGGAACAAATCAGTTGTTCGGTGGTCAAAGGCTAATATGAAATAAAATGAGGGCTACCGAAATGAGGTTAATTAGAATAATGTACCAGAGAAAAATGACTCAAAGATCTACAGAAAATGTCTTAACAGGCATGTCCAACTAAAGATAGAAGAATGCCAATTAAATGGCTATCCTTGTTCCTAATCATATTGGGACATACTTTATTTTCCCATAGCTCTTGTACTAGCAAAAAAGAATCAAAGCATTTGAAAAAGTCTAATAAGATCAAACAGGGCCTGCTAGATGGCATTAAAGTATAAAGACTCAACATGCAACATACAAGCAGTCCCAGAGTAAAAATGTATGCTAAGCAGAACAATATTTACAAATCAACACCCTAGGAAAATGTTTTCATGGTGAAGACCGTAGGGCATAGTGGTTAGGAGCCATGGCACCAAGGGAAGGGTGTCTGAGTTCAAATCCCAGCTCTACTTCTAATAAGCAGAGAAGTCCGAATGAGTTATTTAACCTCGCTATGCCTCAGTTTCCTCATCTGTAAAGTGGATTTTTAGAATTGTACCTCTCTCATAGAGTTTTTGTGAGTTAATACATATCAAGTGGATTTGTGTCATGGTTAATAAATGATTTGGGACGGATATGGACAAAGGCAAGCCACAGCCTCTCTTGATGAGAACACTTAGGGTAAAAGGTTTATTGATGGTCTATAAGAGCTGACATTGAGAAATTCAACCCCTAGCATATCTTAACCAGACTGGCCTTGGCACTGAGAGACTGCTACCCCAAACTGGACACAGACAATGCAGCAATATTTCAAACCCATAGAGAAAAACCTCGGAGAGAGCTCCTAATCTTCACCCTGATCCTCAAGCAGCAGCGTATTGAGAAGAGGGTGGCATGAGGGCTGCTCCAGGCTGCCAAGCCCCCTGTGTAAGATCCGCAGTAAAGTCTTACAGTGTGTGGATCTGCTTCCTCTTCCGTGATTATTGTTTTGGTTTCTGAAATGGTAGTTGGAAATGGGTGTTCCATGTTTTTAAAGATGTAAAACAAGCAGGTTTTTGGCCATTCTGAAGGCTGCAATGAGTCTAATAAAAGTTTTTTCATGAATTGTTTGTATCACTTGACTGAAATTTACTACTTTTAGCTTTTTCTTTACTAAAAAGTCTATTAGGAACCAAATGTGGTATCTTAAATTATATCTTAATCATATTCTTTTATTTATATAAGTCAAGAGAGTATAAATTGTAAGTTAATAAAATCAATGGCTCTTTTTTGTTTCTTAGATAAGTCTAGTTATTTCATTAATCATGAAAATAAGAATATTTACTTGATGTAGCTCATCTTTTACCACCAAAAAGTTATGAGATTTAAAGACAAAGTTCCTCTGTGCTTCAACTTTCACATAAATGCACAATGAACAACACATGTTGAGCACATGCATACTGAAACAACATGGCAATAATAATAGACCATCTTCCTTAGGCAGGTAAAAGAAATCAGAGCTAACAATGAAAGATATTTATATCTAACTCCTTTCAACCTATATAGACTTAAGTTGTCTTTCAACAACAACAAAAAAAGTATGTGAATCATCATTACACAATTTTTTTAAATATCAGAATTTATAAGAAATTTAAGACGTGGTCTATAGTGAAACAGAAGGTCAAACCAGCTCTGATTAATTTAAGGACAAAACATATCCCAGCCAGGTGGCTTAAGGACAGTACAACACTCTAAATTCTGAATTTCTAAGATTTTGTGGATGTTGGTCAGGCTCCAAACATTGAGCTATCCCAGCATTGGAGGTTTAGCACATATTTTCTGAAATAAGTCATAAACAGCCAACAGGTCAACAACAAATATAAAAGAGATCATCCCTACTTGCTCATTTTGTATTTTTTTTTTAGATTTAAAGTGAATTCAGTACATGAAACATAAGCAAATACAATAGAGAATCAAAGCTCTTCACCATGTTTACCACTTTAAAATGAAGATTGCAAGAAAGTGCAATATAAGTTTTGTCAGTATAACTGCAAATACCTTTTGCTGGTCTTTTTGAATAAACAGCACAGTTATTGTTCCAGACCCTGTGCACAGCACTGTACACAGCACTGTACACATATCATCTCATTTAATCCTTAAAATAACACTATGGGCTATTACCCAGGTAATGCTATTACCCCTGACTCAGATAAATAAACTGAGGCCCAGAAAAAGAAAGTCATTTGCCCAAGGATAAAGAGCCAGTGCTGAGATTTGAGCTTGGAATCCAAAGTCATTAATTACCCTGTACCACCCACAATACGTGTTGACCCAAATGGTAAATGACTCTATCTTCATGGGAAAGATGATGTATAACCCTCTCTGGATGAGCCATATGGGGTGTCAAACACATGTGCAATGTATAGTGGAAACTTCTCAGAGAAAACCCTATTTCTATAAGGTGAAGTGTACAGTTTTATTTCTTCTCTTACTCTCTCACCCAGATGCAGTTCTCTTAGGTACCATGAAAATACAGAAATTCACAGGAAAATGGCCAAATGTATTCTGTCTGTGATCATGCCTACTGTACTCTAGGCATTGCCAGCCAGAAAAAAAGCCATGCTGGATCAGACAGACCTATCCCCTGCTTATTACCTGGTAAATAGGAATATTCAGTGAGCGACAGAAGCTGCAATAAATGCAACAAAGAGGAGGCTTGGATAGCTCTAATAATGAGAAGGGGGAGGAGGTAAATCTCCCTTAATGTGGGTAAGTCAGGGAAGGCCTCTCTAACTAAGCATTAAGGGGTGAGAAAGAGTGAGCCCTGTGAAATAACAGAAATTGTTCCAGGCAGAGAATACCATGGTCCAAAGGTAAGAAAGATTTTAAGCTATTTGAACATGGACACGGTATCTAAATAAAAATATTTGAAACTATGTAGCGAAAGTTTCCAAAAGTCTTTTGAACAGGCAAGATCTTCAAGTAGCTACCTCCACAGAGTCAACTACCTAATGAAAACAAAGCTTATGTTAAACATTCTTTTCTAAAATTCATCTATTTTAAAAAAATTTTTAATTGTGGTAAAATACACATAACATAAAATGTATCACTTTAAATATTTTTAAGTGTACCACTGAGCACTGTTAAATAACATTTACATCGTTCTGCAACCAATCTCCAGAACTCTTTTCATTTTGTTACACTTAAGCAGACTCTTGATGGGTACCAATAAAGTCTGGGGGTCAATCCCCGCAAGCCCATCAACTCTGTAATATAGGGTCACAGTTAATGAAATCACTGCAGGCTCCTATAAATAGATGGTATAACTTGACCCATCTTCACCTGACAGTGCTCAAAAACTCAACAGATGGCCATAGTCACGTGGTTGCTACCACTTCTCAATCTTTGGGACACATCGCCAACTGGGCCACCCATGGGCGCTGCTGACAATCTCTGCCGCAGTCATACAGCAGCTTCTGTGTGCAGATGACACTGTTCTTTCAGGGCCATTCCCAAGATCTGTGGGGGACCAGGGCTTACTGTGCCGACTCAGCACAGAGGCAGGAACTGGGATGAGGTGGGGAGATCAACATCATGTAGCATCAGCCTGCACGAGTGAAACCCTACAGAGTTTCAGATTATCATCAGCAATTCTGACTTGAAAGTAGTTAGTGAATTCTGCTTGCTAGGCAGGCCCATTGTCTGAGTAAGTAAAAAAAAAAACAGAAATAAAAAAAGAACTGCACGTCTCTTGGGAGAAATTGTCAAAATGGGACCCAGAGATCTAAGTCCTGTTAGCATGCTGTCTGGTGATATACATAGTTGCGATGTCCCTAAGGATGGGCATCAAAGCCGCCTCCTAAGGCTCTACTTAAATACAAGGGAAGTTGGGGCGAGAAGTAACAGACTGTGAAATATACATCATCTACCAGTAAAAAACAACCAATGAAACAGCCACAGGATGGTAAAAACTCCTTGAGAACAGGGATTTCTACCACATTACCTGCAGTGTGTAGCACAATGCTGGCATTTACTACCTACCAGGATCTGTGCTAAGCTCTTTACAAGCATCATTTCACTAACTCTTTTCAGGGAGCTAACTACTATTTTTATCCCCGTTTCCCAGATAAGGAGGCCGTGGCCCAGAAAGGTTAAGTAACTTGCCCAGGGTCACTCAGCCAGTAAGTACAAAAGGTGGAATTTGAATCTAAGCTGATTTAACTTCAAAGTAATTACTCTTAACCATACTGTTAACCATATATGGATATAGCAGGCATTCAATAAATGTTTGTGAATGCATCAACTACTATGTTTCCTGAGCATCCACCACAGTCTGGTACAGACAGAGAACCTGATTTGAAGCATAGGGCAGTCTCATTCTACTCATTCTATGAGATGAAAATTTTCACAAGAATAATGTATGAGCCAATCTGAAATACAGAAACTGGACAGGTGCGAGTCACTTTCCCCCTTCTTCCAAGCTGAGCTTTTGGCAGAGATAGAGGGAGCAGCAAACCACAGAGATACAGAGTGGAGAGCACTGCCCAGTCTTTGAGGACAGTGCAAAAGCCACCAGCAAATACCCATGCACATACTTGGAAGAACAGAATTGGATGTGAGCTTGCATGTCGCTAGGACCTCATGCTGGTACTCAAGCTTTAACAAAAGCATATATCCAGAGGAAAGAAAATCCAATAAAAGACTATATTACTACCTATATTACTAGAAAATTCATGATTCGGATTCTGATTACTCTTCTATTCGCCAAGCTGTTTAAGTATGACTCTTTCTTCATTATCACTACTAGTCCAGAAGCATATTTGCTGAGCCTGTCTCTATGTTTTGACACGCAAGACTTGTGAAATTCAAACATACTTGTAGACATCGAAAGCATTATTATTTATTAAGGCCTATATTAAAGGTGAAAGATCTTAAAACACTCTCAGATTCTGATGATTAAAGGAAATTTAATCATTCTTCATTGGCATTTGATCTTTAGCCTGCCAAAATCTACCCGTTGATCCCTTCTCATCCATATTTGATGCTAAAAAGACATTTCAACAGCTTGTCCATCAACTCTTAAACAGAAGGAATGTACAGACAAACCACATTACTCAGAAAATAAAAGAGCCTTCCCCCACACTCATTTAGCTCACGAAAGTCCAATGTGTAAAGAAGCATACTCCACTAGGTGAGCCAGAATGACTGTGCAGAGCCATTCATTACATTTGTAAAGAGTTTCAAAAATCTCAAAGTGCTTTCACATACAGTATAACTTGTTTCATTCTTATGACTATACCCTGCACTGTACTAAGGGTAGATACCTTTTATTCCAATTTCATCTTGATAAATGGTTTGCTCAAGCTCAGAGGGACTGATACCCAGCGAGGTATCCTGTTTACAGGTCATATGTCCTCCTTCAATGCATTAGATCAAGGGTTAGCAAATTACACCTTTCAGGCCAAATATGGCCCACTGCCTGTTTTTGTAAATAAAGTTTTATTGGAACAGTCGTGCCCATTTGTTTACGTAGTGTCTATGTCTACTTTTTTGCTACATCCACAGAGCTGACTAGTTGCATACAAAGACTGTATGGCCCATAAGGTTGAAAATATTTATATCTGGCCTTTTATAGACAAAATCTGCCAACTCTGCATTAATTAGATCAGCTTTCCACAAATATGATCCAAGTTATGGATCCTACTCTTGAAAGCCATAAAGCTGTCACGGAGCACAAGAGACCTTCTTCTGCTAGCTTTGGAATTCATGCTTGATAACGGAACATTCCTTTATCTTCCCAGTGATTACTGTATCCACTGCTATGTAACCTGCAAAGGTGGATGGCAATTTTAAGTAGTAAACAATGTTAGTGTTTTTTTGCCTCTTACCTTTTAATGTGCCTCACAGCCATAAAAAGCCTGGGGGTTACTGGTTGGGGGCATGCATAATGCCACAGGACTGCAACACACAGAGGGACACTGAAAGCAAAAAGAAGAGGATAAGTGAAGGGGCAAACTGTGTTGCTTCACAATTTGTATACATCTCTCTCTCTCTCTCTCTCTCTCTCTCTCTATATATATATATATATATACACACACACACACATATGAAATAATACATATGTAATATGTGCAATACATGTAATAAATATGTGTAATATGTATATATAATAGGTGTATATAAGCATCTATTTTGTCCTTTTCTTTCTAGAATCAGTATTTCACTAGCTCATAACCTGAGTTCAGAATTAAGAATTATAGAATGATAACGGGATACAAAATGTCAGATAGCCAAGTAAAACTGCACTCTTGATGGCACTATCATTCACTTAGAAAGTGTGGCTCCTTTAACTTCCATTATTTCTTATTTTTTTAAGATAAATTCTCATAATTACAATGTTATCTCATCCTGAGAAATAAGAGCAAGACGATCCATAAATCAAAATGATGATTTTGCTTTGGGTTTTGGTCATTTAGTCTCATTTAGCAGAAGTGAGGGGAGGAAATACATACATATGCACACAGGTGGGAATGCACACTCACATGCACAAAATCATACTTGCCACAGTTTACATTTCTTTTACCAGGTAGATTTAAAATACAGAAGGAAGTAGTGACACAGCCTTCTCATGCAAACAGGCAGCCTGTGCATGTGTTCATGTGCTGAGGCTGAGAGCTTTCGTGTCTTAGTTGAGTTATTAGAATATTTACCAAATCCAATTCCAAGTAAGCTGAAGTTGCTGACACTAAGGCAACTCATCCTCAAGTAGTTTCAGGACGTTTTTGTGATTAGCAGCCAGTAGCAAGGGTTTTGCATGTCAGGCCTTTTCTGCATAGATCCTTAAATGATAATGCCACCTATACAGCCCTCGAGATGACGGAAGGGACTCTGTAATATGGGGAAATGGAACTACAGAATGAGTAGAAAGCATGAGCTCTTCGGGGTGTGTGTGTGGGGGGAGGGTAGGAGGTTGTCCTCTTTCAACAGTAAATGCAGACAAAACTCCATGAATGTAACTATGTTCTAATCAGACAGAGAAGTTGAAACCGAAAAAGAGATGTATGAAGTTTTATGATTTGAATAGTCATGTACCTCCGGAAACTATGTGGGTTGTCTGTCTACCAGAGCTCAGAAGAGGGTTAAGAGGTGGTTCTCCCAGTGGGTGCCTCTTCTTGATAAGAGATGAACTCAGGCCAGATTGGTCCACAGTATGTTTTCTAGGTATTGGTTATCTGTGTGAGTGTAAACTGTGTTTGCCAAATATATTACAACTTAAGAATCTTTATTCTTACAAGTGTAACATGCTGTTAGCATTATTCCTCTTCAACACAGCAGCTTAAGGGTATGATAAGAATGTATCAAAAATATTTTTAAAGATAATTTCAGTTGGCAAAGGATGTACTTGATCGAACTTAATTGGTGAACTCATTAATGAGCAACTGCCACCACAAGAAAGAGGACCATTGTCATCAACTTATCAGAGCAATGAGATAACAAAGTTAATTATAGTGCTTTCAATGGATTTACACTTGCTTCCCTTTAGAGTTTACAGTTTCCAAACATTTGTTCTGACACTCTAGGTTTTTGTTTCTCTCAACGAAAAAACTATCAGCTGTGGGCTCCTCAAGGAAAACTCGGTAGATCATAGCCCTAACATCAGCGCAAAGCAATTGGAAAACTTTTCCACCCTTTATTATCTACTTGTAAAATGTTATAAGCCTGTAAACTAGTAAATTTATGAGCCACATTAATAATTTACTTACACTTGATCGCAGGTTTCACAAACATGGTTTCCAGGGATGTAGAGCATAATTTGTAGGTCTGGCTTCTCTCCTAAGGGGGCACTAACTAATTTGACACAGTAACATGACATTGATGGTGGGGCACACTAATGACCATATTCCAAGATGTGGCTGTCAGCCTGTCGTTCTAGTGAGAAGCCAACTTGCTTTCACTGCTGCTCAGTACACGATGCTCAACTAATTATTCAGACAGCAACATGAATGAGAACACTCGTGTTTATTTTCAACATACTAACCAGTGCTTAGCTTCCTGTTTGTCTGATACGGTCACTGATTAAAATGCGTTTCATGAATAGTAAGTCTGAATGCTACTCTAACAAAAAAGCACTGGAGAAAAATAAGCAACAGCTTTTGGAAAACCATCCTCATCAACTTGCTTTATGCCTCAAATATTGTAAAGGACAAAGTAACAGGTAGTACGAAATGCCGTGAGTACTAAGAAAAGTGAAAGGAATATTTTTAATCCATATATCCATGGACAATCTTGACTTCTCAGCAAGGCAACTGGATCACAATGTGGTCAAGAGCAATTTCCATCTCAAATAAACTTTACTAACTTTATGATGTTAAATAAAGATTTTTTTGTTAGTTTTTCCATGGAATGACCAAAAGCTTTGTTTGCTTTAATGTGCTTTTTTTTCAAACTTAGAGAAGTTTGATCTTTGATAAAACTATCTCAAATATGATCTTCACAAACATCACTAGATGCAATTGTGGGTTTTTTTTTCCAAATCTATTGTAAAACTGTACTACCACGGGTTTTTAAAAAGTGTTCTTTAATATCCTCTTATACATCTTGTTTCTACTCTACTAAATCTTGCAATCAAGTTCCTTCTACTTTAAATTACATTTCTATTTTGGTATGATAAATTTTGTCCTTCATTTTATGTAATTATAATCCTAAAATATTCATATAATGATAATGTAAAATGAATAAATTTTTTAAAAAAGGTGTGCTTAGATCTATTAGAGGTATTGGAAAAGTGAAAAAAACTCCTGATGTGATTTATTGTAAAATGTGCACTTTGAATTAAATAACAGTGGTGATAGTTTAACAAATGTTCTATTTGACATAATTAATGAATTCTACTTAATAACATGTATGAATTCTGATTTTAAAGGACAGAAAGAAATAAATATGAGTCCACATTGACCACATTGGGAATGAAAATATCATTGCAAGCACATTTCTTAAGTATGTAGTTCCACCCTACAATAGATCTGTGACTTTAGAGTGCCAAAATATGTAAATGGCATACAATGTATGGTTGGCAGATTCAGATCTCAGGCTAATTTTTACAGTATATTTATACAAGTATACAGATTAATTGTCCCAACCCAGCATTACTGTCTCCAAATGCTGCTATTCCCATTGGTATCTGTTATAGACCATATTATTGACATCTCTGTGCAATTTATGTATGGTAAGCATTTGTCCTCCATAATAATATAAAAAGATAGTCAACCTGTGGGAGACTGGCTCATCGAATCCACTTCTTTTTCCTGGGCACACAGCTGGGACGTATTTCCCAGCCTCCCTTGCAGTTAACTGGGGCCTTATGACTGAGTTCTGGCTAAATAGATGGAAGTGGGTATGTTACTTTCATTCTGACCCTGAACCCTCCTGAACCATTCCTAATGCCCCTCTCTTCCCCTGATTGTGGGCCACAGGTCCAGTGAATAACTCTTAGTTTTTGTAGACAGTGGAGTCACTGGATGGAACAAGCCAAGGTCCCCAAAACACCACATGGAGCAGAGCCACGATCCCTTGTTCCCCCACCAGCCAGCACTAGACTGTAGGGTGCTTAAGAAATAAACTTGCACTGAGGTAAGCCTCTGAGACTCAGGAATGTTTGTTACAATTGCCAGTTATCTCTTACCCAATACCCAGACCTTTCAAAATCCCTGGCTCCAAAGTTACACTTGAAACTCCGGGCCATCATACATAAGCAGAAATACTGTAAATTTGGGGAAATCCTTGAACATTTTATAGTTGTGATTATTTTTGCTCCTCTGATTAAGCTAAGCGTAAAAAAGAGAAAGGGAATCGACAGCTAACGTATCCCCGAAATGTGTGAGCTGTATCTTTTCTTATTTAATCACCATATAGCTCTGTGAAGAGGTCTGATTCCCATTTTATGGATGAGAATACTGAGCCTCTCATAAGTGAAATATAAGCAAATGCCATGAAATGTATATCCAGGTGACATTTTCCTAGTTGAATCCCCTTGACTTTTAATATCCAAATTTTATAGAAAACGCTTATTTCTAAATCAAACATTCTTGGCTTATAAAAGAAACATTTCTATTACACTATCCAAAATTTAATACATTTTTACTAAAATGTGAGGGGAAAGTGTCAAGTTACAATATAATTGGTAGCATGTCAGAAACTTCTGCAGAGGTTTTGAAAAGCCAGCAATAAAGGCAATGTATCTCAGATGTTCTTGGTAATTAAAAAAAAGCCACATTTCACAAAAAACGTATGTTAAAACTATATTATTTGTTGAGTAACTAATGTTTTTAGATATTTACATTCCGAGTGTGACGGTTGTTGACTACATATAAGGCATTTTACTACACTTTAGAATAATGGTTGACAAACTTTTTCTGAAAAGGGCAAGTGATATTTTAGACTTTGCAGCCATAAATTCTCTATTACAACTCCTCAACTTTGCCACTGTAGTAGGGAAAAAATCATAGGCGATAAGTAAACAAATGGGTATTGTGTTCTGATAAAACTTTATTTACAAAAACAGGTGGTGGGCCAGATTTGGCCGGAGGGCCATACTTTGCCAATTTCTGTTTTAAGAAATTGATTGGAGGTTTTGTATATTGACATATAACACATAATTTCTCCTACGTAAAATAATGGGATATAGGATCTGGTTAGCATTTTTACCTAGGATATCTGAGTGCCAGAAATGGATTATTGATGTTCTGGGAGAGTAGCCTTAATATGCCATCGTGCAAGAGCTAGACAGCTGTCAGCACTCAGCTTCCGTCTGAGGTCTCACTCCACTGCCCTGTTTGTCCCCCTATGTCATGCCACCTTTCAAAGGCCTCATGTGTCCATATAAAGCACTTAAAGACATCCCATTCCATGTTGAACAAGAATCTAAATATTGTAACAACAAAAAAAAAAAGCTGATGGTTTTTCTTAGCCAACACAGTGAAGTCCCTGAGTTAAAGTAATACAGGTAACAGTTACCTTACATTACAATGACTGTATATTAAGACTTTCTTTTTAAAAAAAAAAGAAAGAAAGCAAAATAAATAATATATAGATTTAAAATGTCACTGAGTGCTAGGAAGAAGAAATGACCACCTCTGAAAGTTTCTAAATCAAACATGAAGTCTCCTTATTTAAGAACCAAACAGCTTTCTTGGACTTAGAGGATATTCTCTGTTAACCAAATTCAGAGTAGGGGCTAAGAGTCCAATGATGGAATATGCCAGAAATAATGTAGCAAATATATTATACCATTCTTCTCTCAAGAATGTAAAGTTGTTGTAACAAGGTTTAGTTCACTTTTTTTTTTTTTTGGATGGCAAAATTCAGAGACATACACACAGAGAGATGCTTTTGAAAATAATCTCAGTTCCCCATTAATGTTTTATTACAATAGTTAAGAGTATAAGATGGTTTGAGACATAAAATGGATAAATTTTATGAATCTGTTTGACCTAAAACGTCAATCAAAAAAGAACAAAAGGAAGAAAATAATAGTCCAGTCTGAAAAGAAATATTTTATAATCATTAAAAATGATACTGGAAATGGGGAAATATGTTTTATAATATGACATAAAATAAGCAAGACTAAAAAAACTACCTACAATAGATCCACAAATGTATAAAACTATGTGTCAATAAGGAAAAGAAAAATAAAATGAGATTATCCTTGAAGCAATTAAATGGTCCACCTTTCTTTTTAAAAGTCCTCTTAATAAGATTCAATACATAAATTTTTATACTTCAAGCATTTAAAAATATAATAATTTTGTTTATACTTTGAGCCTTTAAAAAATTAAATAATTTAAAGAAGTTGATTGCTTGCTGATTATAGCTGTAAATAAATTGTTTGATGCAAAAATATACTTTCTCCTCTCCTTTTTCCATGATGGCACAATAATTTGTGATCCTCATTCATCATTGTTTTCTCTGTGTCCATCTCTCTCTCTCTCTCTCTCTCTCTCTCTCTCTCTCTCACACACACACACACACACACACACACACACACTTGCTTGGATACTTTTGGTGGCTCCTCAGCACTCTGAGGACAAAGATCAAAACTTTCCTTGGCCCTTACATGGCCTTCATGTTCTGGCTGCTGCAGATCTCTTCAGCTTTCAGCTCAACTACACATCTCCACTGGCCCCACCAAGCTTCTCACTGAGATTCTGTACCAAACTGGAAGAACTGCAAGAAGGGAGACTGATGAAGATACGAAGATTTCAGCTCTTTCCTGAGAACTATTATGGTCAACATGACAGTTGAGGAAGAAACATATCTTTCTTTTTTTTAAAAAAAATAGGGCATCATAAAGTAAACACTTTATTATATATTTTCTTCCACTTAATGTATCATGAAAAATTTCCCACATTGTCTTCTGGATAAAAATAAACTGAGATTAGTACACACATACACAAAATAAAGTCTTAAAAGCAACTTCAGTTTTCTCCTTAAGACATAATAATTAACCCACAGGTCCTCTGCAAGCCCGTAATAATGGCAAGTGGGGAGATTTAGATAGTCCTCACCAGCAGTGAATGCTTTTCTCTAAACTTGTCTGATCCAGCAGCAGAAGAGAAAAATAGGGTCAACTGCAGAACACAAACAGGTCTCACCATATGAAAGACAATCTGTGTGTAGTCAGACTAATTCACCACTCAGGGTAGAATATTTCATTTTATGGTAGAAGGAATGCAAGCTACGGCTAGCTCATCAACAAATCGCCCTGTACAATCCCAGAGAAAGATGGGCTCTTAGTTGGGATTTAAATGAAAGACATCTCCTTCTGACATGTAAAAATTAAGGGCCTCTGAGGGATATCACTCTTCTTGATCTCTGAGAGAACTAAGGTATTTATTGATGAGCAAGCTACTAAAACAGGAGATAATATGCTTCATTTTGATCAAACCTCAGTGGCTGAAAGCAAAGTAACATATTTCTTGAGGACTACCACATGATAACTAATTCCATTTCATTTTCTTCTTCCTGGGCCCACAGGGATTACACTGACCATTTTCCCTGGCATTTAGGTTGGGACTATGTGGCTGTTTTCTAAACAATGAGATGTGAGCGGAAACAGGTACACTACTTCGAAGCTACACACACACACACACACACACACACAAAACGATGCTCCCTATTGCTGACTAATATAGTTTACACCTTATTATAGTCTTCATTAGGATCTACCTTGAATAAGTACTTATTGTTGGCTTGGTCTCCACTTCTCTCATCTTGATCCCATGGGACCATGTCTTAATGTTTTGTTTATCTCCTTTTTAGAAAAGACCCATCACGATGCCTTTCGCTAATCAGTTAAACAGAGTGACAGATAGTTAATCACTAAGAGAAGAAGCATACACTTCACAGTTACTTTTCAGCAGTTACCTCAAGCCAGACACTGTGTTTGAAGCTGAGCACAGCTTGGGATTGAGACAAACGAGGCCTCTGTCTTCATGAGGACTGCAGTCTACCAAGAAACACCAACACAAACACCTGGGAATGATTAACAACAGATATGACCCAACCACGAGAGGTCAGGATTCATGGAATAAATGATCGGTAAGCCTAAGACATTAAAGGTGAGCAAGACTGAGCCAGGTTAGACAGGCTGGGTAGAGGTGAGGAGAACAATCCTAGGGATCCTCCAATGGCAGAGTCTCCAGTGCCACTCTTGGTCAAAAAGATATGAGAAAGCACAAATACCGGACCCAAAAATAATCAGTCTTCTGCCTTCTACAATGACTTTTAAAATATAACTTGGGAGCATCGGGACTTCCAAACCCCAAACAAGGCCAAATACGTTGAGAAATAGAGAAATAAAAGAATGCTATTACCCTCTGCTAAGTGTCTCAATGGTGTAACTTAACACAAAACACTTGTTTTTCTACCACTGCCAGGGAGAAAGGAGTGGGTTATTCACACTAAGAATTGTTTTTCTAAATCATCTGAGAAAACAGTAGCAAGTGAAACAAGGCAGTCTCAGTTCACAAACCACAGCACTATTCCTTTTTAAAAGTCCATCCACCTCCTCCTTTATAAACATAATTAACCGTCAAAAAAAAAAAAAAGTGGATTTTGTTTATTCTTTAACTCAATAAACCCATGAGGAAATAGCACTAAAATAGGGTCAAGAAACCAGGTTCCCATCAGCACTGGATCACCACTTAGCTGTAGCCTTTTGCTGAGTCCCCTAATCTGTAGAATGAGAACAGTGAGTTGAGAGAACTGGAAAGTCCTTTCTGGCACTAATACCTCATAAAGGGGTTCTCAAACTCGCATACTCATCAGAATCACCAGGAAAGCTTGTTAAAACAGGATTGCTGGGCCCTAACCCCAGAGTTTCTGATTCACTAAGGCTTTGATAAGGGCAGAAAATTTACATTTTCTATCTAAGTGATGCTGCTGCCGCTGAAGGTTCAGCTGACATTTGAAGACTGTGCGCCAAACTGCTCTTCCAAACTCCTGTCTGTGTGCAACCGCACACCACCCCAGTCAGAAGTGGGTCTTCTCCCAATCAGGACCATGAGCCTGTCTCGGGCATGCCTTCTTCCAGGGTTCCTTGCCCAACCTCAGAGGACCAGGGCCTTATCTTCTCTCCCAAGGAAGTCTACTCTCAGCAAAGCTCTTCAATCCATTCCCCAACAGCCACTCGTGTGGTTTATTCTGATGCCTAAATCATAAGTGGCTGCCTTTGAGTGCTTCACACTAGTCTCAGAATAAGACCCAACCCTAGGTGACATTACTTACGCAAGGCCCTGCTCACAACTCCAACCTCTCCTGCACCCACTCACCCACCCACCCCCAGTCCCCACTAACTGCTTCTAGCCACACAGGTCTTTCTGCTCCCACACCATACTCATTCCTAACTCTAAGGCTTGGTTGGCTTCCATCATTTGCTCTACCTGAAAAGTTCTTCCGCCCGCTCTTTGTAAATGAAGAGCATTCTTTTATTTTATTTTATTATTAGTTTCGAGTATAAAGTAAATTGGTTAGACATTTATATAGTTTATGAAACAATCCCCTAATTGCTCTTTCTCTCCTCTGGCTCTCCATCTAGCCATTATATTAATGCTGACTGCATTCTCTATACTATGCATCTCATTCCCATGACCATCTATCAACTACTAATTTGTACTTCTTTAACCCTTTAACCCTTTCTCCCAGCCCCCCAAACCCCCTCCCCTCTGGCTGTCAGATTGTCCTCTATATTTGTGAGTCTGTTTTAGATTAGTTTGTTTCTATTCCTTAGATTCTGCATATCAGTGAAATCATATGCTATTTATCTTTCTCTGTCTGACATTTCACTCAGTATAATCACCTCTAGGTCTATCCATGCCATTGCAAATGGTAGGATTTCATTTTTTTTTAATGGCTGAGTAATATTCCATTGTATATATGAACCATAACTTCTTTATCCAATCTTCTGCTGATGGGCATTTAGGTTGCTTCCATATCTTGGCTATTGTAAATTGTGCTGCCATGAACATGGGGGTGCATAGATCTTTATGAATTATTGTTTTGGTTTTCTTTGGATAAATATCCAGAAGTACAATTGCTGGGTCAAAAGGTATATCCGTTTTTAATTTTTTGAGACATTCCAGATTGTTTTCCAGAGTGGTTATACCAATTTGCAATCCCACCAACAGTGTATGAGGGTCCCCTTTCCTTCACATCCTTGCCAACACTTGCTCTTTGATTTATTGATGACAGCCAATCTGACAGGTGTGAGGTGTTATCTCATTGTGATTTTAATGTGCGTTTCTCTGATGATTAGTGACCTTGAGCATCTTTTCATATATCTATTGACCATCTCCATTTTTTAATAGGATTGTTTGTTTTTCTGGTGTTGAGTTGAATGAGTTCTTTGTCTATTTTGGATATTAACCCTTTATCTGATGTATCATAAGAGAATATCTTCTCCCATTTAGTAGGTTGTCTTTTCATTTTGTTGATGGTTTCCTTTGCCATGTAAAAAATCTCATTAGTTTGATATACTTCCATTTGTTTATTTTTCCTTTTGTTTCCCTTGCCCGAGGAGATATGTCTGAAAAGAAATTACTAGCAGCAATACCAGAGAGATTATGCCCATGTTTTCTTCTAGAAGTTTTATAGTTTCAGGCCTTTTATCTAAGTCTTTAATCCATTCTGAGTCTATTCTTGTATATGGTATAAGAAAGTGGTCCAGTTTTTTTTTTTTTTTTTGCATGTATCGGTCCAATTTTGCCAACACTGTTTATGAAGAGCATTCTTAACCTTTAGATCTTAAGTCAAAGCCATCTCTTCTATGATGCCTTCCCTGACTGAACTATCTATGTGACCTTCCCAAGGTATGCACTGTAGACTATTTTCTTCATGCATTTCCATTATATGTAAATACATTGCTCCTTCATTTCACTATTTACTCTCTCTGCTTCTCTCTACTTAAAGGCAAACTTCACAAGAACAGATCTATACTCACTATGTGTGCCTCCCCCTGCTATATACAGAGCAAGGACTGTCATACACAGTAGGCACTCAATTACCTGGATGCATGAATGACTAAATTAAATAATCCTATGCTAGTCTTCAATTAAAAAAAAAAATCTTAAGAAAAGGAAAACCCAATAACCATAAGCTACAATACCACAAGTTACAGAGCCCTAAATGATTTGCAATGATTATCATTTAGGGCTTTGCAATGACATGCAACAAGAGGAAAGTTATAGGAATGAAGCGACTATGCCAGGATTTCAGGCATCAGAAACTGAAGTGAAGTCAATGGCTAGTGGAGATCCCCCTCGTACATCTCAAATCACCTCCAAAAGGCTCACCCAATCCTCTACAAGCCATTTCATAGAGTTTATGTAAGGTTCTACGCATAACCCTCGATGTCTTAAACTTCTTTCTGGTGCCACTGTGCTCCTGCTGCCAGGTGCAAGGGGAAAGTAGGTACTAGAGTTCTTTGCAAGCTAAGCTCCTCTAACCCTGGACGACTCAGAAAAACCACTTGCAAGTAGTATATGTTAACCACAGTTTGTAATTTTGTCACAGGTGTTTGAATAAAAAGGGGACAAAGCCTTTTAAGATAGCCTGCCTCTATTATGTCATTGTGTATATTCCATACCACAACTAAAAGCTAACAAAATCCTTTTTTTCTATGCCATGGCAACCAGGAGAGGGAATGCTGCATAATTTTTCCAGGGGCATCCTATATGTTCACAAATGTTCACGCCTTTACAAAAAACATGTTAAGTAGAATTTTAACACACTTACCAGAGAAGCTGACACTAGTATACTGGAGAGGAAATCAAATGACATGAGTTGTACCTGGCGGTTCAACAGAATATAGGATAAATATTCTTCATAAGGCAGCCAAAGCATTGGTTAGAAGTTCAAATGAGGGAGATGAAGTTAATGAATATTCAAAATATACTATATCAAATGATTTTTCTATAATCATTTTTTAAACTCATTAAAATGAACAAAGATTTTAGCAGCCTGGTGGGATGAAATCCAGTGCCAGTTATGGTTTGGACACTAATTTCTTACTGTGTGGTCTTAGAAAAGTCACTCCCAATCTCTGAAACATATTATAAGAAGAAGGTTTAGTGGGTTCAATTATTTCAAAGGTTCCTTCCAGTCCACACGTTCTTTGAATCTATGAACATTTCCAGACTTGCATCTTAGGTGGACAGACACAAAGAAAAGGGTGCACCCACCTCTACCCTGCTCATCATAAAACAAACATGAGAGCTACCATCCTTTATCAAAAGCTAAGGTGTGGGGTGGCTATACTCTGTATCTATCCAAATAAAGTTATGTTTCCATGTACCGCGGGAGGGTGAGTTGATGTAGTAATTACCTGTTACTCTTGACAAGTAAGGTAATTAATGTAGCAAAATACCACTGCAATGTGTGTAAATTTAGACCACCATAATTAAAACACCCGTCTGTTCAACAAACTGTTCAATTAAGAAAAAATATTGACGGTGTACATTTTTTGAAATTAAAAAACGCATGGAATAAATGAATCTCCCTTGGTTGACATCCATTTCTAGAATGCTTTCTCAGCAGGCAACATCCATAATGGAGTAACTCCCACTAAACACCAAAGTATTTTTGTATGTATACTATTAATACAAGGGTCTCTTGTGGAGTATTTTATTTAGCATTCTCATTCTATAAAACATACACCAGTCAGAAAATGAACTCAAGGAGTACCTGAACCCCAAAACTACAGCAAGTAGCAAAAAACTGAAAAGTTATTACTGTGCAACTATCTAAGTAACAAGGCTGTTGTCAAGTATCAAAACCTGAAAGTACTATTATCTATTTGCTAATTCTAAAGAGCTAGAGAAACTAAAATCACTGCGGGCTGCCCTGGTATTCTTTGCATAGAGGCAACGGTATCAAAGTTGGTTTTTTCCTGTGTCTCCAGGTCATTTTTCAGAGTCAAAGCTTGACATGTTAAAACAAGAAGGCTACCTGGTCTTTTACTTGAAGTAACACTTATCTCCTTGCTAATCTGCTTTAGAGAAATCTCTAGCCTTGTCAAGAACCAAATGCCCAAAGAAAGTAAACCCCAGAACTGCCATAAGACTGCAAGAAAAAGAATTCAACAGTTACCAAATTAGGGAAAAAGCAATTACCTCTAAATCTGT